>NW_023276806.1:258419536-258719536 GCF_003668045.3 Cricetulus griseus
CCGGCATTCCAGCCGGGACTACTCATCTCTGGACTTTTGTATAAGTGAGAAATAAACTTTTCTCTTGGGGTGGAGGTGGGGTCTAACCTATTCTAATACATACGTGAAGTCTCCACGTCCTGATGGGTGGAGTATGGACAAAGTCTACTACAAGCCAGGTCGATGGTGGCCCACGCCTTTAATCCCAGCACTTGGGAGTCAGAGGCAGGTAGATTTCTGAGTTTGAGGCCAGCCTGGTCTACACAGAGAATCCCAGGACAGCCAGGATTATGCAGAGAAATTCTGTCTCAAAGAAAAAAAAAACTAAAGGTCTACTGCAAAATTTTATATCTATATCTAAATATCTTGTATATTACACACACACAGACACACAGACACAGACACACACACACACACACACACACGACTGAGACACAGAAGAGTTGAGCTCAGTAAATACAAGTAAAACGTCTTGTTCCAGTACTCTTCTGTCCCTGGACTGTGTGCCAGTCTGACTGCTACCAGATGCCCGGAGGGCCAGCTGGGTGAAGCAACAATTGGAAGGAGGTGTCACCAGAGCACAGACTTAGGCTGAGAGGGACAGTACAGTGACGCCAGATGGTACAGGGGACACAAGGGCTGAGTCTGGGTGCTGCAGACAGAGTTAGCCCAAAGGACAGGCAGCCCAGATGACACTTTACATGCCTGTGGGGAAGGCCCTCAGGCATGGTTGTCAGCTTAGGACTTTGGAAGGCCAACAGGACTGAGGCCCTAGCTGGAGGATTGCACTTCAGAGGTGACGGCTTGGCTGGCTACTGGAGACCCTGCCAGACCGTGACGAATGGCAGGTGACTAAAGTAAGAAGCATGTGTCTCTCTCTGTGTAGGTGTGTGTGTGTGAGCGAGTCTAAGTGTTGTGTGTCTATGTGTATGTGTGTGTATCTATCTGTGTGTGTCTCCATGTGTATGTGTGTCTAAGTGTTGTGTGTCTATGTCTGTGTATGTGTGTGTCTATTTGAGAGTGTCTCTGTATGTGTGTGTATATCTATCTATGTATGTGTACATCTGTGTATGTGTGTGTGTATCTGTGTTTGTTTCCATGTGTTTAAAAAGTGTTGTTTGTGGCAGCCTGGCAGTTGGTGGCACACGCCTTTAATTCCAGCACTCGGGAGGCAGAGGCAGTCGGATCTCTGTGAGTTCGAGGCCAGCCTGGTCTCTAGAGCGAGTGCCAGGATAGGCTCCAAAACTACACAGAGAAACCCTGTCTTGAAAAACCAAAAAAAAAAAAGTGTTGTTTATGTTTATGTGTGTCTGTCTGTGCACACGTATCTATGTATGACTCTGTATGTGTGTGTGTGTCTATGTGTGTGTGTCTATGTTAGTGTATGTATGTATTCTATGCGTGTATGTCTCTATATGTGTGTGTCTATGTTTATGTGTGTGTATGTGTGTGTCTATGTCTATGTGTGTGTGTATGTCTGTGTATGTGTGTGTGTGCTCTACCTATGTATGTCTCTGTATGTGTGTGTCTATGTCTACTGTGTGTGTGTGTATGTCTGTGTATGTGTGTGTGTGCTCTACCTATGTATGTCTCTGTATGTGTGTGTCTATGTCTACTGTGTGTGTGTGTATGTCTGTGTATGTGTGTGTGTGCTCTACCTATGTATGTCTCTGTATGTGTGTGTCTATGTCTACTGTGTGTGTGTGTATGTCTGTGTATGTGTGTGTGTGCTCTACCTATGTATGTCTCTGTATGTGTGTGTCTATGTCTATGTGTGTGTATGTGTGTGTCTATGTTTATGTGTGTGTATGTGTGTGTCTATGTCTATGTGTGTGTGTGTATGTCTGTGTATGTGTGTGTGTGCTCTACCTATGTATGTCTCTGTATGTGTGTGTCTATGTCTATGTGTGTGTGTGTATGTCTGTGTATGTGTGTGTGTGCTCTACCTATGTATGTCTCTGTATGTGTGTGTCTATGTCTACTGTGTGTGTGTGTATGTCTGTGTATGTGTGTGTGTGCTCTACCTATGTATGTCTCTGTATGTGTGTGTCTATGTCTACTGTGTGTGTGTGTATGTCTGTGTATGTGTGTGTGTGCTCTACCTATGTATGTCTCTGTATGTGTGTGTCTATGTCTACTGTGTGTGTGTGTATGTCTGTGTATGTGTGTGTGTGCTCTACCTATGTATGTCTCTGTATGTGTGTGTCTATGTCTACTGTGTGTGTGTGTATGTCTGTGTATGTGTGTGTGTGCTCTACCTATGTATGTCTCTGTATGTGTGTGTCTATGTCTACTGTGTGTGTGTATGTCTGTGTATGTGTGTGTGTGCTCTACCTATGTATGTCTCTGTATGTGTGTGTCTATGTCTACTGTGTGTGTGTGTATGTCTGTGTATGTGTGTGTGTGCTCTACCTATGTATGTCTCTGTATGTGTGTGTCTATGTCTACTGTGTGTGTGTGTATGTCTGTGTATGTGTGTGTGTGCTCTACCTATGTATGTCTCTGTATGTGTGTGTCTATGTCTACTGTGTGTGTGTGTATGTCTGTGTATGTGTGTGTGTGCTCTACCTATGTATGTCTCTGTATGTGTGTGTCTATGTCTACTGTGTGTGTGTGTATGTCTGTGTATGTGTGTGTGTGCTCTACCTATGTATGTCTCTGTATGTGTGTGTCTATGTCTACTGTGTGTGTGTGTATGTCTGTGTATGTGTGTGTGTGCTCTACCTATGTATGTCTCTGTATGTGTGTGTCTATGTCTACTGTGTGTGTGTGTATGTCTGTGTATGTGTGTGTGTGCTCTACCTATGTATGTCTCTGTATGTGTGTGTCTATGTCTACTGTGTGTGTGTGTATGTCTGTGTATGTGTGTGTGTGCTCTACCTATGTATGTCTCTGTATGTGTGTGTCTATGTCTACTGTGTGTGTGTGTATGTCTGTGTATGTGTGTGTGTGCTCTACCTATGTATGTCTCTGTATGTGTGTGTCTATGTCTACTGTGTGTGTGTGTATGTCTGTGTATGTGTGTGTGTGCTCTACCTATGTATGTCTCTGTATGTGTGTGTCTATGTCTACTGTGTGTGTGTGTATGTCTGTGTATGTGTGTGTGTGCTCTACCTATGTATGTCTCTGTATGTGTGTGTCTATGTCTACTGTGTGTGTGTGTGTGTCTGTGTATGTGTGTGTGCCTGTTGGAGTAGGATATGAATCTGACCACACACATGCTGAACAGTATGTGTGCGAGTACGCTGCTCCTAAGCGACAGAAACTAACTAGAGAAAGAAGAGGTAAAATACTTGTGTTTCTCCATTGGAAACAAGGGTTCAAGATGTTGCTCTGGTTGGCCTGGCACTTGCTGTGGACCAGGCTGGCCTCAGACTCAGAGCTCTACTGGTCTCTGAGTGCTGAGATTAAGGAGCGTGCCGCCACACCTGGCTGCTGGTCCTCATTCATTTGTCCATTCATTATTTGCAGTCCTGGGGATAGCACCTGTGGTTGCACTTGTCAGGCAAGGGCTGCAACTCTGAGCCGCACCCTCGGCAAGAACTTTATTATCCTTAAGAAGGAGGAACATTCTGGCTTGTGGTTTGTACAGCTGCCAACACAGCTGGGCCCCAAATGATAAGATCTTTGCCTTGAATGTGTTCAGATTACAGATAGGAATAGCCTCTGCTTACGTCTGCTGTTCCTTCTCCTCTTCTTTCTCTTTCTCCTCTCCTCCCCACCTCTGCCCTTCCCTACCCATTTTCCCTTGATTGTCAGAGCTCAGAGCAGCTGCCACCACTAATACAACCCCATCAGGGTAAAACATAAATTGGAGCATGGGGAGGGCTTGGGGACATTGGAAGATTACCTGCCTCTAGGCATTCGGGCAATAAGAAGAGGGCTACTTGGCTATCAAGATGGACCAACAAAGCCCTTATTTTTTTTAATCCAGTGTCCTGTTGGATTGGTACAGTGATGGGAAGACCCATGCGGTGGGTCTTAAGAACCTGGGCTGCTGCTGGCTGCTGTCCCAAGCTATTTAGATGTATTGCCTCATCTTTTCTCCCCAGCATTCTGTTGACATTGCAGAGGGGATGCCTTCGGGACCAGGTGGTGTGTCTAGGAGGCAGGATTTGAATTCAGGCCTTGGGGTGTCAGATGCACTTTGGTGGCCATGTCTGCCCCACTTCATCACCCACACTTAACACACATAACATGGCACAACTTGGGTGTGTGCTGTTCTTTCAGCCTGGGCGAAGTTGCAGAAGGTGCCTGACCGAAATGATGGGTCAGCTGCTTGAGGGCCTAACATCATCCTCACATTAAAACCATACATCCTCTGGCCAAATCCTTCCAAGCCCCATGCCTTATCTCCTCCATCAAACCTGCTTCTGGGAAAGCGCTTGAGACTTGTTCTCACCAGCATGTAAATGACCAAGAAGAGCTAAAAATGCTACTCTGCATTTACTAGTCTCCCGAGGGCCAATTTATGGATGCTTAGCTCTGACTATACCATTCTCTTTCTCTAGCACCATCCGTGGCTCCCCATTCATTTCCCGAACAGAGCCCATACAACATCCTTGAATCTTAATTCAAGGCCCTCTGTCACTAAATTCAAACTCTCTCCAACGTTATCTCTTGCTCCCCCTCCCCCGCCCCGGGCCCATTAATTACTTTAGACATGTCTTTCAGAGCCGCTGTCTAACTGGATGAGGGAATAATGTAGGGCAGAGAGTTTGGGGAGTGTTTAGGTATAAAAGTGTCTCCAGACACAGAGGGTGGCTCTGAGGAGTCTTAACAGAGGGTGTGGCTTGTGGCTGACAAAAGGACTCAGGCCACAGAAAGATGGGATGGAGGGCGCAAGGGAAACTTGTCTTTCTTCCCACTGTGCCCCTTCCTGAAAGGGGCTGGTGTTCTGCTTTAAATAGGAAATCTCCTCCCCAGGCTCCTAGTATGAGCGCCGGGTCTCCTGCTGGTGTCGATATTTTGAAGGCAGAGCCAGGCTGAAGGAAGTAGGTCCCGGGGGCGGGACTTGGGAGGTTACGTCTGGCCCCAGTTCCTGCTGCCCTCTCTGTTTCCTTGTTTTCTGCCAAGTGAATGCTCACAGCCATACATTCCTGTGGCCACAGAATCACTCTGCCCTGAAATCTGTCTGAAACCACGAGCCAAGGTGAAGTTTTCCTCCCAAAAGTTATTTTAGTTGGGCAATTACACCTGAGAACTAGAAATGATGGAATTGGAGAGATGGCAAGCAGGAGAATGTAAATTTGGATGACTGACATTCAGGTAAAAAGCTAGCTCCATAGCATGGACCCATATTTCCAGAGCCAGGGAAGTGAGACTGGAGGAATCCTGGGCTTGCTGGCCAGCGAGTCTAGTCAAATATGTTCCGTGCAAAACCCTTTCTCAAAAAATACATGCAACTCTACACACATGTGTACATGATACATGAACACACACAAATATATAGTGGTAGTAATATTTATGTTCAATGAACTAAAACAGCCAGGCATGACTTTTAATTTGTTTGAGCCTCATAATGCCCCAGTTCAGGTAGGTCCCACCTTTGTCCCTATTTTATAGACCAGGAACCTGATGCATGGAGATGATAAAACTCAACCTCCGAGGCTCTTCTAGCTCTGCCAAATCTTGGTGAAAATCTCATTTTATTTTTGTCCCCTCCCAACTTTTTTCGTCTTGCTGTCTCCGTGGGCCTTTGGTTTTCTTGTTACTGTTTTTGGTTTTATGCATAAGGGTGTCTTGCCTGCATGTTTGTCGACATGCCACTGGTGTGCCCAGTGCCTTCAGAGACCAGAAAAAGTCATCAGCTGTGAGCCACCATACGGGAGCAGGGAATTGAACCCCAATCTTCTGGAAGAGCAACCCAACCTGTGCTCTTGACTTCCGAGACACCTCTCCCACTCCCTCGGTGAGCTTTTGTGTCTGTGTCTCCCTTTCTGCCTCCCGTGTCTCTTCTATCTGTTTCTGTCTGCCTCATTTACCCCCATCTGTTTGGTGTGTGTGCACACTGGTGCACACACACACACACACACACACACACGGCCCTGTCCAATCATTTATCATTCCGGAGCTAAAGAAGGCATGGTGGCTCAGCAGCCAGGTTCAGTGCCTTCTGTGTACTGTTAATGCTGCTCTTGCAGGGAAGGGTCTGGACCCTCGGTTTGGAGAATCAGGGCGAGAGGGTGGTGCCCCATGGGCAGGGAGTGTCTTATTTCTTCCTATTTGTCCTCAATGACGTTTGAAACGAAAGATGTGAAAGCCATCCTGGTCCCTTGCTCTCCAGCTCTCATTCCCAGCCACTTCCTGGAACTGCTGGAATGTGGGAGGGAAGCCCAGTGCCTAGGAATCATCTCTGTGTGCCAAGCCCAACTCTGAGCTGCAGCAGGGAGAACAGGCAGTCATCTGCTGGGGCCTGCTGTGAATCTGACATGAAGGGTTCCATCAGAGGAGGGGATGAGTCCCTGGGGCAGCCATCTATTCTCAGCAAGGAGACACACAGTGTGGGCTGGCTAAGTAGCCCCTCCAAATACCTGGATGGGGCGGGCTGCACTGAGGATTTGCTGCCAGGTTAAGGGAAGTACAGTGTGACAATGCGGAATCCCTCACCTGTCTGTCCTTGTCAGTGACTGTAAGGTCTGCACAAGGATGCCCTGGTATGGCAAAAGTAGCGCAGGGGGTGGAGCAGATGGAGGGGTGGGGTGGGGGTGGGGGTGATTGGGGTGCGGGTATGGAAGAACTGAGTCCAAAGCTTTAGCATCAGATCAGTCAGACCAGATCTGCTAAGCTAAAAAGCCCAGCAGCCAGGTATCACATCCACAGCCTCCAGACAGGACACCGGCAGTGGGTATTCTCCAGACAGGACACCGGCAATGGGCATTCTCCAGGCTGCAGATAATAGTTTTTAACTGGCTCAAGATAATCAGAAATCCACCAGGCGTTGGTGGCGCACGCCTTTAATCCCAGTACTAGGGAGGCAGAGGCAGGCAGATCTCTGTGAGTTTGAGGCCAGCCTGGTCTACAGAGTGAGTGCCAGGACAGGCTCCAAAGCTACACAGAGAAACCCTGTCTCGAAAAACAAACAAAAAAAGGATATCAGAAATCCTTCCAGGACCAGACTTAGGCATGCACACTGATCAGATTCGGAGGGGCTACAAGGATGGAAGGTGAGATGCCAGTTTTCCTGTGATCTCCACTCCCCACCCCAACCCCCAGGGTCCTGGGAGACTTCTGTGCTCCGGCTTTGTCCTGTGATTATAAACATGTTCTTTGATTTCCTGTGTGATCTGGAATGTTCTGGCCAGGCCTTCTTCTGGACCACATGAAAGCCTGAAGAGATTTATAAATAGAGTTAAAAATCACAGGATCATTTTCCCACAGTTTGCTCTGTAAATGGAGATGGCTGTAGTGAGAGGTGAAGGGAGACAGGGAGCTGGGGCCTTAGCCTTCCCCTCCCTCATCAGGGCAAATTCCACAAGTAGAGGCTGTTTCTACTGGAAGATTGCCTCTGCTCTGGAATGTCTTTCTTCATGGAATCTCTGCTTGACAAACATGTCTTCCTCTCTGGAGAATCACAATCTAGTGAGGATCTCTGCGGGAAGAGCTTCCTCCCCTCCTTCCTCCCTCCCTTCCTCTCTTTCTTCTTTTCCCTTCCTTCTTTCCTTTTTTCTTCCATTTTCTCTCTCTGCACTTTTGGTTTGGAGAGACAGGGTGAGGGGTCAGTGACCCATGGGCAGAGAGAATCACAATCCATTGAGACTTTCACCTGACGCAATTACAACAAAACAGATTTTGGGAAGGTTCTCTCTCTCTCTCTCTCTCTCTCTCTCTCTCTCTCTCTCTCTCTCTCTCTCTCTCTCTCTCTCTCTCTGTGCGCGTGTGCACACGTGTGTGTGTGTGTGTGTGTGTGTGTGTGTGTGTGTGTGCGTACACACGCGTGTGTTCGCGCGCGTGAAGGGACTGGGGAGATGACTCAACAGTTAAAATACCAGCTGCTGTTCCAGAGGTCCGGAGTTCAGATCCCAGCACCAACGTTGCCTGTAACTCCAGTACCGGGGGACCTGATCTCTGTGGAAACCTATACACTGGTACACACAGAGACACAGAAATAAAGATAAGAAACTAAAAGAAGCAATTTAAGGGAGGGAGGGTTTGGCTGTGGGATTTAGAGGGTACAGTCTATGGTGGTGGGGAAAGCATGGGAACTTCTGGCCTCTGTAGTTGTGAGAGCTTCAGGGTGCTTGTTCACATCTCCATAGACCAGAGAGCAAAGCGACCGAGGCTGAAAGCAGTGTGTTATAACCATCAGTTATATAACCCAGTTCTTCCCACTAGACCCTGCCAGCAGAAGGGTCTGCCAATCCGATGCTGATATCGTCACCAAGTGTTCAAACACGTGGACCTGTGTGTGTGTGTGTGGGGGGGTACTTTTCATATGTAAACCATAACAATTTGGCTTCTTGGGGTGGTCCTAGAAACTGGGGTGGGTAAACTGAGGGCTGGGAGTGGCAGAGAAGGGACAAGGTTGCTGGGTGGAAGAAGCCCAGGGCTTGATCGGTCATTTATCACTTGGGGTAGAACAATGTCAGTAGGTTTTTAAGATGCTTATATTGGACCGGACATGGTGGTACATGCCTGTAATCCTAGCTCTCGGAAGGCAGAGTGGATCTCTGTGAGTTTCAGGCCATCCAGGGTTACACAATGAGACCTTGTCTAAAACAAAAACCAACTAACAAACAGAAAGCTAGGCACTGTTCTGAACTGGGGGGTCTGGCAATAGGAAAATGTGTATATTATAAGATTCTGTCTCTTACAACAGCCCTGCAACAAGCTCCCTCCTTTCCCGGGTGCCCTCCTTCCTTGTAGTTCCTGGTAATATCTGGAGACAATGATGCTGTCATAAGTGGGAGGTGGGGTAAGGTCCCAGCAACTAGTGAATAGGGACCAAGGGCACCGCTCTGCCTTTGGCAATGCTTGAGAGAGTCCTTCACAACAAAGGATTATGTGGTCAGTAGTGTGGAAGTTAAGCCAGGATGATGGTGTCCATAGGGGAGGAGAGAGGGATGGGAGGTGAGTGAACCACAGACATTATCCTGGCGAGGAACCAGTGGGCAGAGCTTCCTATAGGCAGGCCTCTGTGGTGTGCGCTCTTGTTTGGTAAGAAAAAATTAGAAAATAAACTGTATTCAGCCCTGTTATAGAGCGCTAAATACTCAATCAGGAACACTAGTCTTGGCGTATCCACGGAGAGCAGTTAGGCCATCCATATAGGGTGAGTCTGAGATAGAGGTGGACTGGTAGTGATACCACCTCCCAGTCCCCCAAACTGATGGCCACCAGGCGTGTTCAACCTTTTAATATGGTTATTTCAAGATCCACTCAAGTTAATAATCCCAGAACTTGGGAGGCAGAGGCAGGAAGATCTCTGTGAGTTCGAGGCCAGCCTGGTCTACATACACAGTTCCAGAACAGCCGTGACTATGGGAGAGAGAGGAGAGAGAGAGAGAGAGAGAGAGAGAGAGAGAGAGAGAGAGAGAGAAAGAGAGAGAGAGACTTTTTCTCAAAAAACCAAAACAAACAACAGCAACAAAAATCCCAAACAATCAAACAAAAAGATTCATGCAAAGTCATGCAACCGAGTCACAAAATATTTAAAAAATCATTTTAAAAAGTCTGATGATGGTTTTTTTTTTTTAAAAAGTAAGGTTCAGTATTGAAAGCTGGGCAGTGGTGGTGCACACATTTAATCTCAGAACTCAGGAGGCAGAGGAGGCAGGTAGTTCCAGGATAGCCTACTCTACGTAGCAATTCTGGGACAGCCAGGGCTACACAGAGAAACTCTGTGTTGAAAAACCAAAATTAATAATAATAATAATAATAATAATAATGTGATTTTGTATGTTGGTTCCTCATCCTGCATATCTAGAGGCACATGTGGCTTATAGGTGACTTGAATGGTACTTGGCTGTCTGCGCCATTCTGGTAGGTGATGGAAGGTGGCCACGGACAGGGTGTGAAGCTGCTGTTTGTTTCTCCTGACTGCTGTTCTCAGGGCATCATCTCGATAGCTCATTACCACCCCAGCTAGAGACAAACAGCAGCATTAATTTAATTTTATTTACATCCCGGAGTCATTTAGAGGGAGCACATTGAAGCAAAGTTGATTGAAAGTATCCTCCAGGATGGGCCCTGTGCTTCCTTGGGCTGTCAGGCTGTGATGGATGGTGGCAGCAGCTTTTGCCTGCCCCACTGGCCTCCCCAAGGCAGGAGGCGAGGAAGCCCAGTGGGCGGCTCACTCTGGGACAGAACCCACAGGGCCAGCCGCAGTCACTCTGCTGCCCACTTTCTCTCCTTAAATAACCCCTTTCCCTGCTTAGCTTCTTCTCCCAGCCCTGGAAGCCTCCACTCACCCAAAGCCATCTTTTAATTAGATCTGAATATAACATGTACTAATTGAGTGTTGACCATGTGTTCCGAGGGCTTTGCTGAAGTCTGCGCTGTACAGGAATGAGCAAGCCACCCTTTGTGGGCCTTGCAAGTCAGCTCAGCTTCCAGTGTCTCCAGTTAAAGGTTTAGAGCACATGAGGCTGGAGAGATGGCTCGGTCAGTAAAGTGCTTGTCCTGAAAGCCTGAGGGCCCGAGTTCGGATCTAGCACCCACATTAAAGAGGCATCGTCTTCCAGCCTAGGAGGCAGAGACAGGATGGTTTCCCCTGCTTGCCCTCCAGCTGAGCTAAATCTGTGAGCTCCAGGATCAGAGAGTCCCTGACTCCAAATCTGAGGTAGAGATTGACTGAGGAGAAGTTGTTTCATAAAAGAAAGAGGCGGGCAGTTAGTGAGTCAAGATACGGAGTTTCTCCTCTCAGAGCACGGCAACTTCCCAGGCTCTACTGTGAAAGGACAGTGGGATAAACAATGTTCTTGTCAAGTCCTGCTAGAGGATTTGGTTAAAAAGGAGGCTGGAGGGCCTTGATTGTAAGAGGGGCCCTGAGCTGAGGGAATTGCCTGGCTCAGGGTTAACGGTGGGAGAGGAGAGTCACAGAAAAGGAGCGAGGAGGGAGGTGCTGCCGGAGTAAACACTGGATGGACACAGGCCATGCTTGTTAACCTCGGCCCTGCAGCATTAGGGATGCTGGAATGTCCCTCATGCCTGCTGCTTCCCATCCTGTGAAGGACTCAGAGTTTGTGCATTTCCCAGGGGAGTGGGCCATTGACAGAAGGACCCACCAGTGACTTAGCAGATGGCCACTGTCATCCTGTGATAAGCGGGCCCACCAAGGGGCTTTGGTTTCCTTCCTGTCGGGAGCTGGAGTTACTCTCTGTGGATCCCCAACTCTGTAGTGAAATCCACCGGATGGCAATATGTGAGTGTGACTCCGAGGGCATCAGGGAGGGGACACAGTGTCTGGGGAGTGGCAGAATGGTGGGGTAAGGAGACAGTGCCCAAATAAGCAGGGAAGTGAAGAGCCACGTGAGAACCGATTGTGCTAGTGGCATCCCTGAGAGCCTGCTCTGTGCGGAGCTGGGCTGGCCAGGAGCGCTTGCTGAGATGCCAGGAGCCTTCTTGCTCTTTATGTGGGTAGTGATTGTTTAGGGTTTGTGTGATCATGTGTGTGAGTGTGTGAGCATGTGTGTGTGAGAGTATGTGAGCATGTGCGTGTGTGTGAGCATGTGTGTGTGAGAGTATGTGAGCATGTGTGTGTGTATGTATGTGTGTGTGTGAGCATGGGTGTATGTGTGTGTGAGGATGTGTGTGATTGTGTGAGAGTGTGTGAGCATGTGTGTGAGTGTGTGAGCATGTGTGTGTGTGAGTGTGAGCATGTGTGTGTGTGTGTATGTATGTGTGTGTGTGAGCATGGGTGTATGTGTGTGTGTGAGGATGTGTGTGTGATTGTGAGAGAGTATGTGAGCATGTGAGCATGTGTGTGAGCTTGTGTGCCCTTGTATTAGTCAAGCTGTCCATTCAAGGCCCCTGTGCATTTCTGTATGTATGCTACACCTTGGTAAAAAGAACAGAGATAAGGAACAAGAGTGTATCTATAATGCTACTGAGAATGAGTCCCTCATCACAATCTGTATGCCATCAGGCTTTTCCTTCCCCACCCCCACCCTCACCCCACCCTGCTAATCACAAACTTACTTCCTGCCTCTATAGATCAGATTTCCCTGTGTATATACTGAATTATAGGTGTGGGCTTTTGCATTTGACGATGGCACAGTGGCTTGGAGGCTTCTTCCCATTGATTCAGCACAGGTCAGTGCTCCGCCCCCACCCTCCCTTGTCAGTGAATAGTGCTTCAGTACATAGTTACACCATCCCCTAGGAAATGAATAGGTTGTTCTCACTTTGAGGCTGCTTGTTTGCATACACGTTGTGCGGACCTTGCTCATCTCCCTTGTGTGATAAGTGGCTGCACCCCTTTTAAATCCCAAATAAAGTTTTGGGTGTTCCTGCATCTTCACAAAGACTTGTTTGTGTCTCTTTCTGGCAGAGCTCATTCTGGTGGTTATGAGGTAATCTCCCCTCTGGTTATCATCTGAATTTCCCCGATGACTAAGGCCGGCTGGCTGGCCGGGGGCTCCTTTCACTTGCTTGTTAGTTATTCATTTGTCTTTGGGAAAATGTCTGTTCAAATCTTTGTCCTTTTTCAATTGTATTGCTTGCCTTTTTGCTATTGAATATCACCAGCTCTTTATATATTTTGGAAACCTGTTCTTTATCAGACACAGGATCTATGTACTTCCCTCCCTGCCCCCCTCAAGCTGTGCTTTGTCTTTGCCTTTTGCTGATGGGATCTTTTGAAAGACACATTCTAAGAATTTTAAATATTTTTATTTACTGTGTAAGTGTGTGTGTGTGTGTGCGCGCGCGCGCGCGCGTGTGCGCGCGCGTGCGTCCACATTTATGCAGGGGCCTACAGAAGCCAGAAGAAGTCAACAGATTTCCTAGAGCTAGAGTTACAGGTGGCTATGAACCGTCCAACATAGGTTCTGGGAACTGAACCCATGTCCTCTGGAAGAGCAACAAGTGCTCTTAACCACTGAGCTGTCTCTCTGGTCCCAAATAGCACAAGTTTTAATGGACTTCTTTCAAGGAAACCAAAATAAATAGCTATTGTGTTTAAGGCACTGTTTTATTGGGGGGGGGTGCAGTGAATTTGTGTTATGTGCAGGAAAATAAGGCTGTCTGCCCATACTGGTTCCCAGGGGCCACACCATACAGGAAGCTAGAGGGGCATAAAAGAGGAAGTGGGAAACTCTAAATGGGTCCTTGGGGAAGGAAACATGTCAGTGGTTGACCTCTGATTAGATGACTCAAGAAGTTCTTCAGTCATTTATCCACCAGCTCAGGCTACTTTTTTTTTTTCATTTAAAATTTTAATTGTGTGTGCGCACGCACATGTGGACACCACAGAGCCCATGTAGAGGTCAAACTTTGTAGGGGTCAGTTCTCTCCCCCTGCCGTGTGGCTCCCCCATTGCATTGCAGAGGTAACTAAGGTTTTGGGTTGCTACACAGTTTTCTCAGTATCCCTCAGCTAGTTAGCTTGGGATGGTCCTAGAGGCCAACCCAGGTCTGTTGAACTTCAAACGGCATGACCTTCTCTTGGTCAGGACACAGTGGTCACAGTCCTTTTTTTCTTTACTGTCTGTCTGTCTGTCTGTCTGTCTGTCTGTCTGTCTGTCTTTTGATTGATTGATTGACTTGGAGACAGAGTCTCACTCTGTAGTCCTGGCTGTCTTACAACTCGATGTGTAGACCACACTTGCCTTAAACTCACAAAGATCCATTTCCTTCGGAGTGCTGGCATGAAATGTGTGCACTACCACACTTGACCTATTTGCTCACTGTTGAGACAGGTCTCATGAAAGTAGAGCTGACCTATGTAGCTATGGGCGACCTTGAACTTCCAATCTTCCTGTCTTCACCTTCCAGGTCTGGATTACGGGTCTGTGTCACCATAGCTAACATATGCAGTGCTAGGCACGGAACCCCAAGCATGCCACATACGCACTTTGTCATAGTCTTTAGACTGACTTTTCTTGTAGCTCACCCAGAACACTCAGTTTGGAGTCTGCTACTAACCCCATTTCAGAGCCTAGAATCTTCTGAGGGTGCCTGTGAGCGTGTGTGTCCCTAAATGTAGACCTGTAGTACTTGTCTTTATTTGTCTTGAAAGATTTTTATCTTCATTTCCAACTTTTGATTGGGGGAAACCATTCATATAGAATGGTGCGTACATGAAACATGCATGTCTCAATGGATTCATGCCAGTTGAATAAATTCGTGTAACCAACAGCCAGACTGTAAGTAAAATACTGCCAATGACTAGCCCCTAAGAATGACCTTGGTGTTCCCCTCTAACCCTTTCCTGAAAGTTTCCCATTTCTCTGCTCTCCACCTCCAAGGGGTGATGGTAGTGCTTTTCTCCTTCCAGCTCAGGCAGCAAGCAGTCTGCCAGTGAGCTGTGTTCCCGGCCCACCATTGTCTCCTAACTGTTTTGTTTGAGACTGAGTTTTATGTAGCCCAGGCTGGCTTCAAGCTCACTATGTAGCTAAGGATGACCTTGAACTCCTGATTCTCCAGCCTCCACCTCCTGAGTGCTGGTTGACAGGCAGACGCCATCACACCCCAGCTCATCCTCCTCATTCTCAACGCTGTATACGAGTCCTGCGCATTTCTGACCTTCCCGTAAATACAACAACGAGGCAGTAGCTATTTTGTTTGGGGCTCGGCTTCTTTTGCTTGACATTTGTTTTCCGTGAATCATTCCTATTGTGTACAGCACAGTTGTTGTTTATTCTCATTCGATGAGATTTAGGAAGGGGATGGAAATGAAATATCATGCACTGTGAAATGAGAAACACCATCTAGGCTTCTGACTCTGCTGCTTACAAATCGAATCTTTGGGCAGTTCATTCGGCTTCCAGGATTTTAGTAGCCTCATCTGCAGGGTGGAGAAGGTAAGGTTTCTCTTGCAGACTATAGTAGCCAAAGTGAGTGACATCTGTCATTCCAACACTTAGAAGGGGAGGCAGGATGATGTTCATCCTCGGCTACTTAAGCTAGTGTGAGGCCAGCTTGGGTTATGAGTCCCTATCTCAAAAAAGAACAACAAAAACAAATCTAGTGTGTGCAAAGCAGCTACTGCTGTTAGACAGTATAAAAAAGATGATAGCATTATTATTTATTAAAACCCTATTTGCTGAGTGGTTTCAGAAGGAAATGGGATCCCAGAGGTGTTGAACTCCTAGTGTTTCTGTCCACACCTTCATAAACTCACATAATCACACCACATACACAGGTTCTCAACTCTGCAGGTTCCCACCAGTGTGTGCCGTCATGCCTGTTGGTGCACACCCTCCCCACACCTGCCTGCACAAAGACACACTTCTCCCAGTGTGAGCAGCCAGCATGTGGAGTTTTCCCTTCTCTCAGCTCTTTCAAGAAGCACACACCAGATGGAATTGGGTCTGCTACATGGCTGAGCAGCCCCCACATCAGAAAGTTATAATCAGTGAATCCATCATGTGGCCAGGCCCTGGCAAGGCCACTGCTGCCTGACGGTCCATGGAGGAATGCCGCCACCTCCTCCAGGGCGGAGAACAGACACAGGCAGGCAGTTGCCAGGCAGTGGAGCCAAGAGAGCAGATGGCAGCTGTGCAGCCTCTGCCTAGCCGGGGTCCCTGGCTGGTGGGAAGGAGTTACTGGCAGTGGGAATTCTGAACAAAGCACGCTTCTTCCATAGGGCCCTCGTGCCTTCCTCTGTCCTTTTAGTCTGCCTTGGAGTGACACATACCTGGACTCTGTATAAGCTGAGGCAGGAGAAAATAATCTCTCTGGGTTCCTTGAACATTTAGAAATCTAATTCTGTCATGTCCACTGTAATTTTGACTCTGCTTCCTAGCTCCTATGCAGATTACTTGGGAATGACTCACAGTCTTGTGAAGAAAGCCATGCTAATACCACAGGCAGGCAGACAGACAGACAGACAGACAGACAGACAGACACAAACACTGATTACCTGGCTGTTGTGAACTCACTAGTGTCCTGTCTCGGCCCTTGACCCTTAGAGCTTCTCAGAGTGTGTCTTAGCCACTTTTCTGTTGCTGTGATGAAACACCCTGGCAAAAGTGACTCAAGGCAGGATGGATTTATTTTGGCTCACATTTCAAGGTACAGTCCATTGTGGTGGGAGTGGGGGTGGAGACAAAGGCTGCTGGTCCCACTCCCCTGTCTGAAGAATAGGGGAAAATGCTAGTGGCCGACTCAGTTCGTCCATGTTCTGACCGTCCAGATCTACCCAGGTGAAGGTAGAGTGCACAGCTGAGTTTTCCCACCTCAGTTACTTTAGTCAAGATCATCCTACAGGTGTGTTGAGAGGCTTATCTTCCAGGTTCTGTCACAAACCAGGCGGAAGTGCCATGGTTTATGTCCCCTGGCTGTATATTCAGTCTGTCACTGCCTCTGCTCTTCAGATAGGATGTCTTTAAGGTCTGGTATTTGTGCAACCCCCCTAGGACTGAGCCTTGGTTGTGCCCAGTGACAATTGGCCCTCTGACACCCCTCCCCTGACCACCTTGCTATCCCTAACTATGGCCTTCACGTCTCCCAGTTCTTGCCTTTGCGTCAACTTCTGGAACACCCAAACTAAGACTCCAGCTCTCTTTGTTCAGCCCCATCCTGGACACCCGAGCCTCTCGCTACCATTTTCCTGAATCCCTTATTCTGTTTGGCATCCTCAGTGCATACTGCTGACCTAGCCTAGCGTCTGCTCAGCCACCCACGACCATGGAAATGATCTATGACAGTTTGTAGAAGTGACTCGATGGGAAACTTCAGGTCTCTAGGGACTCACTCGGCTATAAGGTCATGGCTTTGGGCTGCTTTAGAAAACCTCTAGACAGGAAATCAGGAAGTCTGGGGCACAAGCCCTGGAGAGCCTGCCTCGGGGAGCTTGGGCACCAGGCCCAAGGGACTGTCCTGACCTCTGGATGACTTGGCCATTTGCCTCAGACTGCCTGACATGAGGCAGAGAAGGAGAAAACATTCCTTTTGCAGCCTGCCACCTACCTCTCACCATTTTCTGTCTTCTTATTCTCCCCCTTTCTGTTTTTAATCTTTAGGTGACAGAGTGTCCACATCAGTGACTCTAAATTAGCCAAGGTTAATGCACCCCAACACACATTCAGACTCTGGAAAATCAAAAGTTATAGATACAAATTAAGAGACAAATGACAAAGCCAGGCCCAGTGGCACAGGCCTGTGACGCACAGTGACTCACAAAGCTGAGGCAGGAGGACCACAATCAACACTTATTGAGATTCCATTCTAAAAACAGATACCATACAAAAGTGGCTCAGGATGTAACTCATTGGTAGGATACCTGCACAGAATAACATGAAGCTCTGGGTTCAAATCCCAGGGTAGAGGGAGGAAGGTGGGTGAGAGGAACAGTAGAGAAGTCACTTTCGAAAAAGGGCTAATACTCTTCACAGCAACATTGAAACTGTAAGGAAAAAATAATCCACCCCTGTAGAAAAGTGGACAGAGGACCTAAACAGACAATTCTATACAAAATGAGTTAAACAAAACAACAGCAAAGTACACATACACAGACCCAAAAATCAAGTAAACACAGCTATTAAATGTCATCTTTTATCATTAAATTGGTAACAGTTAACAGCGGTGACATCACAAAGACCTGTCCTCACGCTCACTGCTGGAGGGAGTGTAGAGTGGTGTAGACTTTCTGATGGGGGGGCCTGGCCACAGAAAATGAAGGTGAAACCGTATTCCAACTGTCTTCCTTCTTAGGAAAATATGTCCAAAAGTTGTGATGGTGGTGCATCTGCTGTTTCCACTGGGAGGTGGGGGCAGGAAATCACTTGTGCCAAGGGTTTGATTCCAGCCTAAGCAACATGACAAGAGACACTATCTTAAAAAAAGAAAAGGAAAGAAAAAAGAATCCAGGCTTGTTGGTACATGCCTATAATCCCAATACTCAGGAAGCCAAGGCCAAGGAATGCCAACTGGAGTGTT
This sequence comes from Cricetulus griseus, assembly GCF_003668045.3. NCBI lineage: Eukaryota > Metazoa > Chordata > Mammalia > Rodentia > Cricetidae > Cricetulus > Cricetulus griseus. The sequence goes on from NW_023276806.1 coordinate 258,437,557, forward strand.
ATAAACCAGCCTGGACTACACAGCAAATACCAGCCCAGACTGGGTTATAACATACCTCTGTCTCAAAAGCTCAGCAGGGGAGCAGGGCTGGAGAGATGGCTCAGGGGTTAAGAGCAAATGCTGCTCTTGCAGAGGGACCTGAGTTCGGTTCCCAGCACCCACATCTGGTGGCTCACATCTGCTTGTAGCAGTAGGTCTAGGGAGCTGATGATGCCCTTCTTCCGGACCCCAAAGGGGTGTACACGTGTGCGCCTGCACACAGACACACATGCAAAGAGAGAGATATAATTAAAAATAACAAAATTTATAAAAATAATTTAGAAAATTGAGGTGGCAGAGGAAGAAACAAAACCATGACCACTATACACACACACACACACACACACACACACACACACACACACACGTATTCTCACACCCATGAAGAGAGAACTGTGAGGAATAAATCTCTGTTTATGAATTACCCAGTCTGTGGTATTTTGTTACAGTAGTCTAAATGCTCTGAAACAAGTTGGTAGACTAAACAAGGCAAATCACTGTCAGCAAGGTGGGCAGGATTCCTCTAATCCACTGAAGGCCTGAATGGAACAAAAAATGAAATAAGGCACAGTCCTCTCTCTGACTGATGGTATTTGAGTCCGGATATGGTTCTTTTGGTTGTCAGCAGATCCAGACCACAGCTTTACACTTGGACTCTGCTGGTTGTGGGCCTTTAGATGATAGCTCTTGAGGCTCTTCGGTCTCTCTTCCCTGTCCAAAACAGATGGCTTCTGTAGTGCAGGACTGATACAGGCTGGACCCTGGCACCCTCTCATCCTCTCTCCCACCCCAATCATTCCTGTATCTCTGGAACACCAGCATTAATGCCGTTAGCCTTAAGACTATACTGTAGAACTTCAAAGATGGGTCAGGAGTCAAGGGCATGCACTGCTCTGACAGAGGGCCTAAGTTTGGTTCTCAGCATCCACAATGGGCAGCTCACAAATACCTTTAACCCTAGCTCCAGGGTCCTCTGGCGCCCTCCTCTGGCCTGCCAGGGCACTTGCACTCATGTGCACATACCCACACACAGATGCACACACATATACATGATTAAAAAATGGAGAGACCATGCTGTAAACCTATGTACAGAGATATAGAAGATGCCATGGCATCAGTTTGAGGGCACACTATGTCCTGTATGATCTAATTCATATGAGTGTAAAATCCCTAGCCCATAGGCTATATACCAGGCTCTTAGTAAGCGTTTCTCTTGGGGTTGGGGAGGGTAGTGTTAGGGAGGATTTCTTTTTCTACAAAGGTCAAGAATTTCTGAGAAAAATGATTACTGCTATTCTTGTAAAGAAATCGAAAAGTCAGTAAAATCAAATTTCACACTGAGACTGGGTGTGAGCAGCAGGGAGATCGGTGATGTCACCACCATAAGGAACACAGAATGTGAAATGCCAGTCCCTCCTGCTCTCCTCCCTTCTTTCCCCGTCCAAGCTTTCATTTTAGTTCATTTATTTTTAGTTTTTGGAGAAGGGCTGGAGATGGCATGCGTGGCTGCCCTTCTTTCCCCTTGGTTCTGTGAGTTTATCCATGCCAGCTGGACGGTAAGTGACTCAGAGAACCAACTACACATTGGAAAACTTGCAGGCTGAGAGGAAACTTACACAGGGTTTTGTTCATTGGTTTTAAAAAAAAATCCCCACCCAGGCAAACCAAGCTCAAATGAGAGAGCAGAAACCCCTATGTTCTCAGCTGTGTTTGGAACCAGAATCTCATGACATCCTTGTGCGTTTCCCTGCTTGGCCTGAAATTGTCTATGTAGATCAGACTGGCCTCAAAAGCAGAGGTCCCCCGACCTCTGCACATCCTATTGTTTTATAGGGGGGCCTCTAATCTTTTGCCCTCTGTCAGCTGGGACCAGAGTCGCATGGGGACCTGGGTAGTGTCTTCTCTGGACTTGAGGCCTCTGCAGCCCCTGAATTAGAGCATAGAGCATACTGCTGCTGGGTCAGGGGAAAGATATCCCATGTCATCTTTTCTGGCAGGCCCAGGCCTTTTTCTTTTCTTTGATAGCCAAAACTGGCTTCTCATCTCCCCAAGGACATAAGGTATTCTGGGATTCCCTGTTCCCATGAGTGGGGGGTCACAGTAAGTAGGAACTGGGGGCACACCATTCAGCGGCTGGGTAAGGAGTCTCTGTTAAACTCCTGGGATCAGGGTTGATGCTGGGTCCGAAATGTGGGACTCAGTTTGGCAGATAATATGGGGATTAGGATTAAGACCCAGGGTTTGGACACTGGACTGATACCAAGTTAGAGTGAATTACATCGGCTAAAGGCTTTAAAGCCGGGTTAGAGTTGTGGGGTTAAGGATTAGAACCAGGAGGATTATCTGCTTCTTCTCAGGTCCCCAAAGCCCCTTTGTGGTTGCTTTTAGGGTTAGGTAAGGTCTCTGGGACTCCGGTGCAGACCTGGCTTTGAGACACAGGATGCCCGGTCCCCAAAACCTTGGCTGTGGAGAAGGTGCCATTCTTTCCCCTTTCTTTTCTCTGATGGCCATCACTCCTAGCTGAGGTTTTCTTCGAACTTGTGCTCATCCAGTTTTGCTTGTAGAGTAGCTGGAATTATAGGTGTGCAACATTGGACCACATGGGGGGATCTTGCACAAATTAACAAACTGTTGTGCCTTGAATATTACTTACAACTCACTCCTAAAAATTTTGTATTGCATTTGTGTTGTGTGAGAGCGTTTGTCAGAGGATGGCTCGTGGGAGTTGGTTCTCTTCCTTTTGTCATTGGGGTCTCCAGGATTGATCTCAGGAGGTCAGGCCTCGTAGCAAGTGCCCTTACTCAGTGAGCCACGTAGAAGGCCAGCAACAAATATCTGCTGAATGCAAAACCAAATGTGCCACTGGCTTTAGGTAAATCATGGTGGGTGAAAAAAATCCGGTTTGTAGAGAAGACTCCTGGATATTTCCTTGTAAACTGTGACAGGTTTAATCAGGGCAATGAGTGTTGTGTAAGATTATATAACATGGGGGTGTGTCCGTGGTGGTTTCCATGAGGGATGGTGACTTCAATGAAGGCCTAAGGTACTTTAAATTGGAGTCAGTCTTTGAAAATTCTTGATCCTGCCGATTGCTTTTTATGCTTTTGAACTTGGTGTTAGTTTATTCCTTTTTTGGTGTGTTCTGGACATCTTCTGTCAAGTAGACTACTGATCTTTTCTTTTTGCAATAATTTTTTAAAATTGTAGACACAGTCTCACTGTGTAGCCCTGGCTGGCTTGGGATTACCTATATAAACCAGGCTGGCTTTAAATTGACAGAGTTTCTCTTCTATCTGCCTTCAGAGTGCTGGGATTAAAGGTGTGTGCTGCCTCGAGCCTGGCTCAGCTGAGCCTCTTGAGAACCCAAGGCTCCAAGGATGGGTCTCTGGCAGCCAGACTTGTATCGCCAAAACCCTGACTGCACCGTTATATTGGTGCAAGGTGGCATAAGACCGAGATCTGACAAGCTGATATAAACTAGACTGACTAGTTTCTTTCCCTCGGAAATTGGAATCTACCACTAATAATGAGTTTTAGCTTGCTCTTGTCATGAGGGTCAGTAAGCCCAGAGTACGTCCTCAGAGAAGCAGGTTGGCAGAGAATGACGCAGCTTTGTGGGAAAAAAAAAAAAGCAGAGATGAAAGAGAGAAAAGGATTTGGGAGACTAGCCACATGGCTTCCTGTTGGTATTTAAGGTCCTTGGGTGAGACTGGCCTGTTTTGAGTTTGTTATTATTTTCAGATTTTGAGATAGCGTTTTGCTATGTGGCCCAGGTTGGCCCTGAATTTGTGATCCTCTTGCTCCAGCCTTCTGAGTGCTGGGATTGCAGGTGTGTTTGCAAAGCCCCGTTGCTTTGCAAAAACTTTTTAAAAAATCTTTGGGGCCTGGAGAGATGGCTCAGTGGTTAAGAGCACTGGCTGCTCTACCAGAGGACCAGGGTTCTATTCCTAGCACCCACATGGCAACTCACACCTGCCTGTAACTCCAGTTCCAGGGGATCTGGTATCCTTACACCAATGCATATAAAATATAGTTAAATAAAGTATTAAAAATCTTTTGCACATTTATTTTGTGCCCCCATGTATATGCATGGGTGTACTTGTACCATGGTTACCATGTGGAGAGCAGAGAACAACATTCAGAAGTTGTCTCTCTCCTTCCACCACGTGGATCCTGGCATCAAACTCAGGTCATCAGGTTTGTTGGAAAATACCTTTACCAACTGAACCATCTTTCTGGCCCACATTCTTGTTTCTTTTATGCTTGAGTTCTATGTGATTGCATAATACATACTTACATACATACATACATACATACATACATACACACACACACACACACACACACACACACACACACACACACGGAGGAGGGGGGAGAGAAGAGGGAGGAGATTAATTTTACACAAAGAAATGTATGTGATTTTTCTACTTGCAAAGACAAGACTCTTGGCAAGGACTGGATTTTTGTTAAATTAGTTTTTTCATTCAGCAACTTTGCTCCAATCTTGCTCTTTTTGAAGACATTTTTGTTTTTGGATTTTTTTTTTTTTTTGAGACAGGGTTTCTCTATATAGCTCTGGCCTTGAATTCACAGAGATCCACCTGCCTCTGCCTCCTGAGTGATAGAATTAAAGGTGTTTTCGACCATCACCTACCTTGAAGATAGTTTTGTAACACCAGATAAGCATAGAGAATTTCTGGATTGTCATATCATGTGCACAGGCAAAAGGACCCAATTCTCTTGTGGTAGAGTTGAGGGCATTGAAGGGGTAGCATATCCCCGAAGCACAGGAATGTGCCGGTCCAGAGGGAGGAAGGGCCCTTGAGGCAGAGGGGATGGGAGGAACAGAGGGAATGAGACATGAACAATCAAGGTGCACTCAATAAATACCAACAAGTGGCTGACTTGTAGGGGACTGTCTTAGTCAGGGTTTCTATTGCTGTGAAGAGACACCATGACCACAGCAACTCTTATAAAGGAAAACATTTAATGGAATGGCAGCTTACAGTTTTAGAGGTTTAGTCCATTATCACCATGGTGGTACATGGCGGTGTGCAGGCAGACATGGAGCTGGAGAAGGAACCGAGATTTCTACAACTTTGACCCACAGGCAACAGGAAATGAACTGAGCAGTCTCTAGAGCATAGGAGACTTCAAAGCCCACCCCGACAGTGACACACTTCCTCCAACAAGGCCACACCTACTCCAAAAGGCTACACCTCTTATTAGTGCCATTCCCTATGAGTTTATGGGGGCCAATTACATTCAAACTATCACAGGGACATGATAGAGAATAGTAAATGGAGCCTGAGAAGAAGATTAAAGGCAAATGATCTAACTTCCTGTATAATGGCAAACTACATTTTATGAATCATTATAGTCTCCAGAGGGATTGGACATTCTGGGCACTCCAGACACACAAGTACTTTATACATCCAACTTTCCTTTTGGTTTTCTCTTCTATACAGAAAAGGCAACCATGAAGATGCCAATAAAGAGAGATGTGTATGGGTGTGGGGGGACTTAATCTCACTTTGTTAAACTCAAAGGCTGTCGTTCATTGTGTGGCAATTACATGTCAGTTTAAGTGAACATTTGAGGGGTAACATGAATCCAATGAAAATAAGGAATGATACATGTTTATTCATTTTTTTTCCAGTCATGATCTCTCTGTGACTGACTCATGGCTATGCTGGAACTCATGATGTAAACCAGACTGGCCTTAAATCCACAGAAGTCTGCTAGCCTCTGCCTCTGAAGGGCTGGGATAAAAGGGATGCCCCACCACACCCAGCTCCTATGCACTTGGGAGAGTAGTTATTGAAGGCGTCTGAAGGTTCACACAATCAGAATTAAACACCGTGGCATTTATTAAATGTCTTAATTTTTGCAATCATTGTCTTCACCTTCAGTAGCATCATTCCAAGGATTACAAACTCAATAGGATTCCTGATTTTTAGAAGTTTAGAGGCCAAGAGAATATGTCAGTGTTAACAAATTCAGAGAATTCACAGGCTGACATAAAGGAAATTAAAAGTATCATTTGATAATAAAGTTAATCAAATAACATTCTCTGGGGCTGGATCCCCTTGGGATTGAGAGGGTACATGGTATCCCTCCTGGAAGTTTTGGACTTTCAAGTTGTCTCCAAAACCCTCGGGGCCAGGTCAATTCTCCAAGAGTTCTGGTGGAAATTTCCTTTGTGTTAAAATTAGTGATCGGCACCAGTGACAGGAGAACAGAAAGAACTGAGGATGGTGGATCAGGAATATTAAAGGATCTTTCAATGGTTCACGTTTCTTTGTCCACTTCCTAATACTCATCATAGATGCAAACTAAAAGGTCAAATCTCTTAGCCCAAACCAACCACATCTGCCCTAGGGAGAAGAAAGGTTTTCCAAATCAAGACATCAGCGGGGTGAAACACCTGTCCACGTCCCCACTGCCCCCGCCTTGCTATAGAGAGAGGTAGCATACACTTTCCAGAAACTCATAGACACTGGGAGGGGGTCAGTTTTCCGGGTGGAACTGCAAGAGTGGGCTGGGAGTGGGGGGAATTCTCTGACGGCTGGCAGTTTGGGGAGAAACGCTTCACGGCATCGGTCGGGAGCGCGAGCGGCGACCTGGGAGAGCCAGCCGACTCGCAGGGCACACGGGACACCCAGACAACTTCCGGGTTCGGAAACGCTCCTCCCTCCTCCGGGGTCGACGGCGAGGTCTCCAGGCGCATGCGCCGCCGCTCTGGGACCGACCCAACTCACCCTAAACAACTAATGGGCTCCCGTGCCCGCTCGGGGCGTACCATGTGTTTGGCTCGGGCGGGGGGAGGCGGCGCCTCCTGAGTCCCCACAGGACTCGGAAACCTGGTCCCCTCGCTCCGACAGGGGCGCGTCGGCCAGCTTTCGATTTCTAAAAGTTCCGGGAGGTCCGGCGAGCCGCTAGCTCGGGCAGCTCGGCCGGGCGCGCACCGCCCAGCCCCGCGCCGGCCGGGCGCTGAACAAAGTGGCACGCCCCGATCCCAGCTGATCTGCCGGGCTCCTCCGGCGGTGGCGCCCCCCCCACCCCCGGGCGAGACCATCGCACCGCCTCAGGAGGGGTGTCCGCCGCGGGGAGGGGAGGGGGCGGAGCGGCCATTGTCCGGTCAGCACTGTCTAGGGGGGGAGGGGAGAGAACTACGGAGCGAGCCCGGGCCCGGGCGTCACAGCCGGCCGCTGCGACTCCACAGCCGGCGGGGGCTCCCGGCTCTTCCCCACCCAATCCCGAGCCCGCCTGCTCCGCCGCACGGAACAGCGCTGTGGCTGGGGAGCGGCGGAGAGAGCGGCTGAGGGCGCCGGGTCTCCCTCACCCGCACGGCCCAGCTCCTCCTCCGCAGCTCCCCTCCCTCTCCTCGCCGCGCCCCCCCTCTCCGCAGGCCGAGTGGTGCCGCCCGCCTCCAGCTGACCGGCCTGGAATCCCGGCTCCGAGCCCCGGACTCGCGCCCGCCTGCGCGCCCGCTCCCTCCCCCTCCCCGGCCCGCGCCCCCGCCGCTGCCGCCGCCCGCCGCCGCTGCCTTCGAGCGGGGCCCAGGCCCAGCCGCCGCCACCGCCGTCGCCTCCGAGCTCCGCCGCCGCCGAGCACCATGGGAGACGCCGGGAGCGAGCGTAGCAAAGCGCCCAGCCTGCCGCCTCGCTGTCCTGCGGCTTCTGGGGGTGAGTGGGGGGCAGGGGCGCGGGCGCGGGCCTGGGGTGGGGGGACCCGAGGGAGGCCGGAGCCCGGGAAGCTGGGCCGCGGAAGCCGGGCCGGGGAGCGGGCGGGGACCGCGGCCTCGGCCTGAGGAGGGCTGCGGGCAGGGGACGCTGAGGGTGGGCTGAGGAGAGAGGAGAGGAGGAGGAGGGAGGAGGAGGAGGAGGAGAGGAGGAGGAGGAGGAGGAGGAGGAGGAGGAGGAGGAGGGCGCGGCGGCGGCGGCCTGCCCGGGCAGCACTGCCCTCCGAGGGACTCGCTGGCCCCAGGCCGGCTTTGGGTGAGGGGCCGCGGGCGAGCGGGAGGGCTGAGGTGGCGGTGCTGGCACTTGGCGGCCGGGCAGGGCTGCCTGCCCCCTTTGCTTTGGACTGCGGAGGCCAGTCCGCCTCCCCCACCCCCCTTCTTGGTATGAGTTGGTGCCCAGCCATCAGGAGGGTATTTCCTCTGACTTTTTCACTCCCCTCCTTCCCTGCTGCTCCCCGGGAGATTTGCATCATCACTTCCTAAATTATATCTCAGTCCCCATTTGCTTTTAGGAAGCTGTTCACACGTCATACGTTTGTACAAATCCACAGCCCAGAATTCGGGCTTGGAGAGTAAAGTTAGTAGGATTGTTGAGGGTCTCACGTTTATCTAAAACACGTAATATCAGGGAGTCTGTAAAAATTTCCTTGTCCAAACAAAACAAACAACAACAAAACCCCCAAAACAACAACTACAGCCCCCCCCCCAAACAAATAAACAGCCCCCTTCCAACCGAACCAAAACCAGCAACTTCCCAACAGAACCTCAAGCCAGCCTGGCTTGTGGAATGTGAGAGCTGGTTTCCTCATTGGCTTTCAAATTCCTCTTTCCCTATTTAAAAAAAAAAAAAATGTTCGCAGTTCACAGCACAGAGTGTACAATTAATTCCATACTGCCGTAGAGTGGGTTATGTGTCGGGGAGAGAGACAGACAGACAGATATGGGACCCCCTTCCCTCAGGTTAAAGTGTAAGTTGTCCTTGGAACACTTGGGATTTTATAGATTGTCACTTAACAGGTGCTGTCATCATGCCTCATGACTAGTTCTGTCTAAGGAAACTGGAGACTTGAAAAGAGCAACCTTTGTGCTTCAGCCTTTTGCCTTTCTAAAGATTGTATTGGGGCATTTATGGAGGAGATGGCTGTTTCTAGTGAAGATGTCTTGGGAAATGGCTGTTCTGTATGCTAGGAATGGTTAATACAGAAATTAAAGATCTGTTTAAGAGTGAAGACAATGAGTAGAAAGTGGGTTTTAATGTAGATTTCTGTGGAAGTTCTCGAGTGAGCCCTCCTTTTCAAAAAATTCTTACTAGTCAAGGACATTAGTCAAGAATAAGTTGTAATATTGCCAAAAACTTTGAAGATGTACAAGTATTTTAGCTGTAGGGTCTTCATTTTAACTTGATAAAAAAAAAAACACTTATCTTGAACTTTATTATAAAGAATGTTGCAGCAAACAAAACAAAACAAAAAACTACACACCACGATTGACCAGATCCAAAGACTTTACAGCTCAGCAAACTTGTCTATACAGTTAAGAGTTGTCTGAAGTGCTGAAGTGTTTGCATGAGCAGTCCAACTCTCATAGGAATCTTACGAGGGAGGAATCTTATCTATTACTGGATGGGGCAATCCATGCAGGAGATGGATAACTTGCTCCTTCGTGTAGGGAGTGTAGGGTGTGGTGGGTGAGTGCCTCACAGTGCTTAGTGCCATCGCATTTATGACATCACTTTGGAAAAATCTACTGTGTCAAGCCCTAGATTGTGACTTAACTGTGGGACATGCAGCCTGAAGAAAGTAGTTCCTAATAACAGCGGCTGGGATGCTCAGAGTGTGGCAGAGGTCTGCTTCCTGGCAGCATGCTTTTATGTCCTTGGGAGTAATATCTCAAGTGAGAGGAATCCTTGCTTTCATCAGAGCTTAGAAACTGGAGGAGTGGAATAGCTCCTTGCCTTTAGCCAGCAGATTTTGAGTCAGGCTAGACACTTTGGTGGTAGCAGATGGCAGAAGGCTTGACCTAAAGCATCCAAGGTTCCTTTATTGACTCTTTCAGACTGGCCCTATTGTGAACTGTGGTTTGCCCAACAGAGGTAGCGAGCCCAAAGCTAGTAATTCTCTGACGACACATTTTAACACACCTTTTTAAAAGCTTTCCTGAGGCTGATTGTAGACACCTGTGTAGTTTGTATTTCCTGCCGAAGAACCAAATTGTTGTCTTCATGTCATAGCTGGTTTGTAATTATTTTCATCATTGCATGGGCCATAATTACACTATGTTTATCAGGGAAACTTAAAATGTATTCAACAAATGTTTGATAATGGTGGGTGAGAGTCTTGTCACATCCTAGGGATGTGAGGCAAAGAAGTAAATTGGTAGGGCTGACGAGATTGTTCGGGTGCTGTGAAAGAGGCAGCTGCCCAGGTAGGTGGAGGTAGCTGGAAGTGTCCTGGAGAAAGTGACATTCAGCAGGGATCTTAAGAAGGGTAAAAGGTAGGAAGAGTAGAAGGAGCAGGGTTTGAGGGAGACGGAATGGCATAGGTGAAGGCCAGGAATCGAGGGAAAAGCGGAGGAACTGAGTGGCCCATGGCTAGATTGTGAAGAGGAATCAGCTGGGGATGAGGCGGAGGAGGTGGGAAAAGTGGTGCTAACACTCCCCAGCTGTGCTGGGGCCTTTGACTTGTACCTGGAGTGCAGTGGGCAAGTTTGAGCTCAGAGAACTTTGAGCTTGGACAGATGTGCTGACCTTCGATATGAAAGGTCATGGCTGATCTTGAGAGTGGTTAGGTGTGTGGGTGTGATTGTGTGTTTGAATGAACGTGGTGTAAGTGTTTATGGACTGTTGCCAGATCTGTCGATACAGAACTCCTGTCAGGAGTAGTCATCTGGGCTAGTCATGGACAGCAGTGGCATGAGCATGTCTTGGCTGGGAAGAACACAGAAATGCGGATGGACTGAAAGTCATCAGGGAACATCTTTGTCTTTTCTCTTTATGAAAACAAACAAAAAATGTTCCTAAGAAGTGCTGTGCAGCACAGCACTCTGGAAGCTGCAGGTCTTTCAAATCAGCAAGCCAGGTCCACACCCAGGCATCTGCAGAGTAGTTCTGGCACCATGGGAGTAAAGGGAGTTCCTTTAGAATTGCTGCTTTCTCCAGTTTGCTGCTGAGCATTGTCTAGTCAGGACAGCAATCACAAGGGCTTGGCAAATCGGAGAGCTTACAGCTCTTTCTTGTGGGTGCACAATAGGAAAGAGAGTGCCAGGAGGAGCACACAGTTGAAATTCGGCAGTGCTTAGAACAGGCAGTTTCCAGCTCTGTCTCTGGGTTTATGTTGTGTCATTGGGATGGGCAATTGGGGTAATTGATAGAGACTGTCTTCTCACTGGGAAACTTGCTACCTTAGAGATTGTTGAAGACGGCTGTTTATAGAACTTGAAAGTTCTTTACATAGTAGATACTGTGCCTTTTAGGATTAAAACAGTTTGTTCCCTGTAACTTGGGCTTAAAAGTTTTAGCGAAATATGAAACATTGTCTTGGTTCATTATAGACATTTTTGTAATCAGTTAAAAAAGCACTTACTGATAATTGCCATATTTGAAATAAAATTGTCAGTACATTTCTTTAATGTAAATACACTTGATTTCTTCCCTCCTTTTCTTCTCCTCTTTCTCTTTTCAGACGGGTTTTATTATGTAGTTCAGGCTAGTTAGGAACTCAATGTAGCTTAGGCTGCTCTAGACATCACTCTCTAGGTGCTGTGATTACAGGTGTTTACCAACTACTTTCAAACTAGATACCAGTAGTATTAATTTAATGCATTTTAAATTGTTCCTATGCTTCAAATTTACTGAGATACAATTTTTTTCATCAACATTTTAGAAAGTTATTGAACAGAAGATAGGTGTGCTGGCTCATGCCTTTAATCCCAGGACTTGGGAGGTGAGGTAGGCAGTTCTCTATAAGTTCAAGGCCAGCCTGCTCTACATAGTGAGTTAAAGGCCAGCCAGAGCTTCTCAAAACACACACCCACCCACCCACCACCCACCCACCACTATACTGTATATATTCTGGGACAGTAGGCTAATTAGGATAAAAGAGCAGAGTATTTTCTCCCCTGATTTTACTCTTAGTATAACAATCCATTTACATATATTGACATTTTGTTTTCACAATTGGATAGTCTCTGTCACAATGAAATATTATGGAAACTCTGAGAGGTACTATGTATTCAGTGAACAAATATTGCAGGGTAGCAGTCATAAAAGTGTAGTCTGATATTTATGGAATAATGATTTAAATATGAGGGTTAACTAGGTAAGCTGTCGATGACTCTGAAGATAATAAAAAAGGAGCTTAGGTGGATGAAATGGTTTAGTGTATAAAGGCACTTGCCTGTCAAGTCTGATAACCTGAGTTCCATTCCTGTAACCCACATGATGAAGGAAAGAACCAACTTCCACATGTGTCTGATGATACTCACATCATAATACACATAAATATAATAAAAGACTTTAAAAATCATGAAAAATGTGCGTACATTTTAGAAAAGAATATCTTTTATATGTTCTTTGGCAGTACACATTTCATGCACATATATAGTGTGTGCTGATCACTCAATTCGCCCCGTCTACTCCCCCAGGAAAGCCCTCACCTCTTCCATGTAGCCTCTCTACTCACCATCTTATCCTCTTTTTTGGTAATCCACTGAATCCAGTTATTGCTGCCTACCGGAGTGTTGATTAATTTTAATGGCTTCATTGTATGGTTATCTGGTGCATTTAACTGTAGTTGCTGTGAGTTCATGAATGCAATGGCTATGTTGTCATGGTATTCCACAGGACTCCTCCCCTGTCCTCCAGCTCTCACAGGCTTTCTGTTCTCCCAGAGCTTTGTGTGTGTGTATGTGTGTGTGTGTGTGGTGGTGTGGTGGTGGTGGTGGTGGTGGTGGTGGTGGTGGTGGTGGTGGTGGTGGTGGTATTGCAGATGTCCCATTTAGGACTGAGTACTCATCAGTCATTCTTAGCACTTTGAGTAGTTAAGAATCTTTGTGTTAACTGCTGCCCACTGCAGAAGGAAGCTCCTGACGTGTGTGGCTGTAAGCATGTTGTTTAGATTATTTATGTTACTTTGGTATTCAGGCAGTGGTGCCTAGGTATCTCCTGTGTCTGTTGGAGTGTTTCTTCATTCTTTCACTCTTGTGTAGTGTTTGTCTTGTGAGTCGTGTTTCTTGGAGGTAGCATATAGATGATACCTGCTTTAAAAGGTTATCTTTTTTTTTTTTTTTTTTTTTTCCCCTCAAGACAGGGCTTCTCTGCGTAGCTTTGGAGCATATCTATCCTGGCACTCGTTCTGTAGACCAGGCTGGCCTGGAACTCACAGAGATCCGCCTGCCTCTGCCTCCTAAGTGCTGGGATTACTACAAAATACTCTTATTTTCCCTGCATGTATATCTGTACCATGGGCATGCAGTGTCCTTGGAGGGACTGGTATTACAATTAGATGGCTGTGAGCTGCCATGTGGGTGCTAGGTATCAAATCAGGTCTTTTGGAAGAGCAGCCAGACTGCTAACCATTGAACCATCACTACTTGTTTCTGCTTTTTTGATATAATCTACTAGTCTGTGTTTTTTGATTGGGAAATTGAGACCATTAACAGTACTTCCCCCTTTATTTTTATTTATTTTTTTGGCAGGGTCTTACTGTGTAAGCACTGTCTGGCCTGGAACCCACTATGTAGACCTATGTCAACCTGTGGGTCAAGACCCCTTTGGGGTTGAATGACCCTTTCACTGGGGTTGCCTAATACCATTAGAAAACACAGCTATTTACATTACTATTTATAACAGTAGCAAAACTATAGTTACGAGGTAGCAATGAAGATAATTTCATGGTTGGGAGTCACCACAGCATGAGGAACTGTATTAAAAGGTTGCAGCATTAGGAAGATTGAGAATCACTGATGTAGGTCATGTGTGCTGGCCTTGAATTCACAGAGAGCCACCTGCCTCTGCCTCCCAATTGTTGGGATTCAAGGTGTGTCCCAGAACAATTGGCAGTATTCAGAGTTACTATTGAACATTGTGTATTGACTTCTGTCATTTGTTGAATGTACTGTTTGTTTTTCCCCCATTTCATCTCTTAATTCTCGTGTGGTTTATCCTTTACCTGATGGATTTATTTTTCTCTTCATTCTGAAAGATTCCTTCAAGGTTTTTTGTTGTTTAGAAATGGCTAAGTAATTATAATGTTTTAGCCTGTTTTATCATGGAAAAAATATTTAGTGCCTAATATCCTTGGGTTTGTTTTTTTTGGGTGTCATGTATATCTTGGAATTCCTACTGGTACCTCATTAGTTGATCTTTGTTCTTGTTTGATCCAGTTTCTCTGCCTTCAAGCTCAGGAATTCTTTCCTCTCCTTGAGCCATTCTGTTGGTGAGTCTCTGCACACAACAACTTTTTGACTTACTGTGTCCCCCGCCCCCCCAGGGTTTCTCTGTGTAACAGCAGCCCTGGTTGTTTTGGAACTCACTCTGTAGACCAGGTTGGCCTCGAACTTTAGAGATCTGCCTGACTCTGTGTGAGCTACCACCTCCTAGCCATTATTGGTTAAAGTGTTTTTATCTTTATTGAATTCCTCTGCCATATATTGCATCATTTTTCTTATTTCATTCAGCTGTTTGTGTTCTCAATCTAGAACTTATTTTCTTGAAACATTCTTATTATTTTTTTAAATGGTTGTATAACTTTACTTTTTTAATTTTAAATTTATTTCTTTATTTTACACCTCCACTGCAGTTTCCCTTCTCTCCTTCCAGGCTCTCTCCCACCTCTCCTCTGAGCTTCCTCCCCCAATCCACTCCTCGTTTATGTTCAGAAAAGGCAGGCCTCCCATGGATATTATCAAAAGATGGCATATCAAAGTTGCAGTAAGTCTGAACACCCTCCCCCTTTATATTAAGGCTGGGCAAGGCAACCAGTGTGAGGAATAGGGTCCCCAAAGCCAGCAAAAGTTAATTAAGAGACAGACACAGCGCTCCCATATATGCAGAAGGCCTAGGTCAGTCCCATGTAGGTTCCCTGGTTGTCAGTTTGGGCTCTGTGAGCTCCTATGGGTCCAGCTTAGTTGATTTTAGGGATTTTTTTTTTTTCCCCCCCGAGGCAGGGTTTCTCTGTGGCTTTGGATGCTGTCCTGGCACTCTGTAGACCGGGCTGGCCTTGGAACTCACAGAGATCCGCCTGCCTCTGCCTCCCGAGTGCTGGGATTAAAGGCGTGTGCCACCACCACCCAGAGATTTTATGGATTTTCTTTTTTCTTTTTTTAATATTTTTTTTCTTACTTTGCATTGGTGTTTTGCCTGTATGTGTGTCTGTGTGAGGGGAGTGTGTCTGATGTTGTGGAACTGCAGCTGTGAGCTCCCATGTGGGTGCTGGGAATTGAACCTGGGTCCTCTGGAAGAGCAACTTGTGCTCTTAACCACTAAGCCATTTCTCCAGTCCCTTTGGGTTTTCTTATGATGCCCTTGATCCATCTGGCTCTTACAATCCTTCCTCTCTCCAGCAGCATTCCCTGAGGATCTCTGTATCTTTTTCCATCAGTTGCTGAATGAAGCTTCTCTGATGACAATTGGACTAGGCACCGATGTATGATTATAGCAGAATATCGCTAGTCATCATTACATTGACACTTTTTTTCTCCCCAGTCATGTTCACTTCTATCCTAGGTCTTTGGGCCATCCAACTTCTGGATCTTGGTGCTCCAGGCAGTGTCAGGTGTGGGCTCACTTGTGGCATGGGCCTCAGCCTGGACCAGTCATTGGTTGGCTACTCCCTCAATCTCTGTATTACTCTTACCCCAGCACATCCCATAAGCAGAACAGACTGTAGGTCAAAGGTTATGTGGCTGGGTTGATGTCCCAGTCCCTCCACTGGAAGTCTTGCCTGGTCACAGGAAATGGCCAGTTCAGGCTATCCACTATTGCTAGGAGTCTTAGCTGGGGTCATCTTTATAGATTACTGGGAGTTTCCCTTGCCTTGCACCATCTTTCTACCTTACCTCAAAATGCACCCCCTTTCCAGTCATCTTTTTCAATACTCTCTCCTGACCCTGCTCCCAACCTGATAGATTCCTCGTGTTCCCATCCCAACCCACCCCCAGTCCACCCACAAACCTCTTCTGTTTCTCCTTTCTAGGGAGATCTGAGTCTTCCTTGTCACCTATCCTCGGTGGGTCTATGTTCATTCTCTGGGATTTCATTCAGTTCACTCTGACTAGATGCCATTCATTACAGTGAGAGTAGTAGTTTTTGAAGGAGTTAGGTTGTCTTGTTTTTTTTGTGATTATTATGTTACTGTGTTGGGATTTACACAATCTGGTGTTATTTCTTTAATGGTTAATTATTATTATTTAGCAGAATGCTCTTGTATTTTGGAGTGTTCCTGCAGAATTGGGATGTGGTAGAGTTGAGTGTATAGTTCAGAAAATAGTTCCTCAGTGTAGGAGCTGCAGGTCCTGATACAAATTTCAGAATTATTTCCTGACTAGATATTAACACTATGTAGATATCTACTGTCCCAGTGAATAATGATGGTGCATTTGACTTCAGTAAGGGTTAGAGGATAAATAACCATGGGTAATTCTGTATGGAGTGCTCTTGGATTTTAGTTAATAAGATTAGGGATGGGAGGGAAGTAGGAGAGTAAGGATAAGGGTTATGTATTAGATCGACTTTGAGCAGAAAAAAATCAAGATGGGGAGTTGGGAAGAAAAGCTGGGGGATACGGTTAGTGTCCACAGAATTGAGATTGTTTAGAGGTATGGAAGGTTGTAAGAAGTAAAAGGAAGAGGGGTTAAGGATGAGAGGAAGGAGAGAAGATGTAGGAGTGAGAGGGCCACGTGGGGCTGCAGAGAATAGTGAAGATACCTTTGAATAAACTGGTAGATCCACATGCATGAGTCCTCAGACCTGAGCAGTATAAAAACAAAAGCAGAACCGTTGTGAGACACTTGTGCAGGAGTGGAAATTAAATGATAGAAAATGAGAAATAAGAAGAATACTTGCAGAATGAATTGCTGGCATCATTGTGCTGAGTTTTAGAAGGTGACATCTTGGTGCCCTCTGGTTGAATTGAGAGCTAGTGGTCTGTCTCTCAGGCCTCATTGTT
Organism: Cricetulus griseus; assembly: GCF_003668045.3. Lineage (NCBI taxonomy): Eukaryota > Metazoa > Chordata > Mammalia > Rodentia > Cricetidae > Cricetulus > Cricetulus griseus. The sequence continues at coordinate 258,454,507 of NW_023276806.1, forward strand.
TTCAGGGGTCTGGTGTGTTTGTGTTTGTGTGTGTGTGTGTGTGTGGGGGGGTTCTAAGTCCTTTCCTGGTCATCCCTTAATGCTTTCACTCCACCTTGACCGCCTTTAGTCCTCCAGGTCTGTGATTGTGAGAAGCATCACTTCCTTTTCAGTTTCTGCTGTCCTCACCATAGGTACATTTTAAAAGGAAGTGGATTATTTGTATACATTTTTGTGATTAGTTCTGTTAAAGTGTTTTGTGTATGAACTAGATGTGATAGGTTGCAGATGTATGTTAAGTGAAGTTATGTAGATATTCAGAAAATCTGTTCTTTTATTTACTTATTTTTTGAGACAGGATCATAATATATAGCTCTGTTTAGTCTCAAATTCACAGAGGTCTGCCTGCCTTTGCCCCTTTGAGTGCTACATTTAAAGGTGTGTGCTACCATGTCCAGCCAAAAATCTGTTTTTGAAGTGGTTACTAATAGTGATTGAAATCTAATTTATTTTCTTTTTACTTTTAGTAATCAAAAATACTGTTAGCTTAAATAGAAAATGTAATATATATGTGTATTTATATGTGTGTATACACATTTATGTGTGTGTATATATTCTTCTGTCCTGGTGGCAGCCTTTGTCAGTTAACATGCAGTATCATCTCCGTCACTGTTGCTGTGTCTCATCTGCTAGTATGTTTGGCTCCTAGTAGTAAGAGGTGTGTGTGTGTGACTCTTAGACTCCTGCTTCATTAAATAATCTTAACCCAGCTTTCAAGTCCACATGGACATAGTGTGAATCACTGGGTAATCAGTATGTTTGTGTCAGTGATGTTGCTGGTTATCCCTCCATCATAAAACCTTAAACATTCCCCTAAACACAGAACGGCTTGGCTGTGCGTTTACTGCAGTTTTGTGGGATCTAATGCTGCAGTGTGGTCTCAATGAAGTATTCACGCTAAGAATACTTACCTACCTACCCCATTTTCCTGGTTATATTTGGGACATTCAGAAAGTGTGACACTTGCTTCTTTGACATGATGAAATGTGAGGAGATAATCTAAAACAAAATAGAATAACCAAACTATGGTATTTATTTCTGCTGGTTTCAGGCAGTTACTTTTAAGAGTAAGGTCTGGTTACTTAAAAAAGCAATGAACTGTATATACAATAATTTTTTGAAGTATTAAGAGGGTGATGATGATTTTTGAGCCAGTGTGTGGCTTTATTGTCTTGGCTGGCCTGGAACTCACTGTGTAGACCAGGCTGACCTCAGACTTACAGAGATCCTCCTGTCTCTGCCTCTCAATATTGGGATGAAAAGCCATGTGCCACCATGCCTAGCCAAAAGGGTGTTTTTTTAAAACTAAGATTTGTTTAAGCCATAAGGTGATGTAATATTTTGAAATCCAAAAATAATGATGGATCAAGATTGAAATTGCTTTCTTTTGCCTGGGCCAACAGTAGAGCTGTTGTGGCTAAAACTGGAAGCCGAACCTAATAAAGCTTTTCCCACACCCTATTCCTATCCAGTATCAGCCCCCTTCCCTCCCATGTGCCCACTAGCACCTCATGCTGTAACAGGCAAGGCTATCATGTTAGAAACTCAGTTTGTAGCCCAGGCTGTCCATTGACTTGAGGCAGTCTTCTTGCCTCAGCTCCCCAAGCTTTGCAGGAGTGAGGCAACACCCACCATGCTTCTCTTTTTGAAGAACAGTTAAAATTGATACCTCAATAAAACAACATGGAAGTGACTTAACTTGAGTTCTAATGAAACACTTAAAAGAAAATCCAGATCTGGCTTGTTGGGTGCTGAAGCAGGTTATGTCACTGTGGTTTGTAAGAGGGCCTTCACCTTAACTATGTTAATGACAATGGTGTCACTACTTCTGCGGTTTTGTGGGACAGCAAGCCTGTTCTGTGCTGGGACCCTGTAAGGCAAAATTGTATTGCTGAATGATATTTAGACAGGAGGAATTTCGTATATATGTGTTACATGCACACGGGGGAGGGTAAAGGGCTTTAAAGTTTACACTTTGGAATCTCCACTGGTTTTTTCTATTGAGAGTGTGTAAAGTTCCAGTCTGTAAGTTTACATCTTAATTGAAATTGCCCCTGTCCTGTTCAAGCTTTCTATGGGTGGGGTGGGGTGGGGAATGGAGAGAGAGATTGAAGTGCTCTAAGTCAGTGTTCTTCAATGCCATTGTCATCAACTGATGTTCTTTCTCACTTGAACGGATAATATTAAAGTCATGTTGTATCCACTGAGTAGCCACAGGGATTAGGGAGAGGTGTGAAGTGATCTTTCTGGGAATATGAAATCTGCAAGGTAACTTAGTTTGATATCTATTCAAGTCTGGGCCTAGAGCATTGCTTAATAGTGTTAGAAACCTTGATTTGTAAGTGGTTAGTAGTAGTCCTGCAAGGATGCCCCTGAGCCATTTGCACCTATAATGTCTGTCTTCCCTTTGTGTGCTTGAACATAGATGAAGAAAAAAGTGGGACAAGTTGGGAGTATTTTGATTTGCAGTTATTCTGAGTCAGTATTAACCAAATACTTATGTTATCAAGCTTTCTTAAATGGTCTTAATTCCTTTTTAGTAATAACTTACATAATTTTTCCTTATTTGTCTAATGATTAGTTTTGAGGAATTACTATTAGTAGTATAGAAACTCAGTTGTACCTTACACTAATTTAAAACTTTTACCATTTTCCAATGTATTGTTGTCTGTCTTTCATCTTCCTAAGTGTGTTCAGGCTGGTCAGTTACCTGAATTTTGCAGATGAGAGAACTGGCTGGTTTGGTGTGTGCCTACTGCTCAGGAGGGCAGGGCAGGAGAAGAGTTTTGAGTTTTGCTGGAAAAATGACATTTTTATGTTTTTCTTTTTAAAATTTATTTTTAGTCTTTTGACAATTTCATACATTGTATTTTGATCATAATCTCCCCCTTTTCTCAACTCCCAGATCCATCCCCTTTCTGTCCCTACATAGCTTTGTGTCCTCATTTTGTTTTTGTTTTTTAAACCATCAAGTCCAATTAGTGCTGCCTATGTAACTCTTGGATGTATGGACACCCACCTTGTCAGCCTACCAGGAATCAACTCTCCCTATTTTGGCAGCTGTCAGTTACCAAAAGTTCCTTAGGTAGGTGTAGGATTTTGTGACCACTTCTCCCCTCCACTCTGGGATTTTGTCTGGCTTGAGTTTGTACAGGTCTTGTGCATTCTCCCCCAAACCGTCCTTTGAGACCATATCGACATGACCTTTGATGGGGAGAATCTTTCCATTCCTTGTTTGCATCTCTACCATGACATGTGTGTGTAATGGAGAGCATTGCAGCTACAACAAACTCATCAGAAAGTTGAAATTAGTATCACATCGTTATGAAAATAGTTGGTATCTGGATTACTTAAAAGTAGCTACAGAAAGGAGGTAGGAAGGAGTGTTTTCACCACACCATTTCTCAGGTGGTCATATCCCCGGTGAACCTTCCACATTGCTTGCCATTATGTATTGCACTGACTGTATGTGTGTGTTTCCCTTGTGTAATAATTCCCTCTGTAAAATATTTTTTCTTTTTTGAAATTAAAATAAAATTACATCATTTTCCCTTTCCCCTTCTTCCCTTCAGCCCTTTCCATGTGTGTCACCCCTTGCTCTCTGCCAAATTCATGGCATATTTGTCTATATTTATCTAGCACACGCACACACACTCCTAAATAAATATAATCTACTCAGTCCATATAATATTCCTTGTATCCATATTAATTTCAGGGTTGACCACTCATTCTCATTTTTTTTTTTTAATGATACACTAGCTGCGATTTAATTTGCAGCTCCTCCTCCTCCTCCTCTTCTTTTTTTTGAGACAGGGTTTCTCTGTATAGCCCTGGCTGTTCTAGGAGACTCTCTGTAGACCAGGCTGGCCTCAAACTCAGAGATCCACCTGCCTCTGCCTTCCAAGTGCTGGGATTAAAGGTGTGTGCCACCACTGCCTGGCTAATTTGCAGCATTTTGATGTATATCATCCATAAGCAGTGTTGTGTTTGTGAAAAGTTCTTTTAGACATAAATGCATAGTAATATACTGTTATTTTGAAAATTAAAATTTAACTTGTAAAATTATTTATTCAACTTAACCTGCTAATGGTATCTCATCAGTAGTCAATAATCAACATGGGAAATGAAATGATTTGAGTGATTGTTTCCCCGTTTCTCCATTTCTCAGGAAGTAATTCCTTAGAAATACGTTAGCAGGTTCTCCCTCAGGTCCAAATCTGTAGGTGAATTAAGAATTAAAAAAAGTTAATAAAAGAATATCTTTACCTATTGAAAAAAGGGAATGTTTCCACGAAAGTTACACAAAACTCAAATCCTAGTGACTGAAGTTTTAGACCATGCTCATAACCACTGTTGATGGCAACCCAAAGGCCTGAAGTTTTTACATGAAATCTTCACTGGTGCCTTCCAGTGTTAGTATCTCAGATGAGGAGTGGAAACACCTGTTAGGTTGCTATAACAGTCTTTGTGTTTAAGAGAATGAGCATTAGAACTGGTTTGAAAAGTTGATCCTTTCCTTGCTTGTCATTTGGCTTTGACAACCGAGGCCCAGATTGGATGTGCAGGCTTTGTCCTTGCATGGTGAGCTTGACTAGCCCATTGTATTTGGCGTTTTGAAAGCACTTTTTCTAATGGCTTTTGTTGGGATTTGCTTTTGAGAAGCTACTAATTGGCACTTCCAACATGGACAGATTGAGGCCAAGTAAAGCCTGTGGGTGCTTGTCAGGCAGCGGTGAAGTTAAAAATCACCTGCTGTCAACATCAGGGAGTTTTATTATCGTTTTCATTTTTGAATAAATGAAGAGTCATTAGATTCCTGGAGCTGCAGACTGAATGGAGAAACTGGTTATTCTCCTTGTGTGGAGTATTCCCTTTGTCTCTGTAGCCTCATGAGTCACTCTTTGCTAGTCTGTATTTGGGTTTCTAGCTAGGAAATTTAGAAGTAGAATTGCCTGAGTTGTCGTAACTTAACCTAGCCATAGAACTGGAGAGGGAGCTGGCCATCTTAAAAGATGTGTTAAAGAATGAGGTTGTGTTCCTGTTTTGAAGCTGGTAGTTTGTGTGTTAGACTCTGAAGAACACTGATAACCCTTGTAGACAGATGAGAGAACTATCAGATCTGTCAGCTTCTTTGAAGTTCTATTTGTACAGAACTTTTATAACTTTGCTCTGTTTTTGACAAGTAAGGGTCATCAACATGGTTTTCTGTGGAAGAGGAATTTAAATAAAAATCACCTTTGCTGAGTGGTGGTGGCACACGCCTTTAATCCCAGCACGTGGGAGGCAGAGGCAGAGGCACACAGGCATCTCTGAGTTTGAGGCCAGCCTGGTCTACAGATCGAGTTCCAGGATAGCCAGGACTATTACACAGAGAAACCCTGTCTGGAAAAACCAAATGAAACAAGAACTTTGACAAAGTCTTGAAGCTTGTGTTGTGTGTGTTATTTGAGTTATTAAATTGCCTCCAAGGTTGAACAGAATCAGCTTGGATTTCTACATCCCTGCTGTTCAGCAGTAGGAGCAGTCTTTGGTCTGGAAGTTGGAGTGAAGACAGAACATGTGAGATTGTAGATACTCTAAGAATACAGGGTGATATGATGCTAGTTCAAGAGCAGGATCCGTCATGTGCCTTGCAAGTACACTTATCACACTGGAGCTTGAGTCTGCCAGGTAGGCCTGAATTTAGGAAGGCTCTGAGGACCTTAGCACTAGGCAAGTGTTTATCCCTGATTGATTTCCCGGCTTCAAGTGCATTGTTGAAACAGATAGCTGGTAGCAGTTCAAGAAAGGACCAGATACTTTCTATTTATGACATGTTCCCTTATGAGGCAGATGTTCCTTGGGAACCATACTTTGAGAACCAGGGCCATAGTCAGCTCTTTGAGGAATTTTTTTTCCCTCATTGATTCATCTCTTAGGCATGTCTGTTTTCTAATACTGTTCTACCATAAGGGATGCCATGTTTATCTCTGATTTGGAAGTTTTCTTAGAGGGGTTACTCTAGAAAGGGTATCGAAGTATGTACTGATGATGAAACCAAGCCTAGTTAGTTGAACCTGTAAAACTGTGCTTGGAAAAACTTGCTTCACAAAAACTAATTGGATTTGGAGGTTCCCTCTCCAGCAGGGATTGGAGTGGACAAAGGAGTGGATGACGTTCTACATTTGTCTGTCTCCCGAATGATATGAACACAAGCATTGCCTTAGTGATTACATACTTTGAGCCAGCCCAGTCACACCTTCACATCCTCAAGGTCTTTCCTCAGTGTTGGCCGATGTGAGATCACTGAAGACAGGGACAGTTGAACTGGAACTGGGCAGTAGGAAAGACAGGATAGAGTAGAAGAGAAGATGTGTGAATGGAAAAGACACTCAGGGTCAGGGTCAGGGTCTTCAGTGTAAATTTCTTCCTAAGAGACTGTCAAGGCAGGGAAAGCTGAGGAAAACAACACAAATAGCTAGGAAGAAGCCATTGGTGTCTTTAGTGTGGAAATTTAGGGTGATGATTAGAAATTTGTGGTAGGGAAATAAAGCTATCCAGTAAAGGTGTACTTAGAAGCCATTTTGTTAGCTATTGGAAGAAGTATTCCTTATTAAATAGCTTTCTTCCAAACTGCTTTTTTGAGACAGGGTTTCTTTGTGTGGCCTTAGCTGTCCTGAAACAGGCTCTGTAGACCAGGCTGGCCTTGAACTTACAGAGATCTGCCCTGCTTCTACCTCTCCAATACTGGGATAAAAGGTGTGGGCCACCACCCCTAGCTCTCAAACTACTTTTATTGTTGGATGTAGTCTGTATAAGTTGGTCAAGTGTTGTTTTCCTCCATTTCACTGAGGATGGAATTTAATAGAAACATCATGATTTGCTTAAGTAAAGTTGACTTTACTAGTTTTGAGGCTAAGCCTTCATACACACATTCTTTCTCAATCTAGCTTATTTTACTCCCCATAGGTAGGCTTCTCACACTGTTTTCCCTTCCTTGGTTGCATGTATTCATCCCGAAGTCAGTGACATCTTTGTTTACAGCTTTTTCGTTTCCCACCCATGATTCATGAGCTTGCTCTTTGGGGTGTGTCTGTCTCTATCCTTGCTCTTCTAGCTCAGGGAGCCTCTGCTTCCTGTTTGTCCCGTGTTTCTTATTGCAGCTGCTTTCTGTGTCCAGGTCTTTTCTCTGTTTTATTCATGCGCTTCTTGGAAAACAGATCAGAGTTCTTACTCCTAGTTAAAATTCATAGTCCTCATCTACTTTTAAATTACCCTGTTTAGCCTATTCTACCACCTGTTGTTGCTACATACATCATGTTTGGGCTCTGCAAAACTAGTTATTTATTGTTCTTTCTTAGAAATATTCCACAAAATCATGAATGAGTTTCATAATGACTTTGAGTCTTAAAATAGAGGTTAAGTTACCTTTGATATTCTCATTCAAGAGGGCAGTATATTGTGTAAAGGTTTCCTTCTGTTTGGGAGAGTTAAGATAGGTTAAAAAAAAATACATGGTACTTAAGGAGCAGATTTTCAGCAAAGCACTTAGGCACACAGGGATTTAACCAGCTTGTATAAGTTCTGTGTTCAAGTTCTGCTTAGACTCCTTCAGCAGCTCCGTTTTGCTAAGTGGTTCTCAGTGGGGCTGTGGAGGGTGATGAACTTAACTCCTAGGAGGCATGTGACAGTGTTTGGCAAGGCATTTGATTGCCACTGCTTAGTGGGCATGAGTGAGCCTAAGCATGATGTGTACAGTACACCAGTCCATGCAGGTCAGAGGACAACTGGGATTAGGGGAGGGTTGACGCTCTCATGGATTCCTAGGGTTGGACTCTGGTTTTCAGGCTTGGTGATAAGTGCTTTACCTGCTGAACCATCTCAGATCTCTATGGTTTGTAAAACAGTGTTTCATGTAGTGCTTTGAAGACCATGTGTTTATTCCTTGAGATCGGTATTAATGCCTCATCAGCTTTTTTTTTTTTTTTTAATGAGAGCAAATTAAAAATTCATTTAAAAGTTTGAGTGTGTATGAGGGTGCCCCTGGAGGCCAGGGAGTCAGGTCTCCTTGGAGTGGTATGGACTCTTAATCTGCATGAGCAGTTCACACTGATTGCTGAGTCATCTCTCTGGCTCCCTATTTAGCTTTTTTGTAATCACATTTTTTTTCTTTTTTCTTTTCTTTTCTTTTTTTTCTTTTTTTTTTTGTATTTGCTAGTGTGTCTGTTTTCTATAACTGACAAAAGCTCTTGAGGGTGAGTTCTTTATAAAGCTCTGTTTGGTGGTGTAAGGATAGTAAAGACTGCTAGCATGGTTTGATACTGGCAAGGACCTCTTGTTAGATGCCATTACAATGTTGGGAGCATGTGTGAGAGGTAGAGATGGTAATATGGAGAGATGTGGTGTGTATATCTTCTGGCTTCTTCTCTAAACACACATGTATTCGATCATGGCAGTTACATACTAATGACCTTATCTAAACCTTTCCACCTCTCATAGACCTCAGCTGTAACACAGTTCCCTCCCTTGTAACTCCTCACAATAGTGATTTAACTCTAACATGAGTTTAGGAGGTGACAATCCATACTTTCCAGCTGTAGTACCTGCATATTTTTTCCTTTGGAGTGGAAAACCCAGATAAAATGAACTAGGGCCAGTGTTGAGCATGTTATGATTTTATTCATGGGTCTGTTTTTTTTTTTTTTTTTAAATCTCTGTGGGAACAGGTCAGCTATGTTTTTGATATATGGATCAATCCTGACTTCCTAGAAACCTGCAGGCAGGGCTTGTTGTTGGTGACAGGTGAGGGGTGAGCAGACAGTGACTGTTGGATGAGTGTGACTGCCTTGTGCCTCAGTCAGTCTGGAGATACGCCTGCCTCTGTCTCCCAAGTGCTGTAGTGAAGGCATACGTCACCACTGCTTGGCTAAGCACATATTTTTAACATTGTCAATTGAATTTTGATTAATATGGTTTATTTTTCTGGTTAAAGAGGGTGTGTGTTTGTATATTTGAATATGCCCACATCTCAAAAGGACTTGAGGTAATAGCTTTATGGAGTGCCTGTACAAAGCAGTAGGAATGATTGTGTAATGCCATAATTAAAGAGATTTGTGATCCTGTTTTCAGGACCAATATTCAGAAGTTTAGGGTTTTTTTTAGTTGATTTTCTTTTTTTTATTTAAAAAAATTATTTTTCATTTTACACATCAGCTCCAGTTTCCCCTCCCTTCCTTCTTGTCTTCCCCCCGCCCCCCAGTAAGGCCTTGGGGAGTCAACAAAGTCTGGCATACCAAGTTGATATAGGACAATTGTTTCCCCCTGTATCAAGGTTGAGCAAGGTGTCCCGCCATAGGGTAGCAAGTTCATGATCTTGGGATAGGTCTTGGTGCCATTGCCAGGGGCCTCCCCAACAGTTCAAGTCACATAACTATCACCCACGTTCAGAGTGTCTAGTACAGTCTCATGCAGGTTCTCCAGCTGTCAGTCCATAGTCCATGAGCTCCCACTAGCTCGGATCAGCTGCCTCTGTGGTTTTCCCCATCATGATCTTGACCCCCTTTGTTGATATGATCCCTCCTCCCTCTCTTCAACTGAACTCTAGGAGCTCAGCCCAGTGCTTGGCTGTGGATCACTGCATCTGCTTCCATCAGTTACTGGATGTAGAGTCTTATGTGACAATTAAGGTAGTCACTAATCTGATTAAAGGGGAAGGCCTGTTCAGATACCCTTTCCACTATTGCTAGCAGTCTTAGCTGGGATCATCCTTGTGGATCCTGAGAATTTCTCTAGCACCACCAGGTTTCTCTCTAATCCCATAATGGCTCTCTATCAAGATATCTCTTTCATTGCTCTCCCCCTCTGTCCCTCCCCCAACTCGGTCTTCTTGATTTCCTCATATTCCCATCCCCCCCCCCCCCCCCCCCCCCCCGCCCCAGTTTACTATTTTCCCTTCCTGGGGCCTGCTATGTATGCCCCTTTTAGGGTCCCCCTTTTACCCATCTTTTCTGGGGTTGTGGATTGTCCCTGGTTATCCTTAGCTTTACATCTATTGTCCACTTATGAGTTAATAATACTATATTTGAGTTACCTCACTCAGGATGTTTTATTCTAGTTCCATCCATTTGCCTGCAAATTTCAAAATGTCATTTTTTTTTTTTTAACCGCTGTGTAAATGTACTACATTTTCTTTATCCATTCTCCCATTGATGGGCATCTAGTTGTTTCCAGATTCTGACTATTACAAATAATGTTGCTGTGAACATAGTTGAGCAAATGTCCTTGTGGTATGATTGAGCATCCTTTGGATATATGCCCAAGAGTGGTATTGTTGGGTCTTGAGGTAGATTGATCTCCCAATTTTCTGCTAAACCAACATACTGATTTCCAAAGTGTCTATACAAGTTTGGTTTAGTTTTTTTTTTTTTTTCCCAACTAACTTTTCAAAAATTTGTTAGCTGCAAATATCTTGGGACTGTAGTGTTAATGAACTTGCACTCCCTCTGCTGGCTGACTCTTTAGAAATATGTGTGAGAAGAAAAGCAGAGTTCCAATTCAGTCTTGAGAATATTTGTCAAATTTCATATTCTCTGTTCAGTTGGGTAAAATGATAGGGGTTACATTTTGCAGAAGGGTGATTGATTATATTCTGTTTCTCTTTTTGGGGCTTGTTTGCAGTGGTCTGGAGGATGTCCATTGACTTTTTTTTAAAAGGTAAACTAGATTTAGTTGAAACATGCATCAGAAAGGGGCCACCTTTTCTACCTACCTTTTTCTTTTTTTCCTCTTTTTTATGTGCCTTTTAAAAATCATTTCATGCACATGGCATTAATTACAGAGTGCAGTTTAGTTTCTGTGCTGTGTTATGCTATAGGTTGAGTGTGGAGGAAGTGATGCTCCATGAGGCTGTCTCTCTTGTGCTTGGGAGCCATTGAGATGTTGGGATAGAGACATCACAGGTAGTCAGTTGGGGGTCAGAGAGGAAGGTCAGGCATTCCCAGCTGAAGGGAACGTGACAAAAAAAGATGCAAGCAGGAACTGTAGGTAATTTTCTTAGAGCTGGGAAAAGCACTGCTCCAGGAACTTTGTGCTTTGATTATTCATCGTATCGCCCCCTGACATGTGACTCCACTCTACAGATAAAGAAGGAAGACCTGTGACTTTAAAGCTTTGGTTAGCTTTTGTATTTACAGATGGTAAATCTGCAGATTGTATTCTGTTGCATCTGGCTACAAGTGAGGGAAGCCTGTGCCTTTTTGGCTGTAAGTACAGACCGTTGGTTATCGGCACATAAGTATCAATGTGTGGATGCTCATTGTATATTTAGAAGTACAACTTTGTGAACATTAGGTGTGGTAACTGGGGTGTTATTTTAACACTTGGATGTTTTCAAATCTTGCTAAAATATTAGAGATGGGAAATAGGAATATCTTGTATATGTTCTGTTTCTCTGTGAACCTCCTGCATTACTGAGTAACTGATAGGAATCTTCAGAGTTTTGTGTGTATATAGGCGAACGCCCTCAATAGGGATAGAACTTGTTTTAGGCAAGTGTTTTCCTACTGAGCTATACCTGTAATCCCTGGAGTTCGTTTTGGAGAATGCATTCAAGGAGAGAATGACATAGGAACATTCTGTGGGGCTGGAGAGCTTGTTCTGTGGTTAAGAGTATTTGCTGTTCTTAAGAAGACGTGGGTTCAATTCCCAGCACTCACATCAGGTAGCTCACAACCATTTGTAACTCCAGCTCTAGGGTGTCCGATGCCCTCTTCCTGTCTCTTGGCACCCACATACATGTGGCGTCACACACACACATGAACATTAAAAAAATAAATAAGGCGTTTTGTGGAATTTAAATTTTATTGTTGGTTTGTTATGCTTTTTAAATTTTAATGACTTGCTTTGGTATTATTTTGATATTCTTGTTGAAAAGTTTGAGCTTTCACTCTTTTCTTTCTTTCCCTTTTTTTTTTTTTTTTGAGACAAGGTTTCTCTGTGACTAGCTGTCCTAGAACTTTCTTTGTAGACCAGGTTGTCCTTGAACAACCTGCTTCTGCCTCTGCCTCCGATTGCTGGAATTAAAGGTGTGTGCCACCATAGCCTGCTTGTGTTTTCTCATTCTACCTAAGCCAAAAACAATTCATTAAACATATTTTTAAATAGGCAAGGTAGTCATGGCTTTGGACTAGTCAGTCATCTGTTCTGAGGGAAGCAATAGACTAAACAGCATAGGACAAGTGTTGTTTGGATCATTTGCCAAATCCCCCTGTCACATCATGTTTGTCTGAAGTGTGTGGGTGGATTGGCTTGATAACATGCAGGAAGTTCCGTTGGGGAGGGTACTGTTTGGCTTTCTTTTGTACTGTATTTTCAGTGTCTGAAACATAATAGGCATGCAAAAAGTATTTGTGGAATGGATGTGATCTAATGAGTGGTGTGATTAATTTGCCAGCATAAAATATGCCTAAAACAATAAGCTTTGGAATAAACATTCTGTCATTTCAGCTTTCAGTGGGCAATTGTAAACCAGCTCATCAGGCATAAACATTTTAATTTTTTCACAAGCCTGTTGGTCATAATACTGCTCACTAAATTGATCAATAAAGGCAGTTTTTTTTTTTTTAATGTTAGGCAGGACTGTCACATGAGGTTTTGATGACATAGCAAGCTTTTATTTGTTGTAAAAGTTTGAATGTGAGTTAGGGTTGCATCTTCACAATTTATATTTAATATTTGCACCTAATAGTTCAGTGTCATGAAAATAAAGTTTTTTTGTACTGAACAGTTGGGAATCAAGGATTTTCCGTACATTTGGTAGCATTAACATGTAAAAATACTTTGTTTTGAAAGTTTCTGCGTTACTGAGAACCAAGGCAGAGACTTTACTCTTTGTTTTAACAAGATTTATTTATTTATTTAATATGTATACAGTGTTCTACCTGCACACCAGAAGAGGGCACCAGATCTCATAAGGGATGGTTGTGAGCCACCATGTGGTTGCTGTGAATTGAACTCAGAACCTCTGGAAGAGCAGGCAATGATCTTAACCTCTGAGCCATCTTTCCAGCCTGAGACTTTACTTTTTCTACTAAGTCATTTAAAGGTAAATGTTTGCCAGGTTTACAAAGTTGATGTAACTGTCCTTACCACTTAGCAACAACGTAAACATTGTTACTGAATTTAAAAATTAAAAAGATTTTTGGCTTTGAGGTTTAAATTATTTTTTAATAGCCCCCCCCCTCTCTCTCTCTCTCTCTCTCTCTCTCTCTCTCTCTCTCTCTCTCTCTCTCTCTCTCGTTTTTTTGAGACAGGGTTTCTCTGTGTAGCTTTGGAGCCTATCCTGGCACTCGCTCTGGAGACCAGGCTGGCCTCGAACTCACAGAGATCCGCCTGCCTCTGCCTCCCGAGTGCTGGGATTAAAGGCATGCGCCACCAATGCCCAGCTGCCAGTTTTTATTTCTGATTTTACCAAATGGCCTTGTTTAGACCGTCTTGGGTATTAAGGAAGTGGGGGAGAGAGAGAGATGCCACTGGGAGTGCAGGGTAAGTTGACTAGGAGTAGGTCACTTACAGTAGATGAGGTGGTCTATAGGCAATTTTGAAGTCTGATGGTTGGCACAGAAATTAAGGTTTGCTGTGATGGTAAAACTTGGAGTGGAGCTTTCGCCCCAGCCTCATCTCTGGCTGTTCTACTTGGCTGAGTGCCCCAAAGCACTCAGGAGATTCCTGCCTTAACCTTAGTAAGACAGGGCTCCTTGGAGGGTTCAGCTAGAAGGGGTTTAAAAGAGCTGTTTAAAAGGCAGGCCTGATGACTCATGTCTGTAATGCCTGCATTTAGGAGGCAGAAACAGGAAGATTGCAACTCAAATTTGAGTCCAGTCTGGGCTTCATAACAGGATTCTGTGTTATTCCCCTTGCCCCACACCAAAAACAAAAAAAAAACAAAAAACAAAAAAAAACCCAAAAAAAACAAAAACAAAAACAAACAAACAAAAAACAAAGAAGGAAGATTCTTCCTAAGATTAGATTTGAGGGTGGTATTGTGAAGTTAGATTGGGTATGTCTGTGGTTTACTCAACACTCTTTAATTTGACAGGAACTTAAAAAAAAAAAAAATCACATTGTCTTATTAGGACTCCAGTTTTTTCTTAGATGATTGGTAGGAAAAGATTTAAATCAAAGGATTGCTTTTTTGGGCTGGAGAGTTGGCTCGGTGGTTAAGAGCACTGGCTGCTCTTCCAGAGGTCCTGGGTTCAATTCCCAGCACCCATGTGGTGGCTCACAACCATCTGAATTAGTACCTGATGCCTTCTTTTGGCCTGCAAGGTATACATGTAGAGCACTCAGATATAAAATACAAATAAAAAATTTATTTTAAAAAAGGCCTTTTAATTTTAGACATTGTTAGAAGCCAAGTAGTAGTGCATGCGTGTAATCTCAGCACTTGGAAGCAGGCGCAGGGGATTGCCCCAAGTTTGAAACCAGCATGGTCTTTGTAGTTTTAGGCTAGTTGTGGCTACATATAATGAGGCTGTGTATTGAAACAACAATAAAGAATGTTTATGAATTCTTTTTGGAATTACAGAGAAGCTTGAAATTAAATTTTAGTTCTACAAAGTCACCATTTGATTTTTTTTTTTTTTTATAGGCCATCCCCATTGATAATTGTTAGAAGCAGATGTTTTGTGTGCAGACATAGCTGAGGTACTGGGGCATTGCACTTCATAGTGGATTATCAGTGACTCTTAAATTTTATGTGTCTCTTAAGAGCAAAGAGGTCCATTTACTTCAATCATTGTAAATGTTAGTAAGAAATGCCTTTGAGGTCAGTGACTTTCAAGAGTTGTGAGGTCAAGCCAGAAGTCACCAAGCCTTTTATGAACTTGTCAGTAAAGGGCACTATGTTACCATGAAATATTTAGACTTGTGCTAAGGATCTGGGATACTTAAGATAGCATCTCCCTTAGTGGGTAAAGTGTATTTATCCATATTGTTTCAATTTTGTTCTAGGCAAATGGTGATTCAGAGTCACATGTGCAGTTTAGGAAGTACAAGGAAGATAGATAGGTATAGATGATTGATTTACAGGCACAGAAATTAGTTTAAAGAAGAAAAAGCCTTCCTGCCTTTTTTTTTTTTGTTTCTGTTCTGTTTGTTAACAGGTCTGAAGGGTGTGCATTCCCCTTTATGGGTTTGAAATGAAGCCTGTTGTGCAATCAGGAAACATATTGAACCTCACTGAAAACTTGCTTGCTATGGTGTATCATAGATGGAAACATTTTAAGGAAATACTCATATTTTCCGGTGTGAAAAATTGATATGAATCAGAGCTGTCTAAGTCTCTGTGTTACTCTGGTTTCCTCTGCTGAGGAGCTGTGGTCCTGACTTCCAGCTGACAGTTTCTGCTCAGTGAAGGCAGGTGGAGAGTTAGGCTTGGAGTTGTCTGTGTTTGCCCAGCGTCTAACTAGAGAACGGGAGGCTGGCAAGCCACGGAAGTGTCTTCTATCTGGGGCCATGGCTATTTTGGAGAAAGGATATTTGAGGTTCTTTGGGTCCTTCATGTGGGCTTAAAATGTTTATTCAGTATTATTTGATCAACTTATGAAAAATAATGACTGCTTGAGTATCTTATAAGGTATCTACTGTAGTCATATAAACCAGAAACCTTGCTAAGAAACCCTAAGAGTTCTGACAGCCAGCTCAAATCCCAAATTCACTTTGTGGGTAGGACTTGAGTCATAAGGTGAGGCTGCTTACTCTACTGAAAAGGTATTTTAGATGAAAGCACAGGTTTTGTTTCTGGCTTCCTTAGTTGGCTACATGACTTCACACTTGTGATCCAAAGTTGCTGTTGTATCTGTTGGAATAACAATTCCATTCCTCCCTTCTTGCCCTTTGTTCCCAGGATAACTAGTGAAGGGCAAATGAGCCTATGTGCTTGTTGAACCTTTATACTGATTTTAGTACTTTTTGGGTTAGTAATGCTGTTGATTTTTTTTCTTATATGTCTTTATTAGGTTGAAGGTATTTCTTTCCTTCAGTTCTTAGTTTCTTCAATTTTTTCTCCAAATCTGACTTTTGCCAAATTTTTAAAAATCTTATTGAAGTGATTATACTGTTTTTCTATAAATGTGATGAAAAATCCAGCCTATAACTTTTAAGAGCAATAGTTGAATAGAAGAAAATATAGAAATGATACAGTTATAATTGAGTTTCAAGATGCAGTGGGAATGTTAAAGACAGTAGGTATGAAACCAAGCTGACAGGCCGGGGAAGACTTTGAGATGCAGTTGGTTGAGCTGGACTTTGTGGGTGTTCTGAGGAGAGGGAAACGGGAGGAGCATGTCTTGGGCACAGGGTCATTGGAGCTTGCTCATCTTCTGAACCAGTGAGGCTTGTTCATGGTTCAGCAGGTAACAGCTTAGGCTGCAGTTCAGTGTACTGACCTATAAATGTCATCTCGTTCAAGGCTGTTATGTTGTTACTGGCTTTTTTGTGTTGTTTTGTAGATCTGCTTGTATCAGCTAGTGTTAAAATTTCCAACTGTGGAGATTTGCCTTTCTGTCACAGAAATTACAAGAATTTTTGTGTTTTGCATTTTGAAGCCTTAAGTCCTCATGATGTATTTTTCTTTCTTTTTTTTGTTTTTCGAGACAGGGTTTCTCTGTGGCTTTGGAGGCTGTCCTGGAACTAGCTCTTGTAGACCAGGCTGGTCTCGAACTTACAGAGATCCGCCTGCCTCTGCCTCCCGAGTGCTGGGATTAAAGGCGTGCGCCACCAACGCCCGACTCATGATGTATTTTTCTGACACTGTTAGGAATTGGTTCTTTTGCCTTTAAAAATGTTTCTCTTTCTTTTCAGCAATACTATATGTGATGGTTTGAATAAGAATGGCTTCTATATCTATAGACTCACATTTAACTGCTTAGTCACCTAGGAATAGAACTGTTTGAAAGGGTTAGGAGGCGTGGCCTTGAAGGAGGAAGTGTGTCACTGAGTGATGGGCTTTGAGGGTTCAAAAGCCCACAGCATGTCAGAGTTTCTATCTGCCCATGGATCAGGGTGTGGCTCTCAGCTGTTGCTCAGGGCCTGCCTGCACACCACCATGCTCCCCGCCACGATGATAGTGGACTGACTAAGTCACTGAAACTGTAAGTAAGTCCCAGTTAAATGCTTTCTTTTATGAGAGCTGTCTCAGTCATGGTGTGTCTTCACAGCAGCAGAACAGTGACTAAGACACTATATGAGTCTCAAGTTTGCTTCCCGGAAATGTCAGCCTTCTTAGATTTATTTGCACATTGGCATCATCACAATTTTCAATCTTTCTGAGTTTTTGAACTTAAAGTATGTAGTCTTGCTTTTAAAAAAAATTGAGATTTTAATTGGAATGTTTAATCAATTAACATTGTAATTATTGATGTGGCTGAACTTGGATTTACCCTTTTTCTGTTGTGGTTTAGGATTTGAAACCATGATATTCCTTTTACACAAAAGCGTTCTTCCATCAGATTATATGCTATAGCCAAGGTTTTTTTTTTTTTTTTTGGGTTTTCGAGTCAGGGTTTCTCTGTGACTTTGGAGGCTGTCCTGGAACTAGCTATTGTAGACCAGGCTGGTCTCGAACTCACAGAGATCCACCTGTCTCTGCTTCCCAAGTGCTGGGATTAAAGGTGTGCGCCACCACAGCCTGGCCCAAGGTTTCTTTTTTAAAGACAAGGTTTCACTGTGTATTCTTGGTTGGCTTAGAAAAAAACAGCCTGCTTTTCCTCCTGATTGCTGAGATTAACAGGTGGCCACAACCACAAATCTATTCTTTGTACTTGGTTTACATATCTCTGCCATTTTGTTTCTTCACATTTTCTTGATACTTTTTGGTTAATAGAAGGCTTCTAGGATTTGTCTTTAGATTATTGGAACTTCTGCTCTGCCTTCTTCTATTTTGTTTGCGTAGCTTTCTGGAGATACACTTTTGTATACATACAATTCACGTTTTTCAAGTACGACATACTACTTTTGTTAAACTCATGTCCCATATAACTGTAAGGATGGGACCACATATGGAACAGTGATCTCCTAAGAGTCCATCATTTAGAGGTGGTGCCATCTTAGTTTGTGTAAGTGAATTTGTTGTTTGCCTCATGGTGACAGAAGCACCTTAAGGAAGATTGATTTTGGTCCCTGGTGTATAGGATTTCAGTCCATTGTGGCTGGGAAGTCGTGGTGGAGCAGGTCTTGTTTATGGTGGCAGGAGCTTGTGGTTTGACTTTTTCCCATGTCAGCAGGTGTGTATTGAAGAATGAGAATTTGGAAGCAAAACTGGACTGTTAGAGTTTTAAAGGCTCCCCCTCAGTGCCCAACAGCTTCCCCAAGCAGCTCCCCCCAGAGGGGATCAGTTGTTCAAACACAGGTGCCTTTGTGGTGTGTGTGTGTGTGTGTATGTGGGTGCCTGTGGTAGAATTACATTTCAGATGCAAGCCTGAAGAGTAAGTATGCTCTGTGATGTTCACATAATGATGAGATTGCACAATGGTGCTTTATCAGTCTGTGTCATGTCCTTAGGTGACACAGGATTGTGTATCCAGAGTTGTAAAACCATCACAGTAGTCCTCCAGTGTAAAACCTCCAGTGCAGTGCTAGAGATTGAGCTGAGTGCCTCACACATGTGAAACACGTGTTCTACCTCTGAGCTGTACTGTCAGCCCTTGGCACCTTCATTTTAACCTGGCTGCTTGTAGTTTGATTTTGTTAACTTTGTATGAAGAGTTTGGACTCTTTCTTTGTGTTCTCTGCCTATCTTCCCAGTGCTCACCTCCTCCACCCCCTCCAATCCCACCTGATGATATCACTCTGAATTTTGCCCTTGATAATTCTTGTCAGTGGGATTCATTTCTATTCAGATGGCTTAATTGAGCCTGCCATCAGTCAGATGTTACAAAATAGGAAACTGAGTTGAGGAAACAGCTCAGTGGACAAAGTACTTGCTGTACTGGCATGAGGATCTGCACAGATGCAAACATGTCCCGTCCCCACCCCCTGAGTTTCCACTTGTTTCTGGTTGCTGACCATCCTTGAGGTAGTTAACTTTTATGTTCTATCCATATTTTTCTTGCATCTATGGACAGTTGATCCAAAAGGAGCATATTAAGTTCAGCTTCTAGTAGTCTTATGATTTAGCTTCTAGAAGTGGGGGTTATTTTTGTTAGCCTTTTAGTTGAAATATGGTATGTTATGGACGTGCAGGCACATGTAGCAAGCACTTCATCATAACTCAGTTGTCTGGTAGTCTGACAGAGAACATTACCAGTCCTCAGAAGCCGTTTGATATCCCTTGCCAGCCACTGTTCTCATGTGTCTCCATAGTAGCCATTTATCCTACCTTCTAGTGCCTGGATAACGTATATTTGCTGTTGATCATTATATAAATTCATATGCTTTGCATTTTGGTTTCTGTCTTGGTGGTTATTATACATTGTATGGTGTGAATATTTATCCTTACTGCTGGAAAGTTTTCATTGCCTGAGTTTACTACAGAGAGTTCACCCTTCTGCTGTTGAATAGCTTTTGGATTAATTCCATGTTGTAGCTGATTAAACACACACAGGCACACACACACACAACACATATATGCACATAGCACACTCACACCTCCCTACACCCCTCCACACTTCAGTGCATACATACATCCTACACACACCGCACATGCACACATACATCACACTCCCCCACTTGAGTGTACACACACACACCTTACACACACATACACACATATGTGTGCACACATACTACACACACAGAGTTTAACATTTTATGTTGTTTGGGACAATTTCATACATTTGACCAAATAGTGACACTTAATTTTTTTTCTTTTTTGTTTTTCCGAGATAGAGTTTCTCTGTGTAATAGCCCTGGTTGTCCTGGAACTTGCATTGTTGATCAGACTGGCCTCAAACTCAGAAGACCGCCTGCCTCTGCCTTCCTAGAGCTGGGATTAAATATGTGTGCCACCATGCCTGGCTATTTTTTTTTTTTTTTAACTAATAAGCTCTAGGAATTTTCTTTTACACATACCTAAGTTCTGCTAACATAGTGTTTTGTCTTCTCATGGTTCAGGGATAAGTAAGTTGTTTGCTGTCCTGAAGATTGTTTGTTGCAGTCTGTTTGTCCTGTGTTTGGGTAGAATTGTAAAGTTTCTATCTCTTGTGGCTTAATGAGGGGTTTGCACTTAACCATCTTACTTAATCTACACTCAGGTGTTTAAATGTAGGTGTTGAACATAGGTTTGTTGTAGTTGTTTTTGGACCCAGATATTAGAAGAAAGGGAAGATGCTGGAGGTTACCTGAAAGATGTAGAAGAAAGCGCTCACTGAATGTAAAAGGTCTGTATAGTTCATGCTGGACACTTGATCTCAAACTGGTAGCAGTATGTTGGGAGGTTATAGAAACAAATCCTAGATATTAATGTTTGTATATTTATGCAAGTACTCCATGCATTTTACAAGGAAGGCTGGAGAATTCCGTATACATGTACAACAGTACATATATGTACACACACATAAACACATACACACATTTTTAAGTTCTTTTGAAAATTTATTTCATTAGTGATGCTTTATTGTTTATTCCGACAATAAACAGGTAAAGCCACTTTCTTTTTTGGGGACACTGTTTCATGAGGTAAAATTCTTTAATGCCTCTGGTCTATTTGTGTACATCCATGTATGTATTGGCCATTGAATCTAGAGCACTGTGCATGCTAGGCAAGTGCTCTACCCCTGAGTCACAGCCCTAGCCTTAGTGCAATATTCTTATATATGCTCTGGAGCATTATGTAAAAGGAGCTTCAGCTTCCCATAGAAATGGATTATTTCCTTGGTTCCTGCTGTGTGGGCTGTTTCCTTGCATCTGGGGAAGCAAAGAGTGGGGAACAGCACCAAGCTGTTAGACTGGTTGAATTTTGTCTACTTTCTGGAAATAGTGCTGGTCAGGCTTTTCAGAGTGTCGAGGAAGAAGGGGGCACCTGGCGACTCAAGGGATGGAAGGAGAAGACAACGTGGAATTTGCTTTCCTGTGCTGTCCAGTCTCTGCTATCAATATTTTTAAGTAGCCGAGGGAAGTGTCTCTTTCCTGCCTGGGGTCACTCACTATGCAAGGCACTTCTTTGCCACCTGTCAGTTTGTTGTAAAGATAGGGTGTGATTGGTTTGGCCTGTAACACATGCCCTTGCTGGTCATCACTGGGCCGGGAACCATGTAGGGAAGCATGCCAGGTCCAGCTCGTGTAGCTGATGTTCAGCCTGAGAAAAGTGACCTTTGTATCTTAGTTTTAATGTTCTTTGTGAGTATGCACTAGAGAAAGAAATGTGAGAACACAGGCGGCAGGGGTGGGGGTGAAGATGGCACTGCAGACTGTCTTGGTGGCGGTAGGGGTGGGGGTTGAAGATGGCACTGCAGACTGTCTTGGTGGCGGCAGGATACTTGACAGTTCATGTCTGCTCAGGCAACAACAGTCTTAGTGTTACTGATTAAGTTTTGTTTCAAATGTAGAAAGCTTTTGAAGGGGGCAAGTAGGCGATTGATCTTAGAAAGTGGAAAAAATGAAATGGAAACTTGATATCAGCATAACTTGCACTATGGGAATTGGTTTTTGTGCCTGTGAAATATGTTCTGTATGTAACAAAAATATAGATTGATTTTCCAGAGCCAAATAAAATGAATTAATTGTTCCATCAAAGGCCTAATTAGAAGTATGTGCCCCAAACTTTTGTTTGTCATTGGTAAATATTTTAGAAGAATATTAAGTAATTGGCATGAGTGAACATGTTTTTCAGTATGGATTGTAGTTTATCACTAGTGAAAGATTAGCTTGCTGTTACAGATCCTTCAGAACATGTGTTTGGGTATGAAATACTAAACAACATTTAGAAACAGATGTGTGTGACATTTAATTCTTTTGAACAGAGTGTTCTGTCACTGTTAGGATGGTGTGGAGATTTGCTGTGGGGCTTTTGAGGGAGCTCACTATGTGTGGAGGCAGGCCATTAGGTGACTACTTCTCTGTATCCTAGAAAAATCTTTTTGTGTGATGTTTTGTGTACTTAGCTTTAAAAAGTCTACAAGCTTTTAGAGGTTGTGAGATATAGGTTATTTTTGTTTTCGTGATTGGCCAATAGAGCATTTACTAAGTTGAAATGTTTTCTTTTCTCCACTCTTTGATTTAAAAAGCATAGCAGCAAACACTCTAGCTGCCTGGGTTACTTAAGCTTCCTGTTGTAGAACTACATCCCAGCTGCAGGAGTAGAACTTCCAGTAGCTAGTGGAACTATTGTAGAACTACATCCCAGCTGCAGGAGTAGAACTTCCAGTAGCTAGTGGGATGAGCCCAGCTGTTCTTTGCTTCTCCATCCTATTGTCAGAAGGATGCTCCAGCATTTGTTTTTGATCGTAAAATGACTTTGTTGTGGAACTGAGAAAGAATGTTGTGATCTCAGACAGCAGAGCCGATTGCTAAGAAGTTGGAGGATTTTGACATGCTCCAGAGTGGGACATGCAGAGCCTCTTGGTACTCTAAGACTGAGTGGAACATACCCTGAACACCCTTTCTGAGCTTAAACTTTGAAAAGAGGCTATTCTGTTTTAAAACTCTTGAGAAAAACATTGCTGGAAATAATTTATTCAGGTCTCATTTCAGGAATGTTCTGTACATTGCATTTTTCATGCAGCATATACTTAGTAATAGAAAGTGTTTTTAAAGCTGCCAAGAGTCTAGACCATAACTGATTGTTTCATCCTATGTGCTTTGATAAGGTCATGATTAGCTCTCTGACTGTTGTGTGTTTGCGCCTCATGAAAGATAGTCTGCAAGGGAAGGAAGGCTAAGATTGTGTGGCTTTTAAAGAGCTACATGAATGCCTGGCCAGAGTGCCAGTCATTGCTAATACTGGGAGAGCTAGATGTGATTGCCTCTCTGTCTTTCTGCTTAGACCAGCAAGAGGCAGGATTGCTGCTGGAGAGAGGCTGTTTGCTCTGGGCAAAGCTGAGTCGTGAATCCTTTTCTAGTTTCTCTAATTAGAAAATAAAGTAGCTGGGCTGCTGGGGCTTTATACAGTTTTTAGACCTCCTTAGCCAGAAGGAACCCACTATGTAGGCTTTTAAATAAAACAGTAGAGCACTAAAAACAAGGATTTTTCAGCCTTTGGGGCTTTTATAGAGATTTTTGTTCCTGGCTTCATAGGGATTGAAAAAATGTTTCAATTTTGAGAAAGCAGGGAATGCAGAGGGGGTTGGGTACAGATAAGAGTTGAAGACTATTTCTAATTTTAACAACTGCATTTTCCTTTAAGTTGTTCCTTGTGTACTGGTATTAGAATAGAAGTTATGAGCCCTGAAAGCTTCCCCTATAATCACATGGAGACCCCAGGTCAGCTGAGCTGAGCTGTGAAATAGTCTAATGAAGTGAGACGCTATATTCTAAGAGAACTAACATCTGAACTGTAGTTGCATAATTACGACATTTGTAAGAATACATAATGAAACACTCCTTTTGTCCCACACTCTTCTGGGATCCTTGGACATTTGTAATTTGACAGGAGACCATAATGCTATTCTTCAGATTATGTTAATTTTTATTTTTGTTTAAATTAATCTACTTTTTTTTTTTTTTTTTTTTTTTGAGACAAGGTTTCTCTGTGTAACATCCTTGGCTGTCCTGGAACTTACTCTGTAGACTAGGCTGGTCTTGAACTCACAGAGATCCGCCTGAATCTGCCTCCAGATTAAAGTCGTGCGCCACCACCGCGGGGCACATTTCAGTCT
Source organism: Cricetulus griseus (assembly GCF_003668045.3). Lineage (NCBI taxonomy): Eukaryota > Metazoa > Chordata > Mammalia > Rodentia > Cricetidae > Cricetulus > Cricetulus griseus. Next base: position 258,478,335 of record NW_023276806.1, read on the forward strand.
TTTCGTGGTTATTTATGTTGCTGCCAGGCCTGCTTTATGGCTATTTATCTTTATTACTGATTTTTGAGATGGGTCTGATGCAGCCCAGGCTGGCCTCAAAGTCAGTACATGGGCAAGCATGACTTGGAATTTCTGGCTGGGATTACATGTGTACTTCACCATACCTGGTTCTATTCGGGTCTAGGGATCAGAACTCTGTTCTTGCATGCTAGGCAAGCACACCACCAACAGAGATTCTCCACTTAGCAGTTCACTGTTTAGTAATGTAACACTGAAATAGAAAGGCCCATCATACACCTTTGCACATGTATGTGGGGATTACTTTTTAATTTAAAGAGATAGGGTTTTTGGTATTTAGCCTGCACTGGCCTCATGTTTGTATAGCTCCTCTATCTGCTTCCCTTAGTGTGGGCATTACAGTGTGTACCACACCTGGATACCATACTTACATTTAATGTTTTGATTTATGTGGTTTATTTGTACCTTGATCTGGAAAACTACATTTTTAATTTTATTCCTGAGATTATAAATTACTATTTGAAAATTATTGTCTTGGGTAGACTTGCAGAAGAAATTTCATTTTCAATAAAGCCTTAGGGGAATATAATTTTACAAGTGATATTTGAGCAGACTTCCTTTTATGTTGAGATTAAATGTAAAATTATAATTTCACATAATGAGTAGTATTGAGTGGTCATAGTCCTAGTTGCTTTTAAATTTATTTAACTCCATAAGTAGAGTGTGATGTTTCTATAGTCTATTTATGGAAAAGTACCAGTGTTCTGTTGAACAGGTAGCTTACATATAGCTGTACTGGCTCTTGTAATTACACAATTGTTAACTCATCTGGCCAGTGCATGTCAGGGGTGCATTCTGTTCTGAGCAGTGCTTCATGCTCTGGGAATGCGGGACTCTCTAGACTCTCTTTGTGGGGTTTTTATTTTGATTTCAGGTGGTGATATAGTAGGAATAAAATACTGTCTAATCATAAATATTACAAATAAAGCTGGGCAGTGGAGGCTCACGCCTTTAATCCCAGCGCTTGGAGGTAGAAGCAGGCAAATCTCTGTGAGTTTGAGGCCAGCCTGGTCTACAAAGTGAGTTAGTTCCAGGACAGCCGTAGATACACAGAAAAACCCTGTCTTGAAAAACAAAACAAAAAATATTACAAATAAATTTGGAAGTGCTACGAGTTTTAGAATCTTGAGAGTTCCATTTTAAAATAAAATGTGTCCTATGGGAGGAACTTCAAGTAATGGTTGCTTTGATAGGGGAGAGTCTGGGTATCTAGCAGCCGAGTGGTGGAATGAGTCATAACTTTGATTTTTACCCTTTTATACATACTGATTTTTAAAACATGTTTTATTGCAGGATATGGTGTTGTGGTCTTACCTAGAAGTGAGGTTGAGAGTGGAGGGAGCCATCCACTTTCAGTGATTTACTCTCTTTCTTTCATTGTGGCCAGAGCAGATATTAAATGGTTTCCTACTAGTAACTTACTGGAAAAGGGCTTCCTGAGAAAGTAAAGATTTGATTGGCAAATGACTGAGAAATGAAAGGCTATGACAAAACCTTTGCTGTTACTTTAATTATTAATGAAGCTGTTTGTCTTTTGAATATAGAAATTAAACAATCAATAACTAACTTTCTCTGTGTTCAGCGAAGCCTTTTAGAGAAACTCAATCTTTTGAGTGAAAGTAGCGAAGCTGGTTGAAGTAGTTCAGTGCATCTCAACAGCCAGTTCAGCCTTGAGGTTTCTGTCACAAGCCCAAAGGATTCACAGGTCTTGATCTGGTTAGTACTGGAAGGACCTGCTGACTAGGGACTCTGATAGAATTTTTTATCTGCCCCTATGATCCCGTGAATTAAACCACTTGATAGGAGTGCTTATAGGCCATTCTTGTTTATTATTCTAGTTTGTTCTCTTATTATCTGCTTTAAAATACATATTTATTTCATATGTACGGATGCTTGGCCTCCACATATGTTGTGCAATAGGTGCCCACGGTGGGTATTGGATACCTTGGGACTGAAGTGAGAGATGATTGTGAGCCACCATGTAGGTGCTGGGAATCGTCCTCTGGAAGAGAAGCCAGTGCTCTTAACTGCTGGAGCCATTTCTCCAGACCCAGTGCATTTGCATTTCACGTGAGCATTTTTATTTGTAAGTTTGGACAGTCATTCATGCTCACCTAAGGTAAAGGTGGAGTAAATTTGGAATTGAATTAAAAGATTGTTAAAGTAACATACGAAGAAGGAATTTAAAGCATCCATCCATCCATCCATCCATCCATCCATCCATCCATCCACCCATCCACCTACCCACCCATCCACCCACCCATCTATCCATCCACCCACCCACTTGTGCATGTTAGGCAAGCCATCCACCACTGAGCTCCATTCCAGCCCTATTCAGTGACTCTAGTGACTATATTGTTAGCTTTTTCTTTGTGGTGCCTTTATGCCCATCTTCATAGTATGTGTAATCAGGAATGGATCCCATTTGACTGGTATAGACATTGTTCTGAATTGTTTTTTACTTTTGTTACTTTGAAAATAGTTTGACATGCTAGAATAATTTCAGCCTGTGACAGGTTGGGAAAGTATAGCAAGCTGTATTTGCATCATCAAGGATAAATCTTTATTGGACTTCACAAAATGGATTTGTTTTTTTTTTCGTATTTTGGCTGTTGTGCTTTTTGAGACACTATAGCTCAGGCTGTCCTGTACCTCACTCTGTAGTCTAGACTGGCCTTTAATCTGGGGTGATCTTTCTGCCTTAGCCCCTGCCTCAGAGCTGGAATTCTAAACATGATCCACTATGTCCAATGTAAGTGCTTTTTTGTTGTTGTTGTTTTGTTTTGTTTTCGAGACAGGGTTACTCTGTGTAGCTTTGGAGCCTATCCTGGCACTTGCTCTGGAGACCAGGCTGGCCTCGAACTCATAGAGATCCGCCTGCCTCTGCCTCCCGAGTGCTGGGATTAAAGGTGTGTGCTACCAACGCCCGCCTGTAAGTGCTTTTAAAAGGTGGCTTCTACTAGCAGTCCCTTAATTTGGAGGGTCTTTGTATATGAGGCTGTTAAAGCTTAGAAAGAATTTCCTTTTAGGTGCTGGGGAGCAAACCTGGGGCTTTGAGCTTGCTGGACAAGCACGAAGATCCTGTAAATCTCCAACTCTTAGAAAAGTGCTTAGCTTACAAGTCTTGTATGCATTGGGCAGATTAGTATCAGGATTGGTTATGTAACTGAAAAATTCTGTAATTTGAAATATGTAAGTATTTATGTTTTCCTGTTAGGTTCAGTAGCCAGAAACTCTGGAATAGCTGATATTTATTCTTTGTTTGATCATAAGATTTGGATCATGGCAAGCTTTCAGATTAGCAGGCAGGTTTCCAAAGAATAAAATCAGTAGTTTACCACACAAATGCATCAAAATTACAAATTACCACAGTTTTTCTCTGGACTTTGTCTTTCAGGGGGTGATCATCTGGTTTCCAAATATTCTAGGTTTTTTTTTTTTTTTTTTTTTGAGCCTCTCATCTTGTTTTACTACTCTTTCTTGCTCCCTCAATGTTACCAGAGTCTTTATTGACTCTGAAGGTGGAATTGAGCAGGAGTCATGTACCTTAGGACAATGTAGTATGGTTCTTGAGTGGTAAGGATGAGGGAAGCTTTGTAACTGAGATGTTTAAGCGTACATTTTTTTTTTTTAACTCTCTTGTCAGATATTGTCACAGCATGAATAAATTCATCATAAGTAGATAGGATGGATAAAAGCCTTTTAAACTTTGCAGTTCATCAGAAATATTTACTTTTAAAAATACTTTTTTTACATGAGTTGGGATCTATGCTCTGTACCTTGTACATTGTTACAAGTTGCTATTATGGAACCAATAGCCCCTTTGTGAGATGTGGCATTTGTTTTGTAGATATTCCCATAGGGCTCTATGAAGAAATTCTAAGATAAAGAACTAGATTAACTTTAAAAAAAAAAAAAAAAAGGCGAAAGCAACCTACTTGGCCTACTTGGAAGGAAATAAACAACTACAGGCTACATACAGTTTTTGCTTTTCTGGAATGCCAAATTTTAGCTCAGAGCAAATTCTTCAGCAGAGCAATAAACCTTTGAAAATTGCTTTATAATGGAAATGCTGACAGACCATTAACTATAGTGGTGCAAATGCAGTGCTCTGACACACACAAGGCTGTCCCTAGTTGCTAAATAAAGCATAGTATGTTGGGCAGTGTGCATTCTGTGGAAGCCTATATGGGTCTGTATAGTTTGTCATGTTATGCCACCTAATTATTAATGGGGACACTCAAACAGACCACCTTTGACATGCGGGAGGAATATCCGTTTAGAAAGAGAGAGAGTAGTTTAGGCTCTGCTGATGCTGAGAGCTCATTTTATATTTGCCACATTGGAAAAGGCCCAGGGTAAATTTAACATGATGCATTTAATCACCACTCCAATTACAATGCCACTGAAGCAGATCAATGTTTTCTTACTACCAATTCATTGGAACTTCTAGGTCATAAAGTATCATTATTAGGCATATTGGAAAGTCTCAGCCCAGTGGAAATGGGGATTCTGGGATTTTCCAATTGCTTTGAAATAATAATAGAGGCTGCTTGGATGTACATTTTCTCCATGTGAAATGGAAACTGGAATTTTAAGGGATTGAAATGACAAAGTGATAACCCTGTAATGCTGCAGGGAAGGGTGAAGCAGTCTTCATATCTAAAAGTAAAATAAGGACTTCGATGAAAAGAGATGGCTACTTCTATAGCTGCCCTGTTAGTGGCTGGTGTCCTGATGATGAGCTTTGTGAGATGGGGGGGGGCGGGGGAGGTGTCTCATTCTCACTGTATTCACAGAGCCAGGTTCGAAGTTCAAGTCCCGGTAATTACTGGGTTTATTTAGGCTTGTTTATTGGGAAATTATTTCATTCTGGTTTTGTCAGGCACCATCCTACATGTTTTGTAGAGTTCGTTCGTGTGTGTGTGTGTGTGTGTGTGTGTGTGTGTGTGTGTGTGTGTGTGATACATACAGGCAGCTGGTGTTGATTCATAGAAGAGTGTGAGAATGGAGAGTTAGGTACAGTTTGATAGTGGAGTATCATGAGTTAACGCAAAAGCTCACTCATATTTTGGTTTCAGTTGTGTTCTGAAGGGTACAGCATATGACATCATAGTTATATTATAAATGCTGAATTGCTGTACTTCAGAGCAGTGCCGTCATAGTTCTCACTATGTGGGGTGTCTTAGTTTGGATTTCTATTGCTGTGAAGGGACACTATGACCCTGTGGTAATTTTTACAAAGGAAAAACACTTCATTGGGGTTTCATTACATTTTCAAACACTTCATTACATTTTCAGAGGTTTGGTTCATTATCACCTGGGGCAACATGGGGGTGGGAGGGGGGGAGGTGCAGGCAGACCCGGTGCTGGAGAGTAGCCAGGTGTACTACATCTTTACTTACAAGCAACAGGAAATGACCTGTCTCCCTGGGCGTGGCTTGAGTATATATAAGACCTTAAAGCCTGCCTCCACAGTCACAAACTTCCTCCAACAAGATCACACCTACTCTAACAAGGCCACACCTCCTAATAGTGCTACTTCCTTTGGGGCCATTTCTTTCAAGCCACCACATGGGGCCTATGGCTAGTAATTAAAACAACAAACAGCTCCTTTCTTTGGGTGTTTCTATACAGCTAGGTCTTCTCCTACATTTTTGATTGACTTTGAAATGAGTGGTGCCAGTTATCTTTGATTTGGTTCTCTGGAAGTGGTAATGAGAGCAATAAAATAATAGTGTTCTTATGTAAGGAAGTAATGCTGTACGTAACTGAAAAACCATTACCAGGACAGGCTGGGAAGGATGGCATTTTCACCTTCTCACTTAGCTTGCTCATAGTTTTATAGCTAGAAAGGTATTACCAGTCTATTTAATTTATCCCCTTTTTATGTTTGAGTTAATCTTGAAAAATATTAGGGTTTGAATCCCAGCTCTGCCTCTAATTAGGTCATTCATTTTGTTTCTCTGGGCTTTGTTTCTTATACATAAAAAAAGCTTTTGTAGCTACCCACCTTACAGATTTCTGAAAACTAACCAAAAATTATAGAGTACTTTTCTTTGTAGCAAAGTGGCAAGTCCTCAGTAAGTGTGAAATGATGTGGCAGGCCCACACTATGACCTGTGACATATATACAAGCCAAAGGACAGGCCACTTAATGACTCAGTCATAAAGGTGCTTGCTGCCAAGCCTGGCAACCTGTGTTTGATCCCCAGAACCCATTTGGTAGAAGAGAGAACAGACTACTTCAGGTTGTCTTCTGACTGCACCCTTCCAAAGCTATATATATGTAAATAATTTTTAAAAAGATAAAGGCAGCAGAAAAAAAATTAGGTTTAAATTGAATGAAAATGGCTAGTTCTACAACATTGTATCATTTTATAAAGCCCTTCCCCAGTTGAGTGGCCACTTCCCCCTCTTTGACCCCTCTCTTTATCCTACCCCTGGGAACACCAGTCTGCCTTCTACCTGTATGGATTTATTGTATGAAATCAGTCATAAGAGGTGAATTTTACTGTTTGCATTGTTGGGATAACACCCCCCCCTTGTCTGTATATAAGACCAAGTGCTCTGTTGTTACCAAACTCATTATTAACCAGCTCATTATTTTTACTTTGTTTAATTTTTTTTAACTTTCTTATGTTGTATTGTGTTTCATTGCTCTGCTAATTTTTTTGTGTGTCTTAAATGATACTCATATGGCTATAGATTTAAAGTGTATTTTCTGGGTATTTTGCCTGCATGTATGTCTGTGTACCACATGGGTGCCTCGTGTCCCCAGAGGTCAGAAAGGGGTCTTCAGATCCCCTGGAACTGAAGTGATGGCTGCCATGATTGTGAGCTGCCATGTAGGTGTGGGGAATTGAACCTGGGTTCTCTGGAAGAGCAGCCAGTGCCCTTAGCCAGGCCTTGTGAGTCATTTCTCAGCTGTTGGGCATTTTCGTTGTTTTGCCGTCTGCTGTGTCAGGAGTACTGAGACACACAGAAGCATTAATGTGGTCATGGGCTGCCCGTTTGTTTGATCAGACGCTTGGGAGTGGAATTGTGCGGCTTTCTGGTGACCCCACCCCACTTTGAACTCTCAAGGAGCCATCATATTTCCCACAGTGGCTGTGACATTTGAATCCACTAACAATGTACAGGGCTTTCAATGTTTTCACACCCTGGTTACCACTTAACTTTCTGTTTGGTGTGAATACTTTTTATTATTGGTTTGAAGTTTGTTTCATTGTTGCCTGGATTTATATTTTGCTTATGGTTTGCTAATGACATCTAGCATCTTTTAAGTGCTTTTTGCCTTTTTCCATGTGTGTGTCTTCTTTGGAGAAATGTTTGTCAAAGTTCTTTGTCCACGATTTAATTGGATTGTTTACCTTTTTGTTTATCTTTTGATAATGAAAATTAAGCATTTTTTGAAGGCCTATTTTGGATTACAAAATAGATTTTGAAATGTGGAAGTAAGGGATTGTGGTTTATACTATTCAAGTGAAATTATATTGAAACTTATTTTTACCTATTTTTGTAGAAATGTAACTCGCTTTAGTTGCATAGGGTAGCCTGCTGACTTTTCAGTCAGTCCTAGCAGATAATTGAATGCACTCGCTTTCCAAATCATGTCCTCTTTCTTCAGATCATAGATTTGTTCCAATTCCAGTTTATTAACAGCTTTATTGAATGTAATATACATACCGTAAAAGCCACTTGTTGTACAGCTGAATGGGTCTTACTAATTTATAAAGTTCCATGCCCATGACTTTAATAAAATTTCAGGACATTTCTATTACTCTGGAAAAATTCCTTCAGGCCTGTTGACTAATAATTTCTGTGTCTCTTTGTGTGGTGCACATCCCCTGGCCTCTTACTTGATTTGTCCTGTTGATTTGCCATGAAGGAATGTTTCACAGAGTTGTGGCACAACTTGGCCTTTTGAGACTGGCTGCTCTGAGCAGAATGTTTTGTGGTTCATCCACATCACATTGGATACCCTCCCAGAGTGCTGCTTATTGATAAGTACTGTTTCATTCTCTGGGTGTTGGAGCATGCTATGTGTCCACTGACCAGTTGATGGACAGGCTGTTATGTAATGGGCCATTTATGGAGTTTATCTTTTGAATGTACAATCGTCTTTAACACCACAGAGGGATTGGGATAAGTCTGTATAAGGGAGTCTCATGGACTTTGTATTTTGACGACCCACCGATTAACATCTACCACCCACACTTGTCTGTGGAGATCAGATACTTTTCCATGGGTGTGAATACCCTCAACACCTGGACACATAACCACAGTCTTGTTTGTCACACTTAGGAAATGAGCTGTTTGATAGACTGTATTGAAATTTGACCAGTTGTCCCTCAAGGAGTCCTGTCAGCCCCTTTCTCACCTCTTTCCAGTTTAAGATGTCAGAACTGGCTCATGGGCCCACACTTGGTTATTACTTCTCTTAGTTTCTTTCATTGCAGCACAGATCCCTGACTCTTTCTTGGCCAAGGGTTGGAAGAAAACCAGCCAGTTATCTTTTATTTTGGACTCACTTCTTGCTTTCTCTGGATCTATTTAAGCAGTTTATTTTTTCTTTATTTGCAAGATACTTAGTATTAAGGTGAAGTTGTATAGTAGTTAAAACTGTATACACAGTATTTTAAAGGTAGTGTGTTTAAAGCCATGCTTATTGTTACTTTATTCACTGTAGTTAAGAACCAGAATCAACCTAGATAACCATCAACAGATGAATGAATAATAAAAATTTGGGGTGTATGTATGTTTATATGCTTGTGTATGCATCTAATGAAATACTTTTCAGCTCTAAAGAAAAATGCAGTCACAAAAATTGCATAAAAATGGATGGATGTAGAATATAATACTAAGCAAGGTCACACAATCTCAGAAAGAAAAAGACCTGCATGTTTTCCCTTCTATTTGGAACCTCTCCAGTATATATGTAAACAGATGTGCCTGTGGGCACAGTATAACATGTTGAAAAGAGGACAAGAAATGTCTTCTGAATATTAGGGGATGAAAAAGGAATTGAATGCAGGTAATGGACATGAGTCATAAAAAGAGGACATATTGTTAATTCTCTTTCTAATCTTAACTTTGCCATTTTTTTTGCTTTTGTTTTTGTTTTTGGTTGTAGATAAATGCATAAACATTTAATAGTGAGAGTGTAACATCCAGTGAGAAACTCCACAGCTTCAAAATACCTGTTCTAACTATATAAAAGTTCATTGAGATGTGTAGACTGTAGATCTGGTTAATTTTGGTATGTGATTTTTCAAGTTTTTAATAATGAAGTTAACTTTTTTTTAAAAAAGCCTAGTGGTTGAGTGAGAAAAGTGAAAGCATAACATTATAAAAATAACTTGCTTAAAAATTATTTTAGTGCCTTTTCTAAGTTTAAAAACATTTGTGGTTTGAATAGGGGCCAATATAATGCCTGGTCATATTCTTATTTGTATAGCAGAGTTTGAGTGAATGAGATGTTCAGTTCTGTGTTCTAAAGGTGTAAATTTTGGTTTGTATTAGTGTTTGGTAAGTATAGGATGAAACTTTCTGACCATATGTTACTCTATTTCAGTAATGTTTCATTGCTTAAGATAATTATATACTGGGGCTATGTAGAATACTTTAAAAGAGCTTCCTGGAGCAGTGAGGTAGCTCAGCTGGTAAAGGCACTTGATGAGAGGCATGACACCCTGAGCTTGATTGCTAAAACCCAGCTCATTGTGGAAAGACAGTTCTCTGCCCTCTGTAGGCACACTCTCTCTCTCCCCCCCCTTCTCTCATATGTAATTTCAAGATATTTTCCTAAACTGCATAGTTGAAAAGATGCTGAATTCTCTTCTTCTTTAGATTTCTTGGTAAATATACCCCATAAAGTTCAATTTGCACGAGCCTGCTTTGAAACTTAGGGCCAAAGCTATAAAAAGTTAGAGAATTATTGGAATATACATTGCTGGACTTTTTATAGAGTAGCTCAGAAGAGGGCCCAGGCAGAATGTGTAGAAATAAACAGATGTTTGGAACAGAAAATGAGCCAACAAAGCCTGTGTTTCAGGGGAAGATGGCTGGGGTAGGGAATGTGTCTAGTGGCCAGGGACTCCAGCATCTTGGGAGATGAAACATTTCTTTCTAGATTACCTAATCTTTGAGAACTTTGGGAATGAATTGAGAAGGAATTTTCTGGATCAAGAGAAGTGTCTTCAGGTCAACTAGAAAAAGGAGGTAGGAGAAAGGGAAGATGGCTAGATAACCCCTGCCTCGCCCCTTTCTCCTCTCTGGAATGCAAAGGTCACCTCATAGAGGCAATTGCAGCAGGGCCATAGTTAGGAAACAGAAATGCTAGCCACAAGACATATTTCGTGATTCCCTCTCACAGACGACTCCTTGGCTTGCTGCTCTGTCACTTGCATTTATAAGTTCAGAGAGGAGTTACTGTGGTGTGGAATACATGAAAGTAGAGTAGATTTTGTTTTAGGAATTGCTTTTGATTTTAAAGTGGCATTTGAATTCAATTCAACACTCACCAAAATGGGAGAAAAATCCATAGAACCCACTCAGTAAAAGAACTTTCTTGATAGTAAATAATCTCCTATCTAATAGACCAGTTAATTAACCTGACAGACCAGATTTCCCCTTTTTGGTTTGTAGGTTGTTTTTGGTTTTGTTTTTTGTTTTTTTTTTAAAGCTCTGATAAAGTTGCCTGTTTCTTTGCTCTGGATCTCTGAAACTGCACACTATAGTGCTGGTTAATTATGGATAGAATCTTGGAAGGTTACATCTAAGCCTGTGAAGTGAGAATGTGTTATGTCAATAATGTCTGTGATTAGTATGGAGATATTTGCTTTGCCCTTGTGGTTTATGGTGGATTGGCATGGAAAGCATGGCAGAAGTCTTTGATTCAAATCCATGATGAGACTGATAGGTAATTGAAAAAACGTGTTAAAACATGGAATCCTTAAATATAACTTGGGCACCTTAGCATAAATGTGAATGCATGTGATCTTTGTGTCTCGCTATGTTTAATTTGAATTAGTTTTTAAAATGAGCAGGATGGGGTTGCTGCAGTTTAGAATTAATCCCCCTTATCAACACATTTGCCATTTCCTTTGACTATTTGTTTAGAAAAAAAACTTTACAGCCATCATGTGAATGACTGAGTAATGTGCAACCGTTTCGGCAGGCTGGGCAGCTGTAGAAAACCTCCCCTGTCCTCCCCAGCTCATCCGGATGCCATCTGTTTGAACTGGCTTTTTTCTTGTTTGCCTGGAATGAACTGGATTGATAATTTAGTAGAGCTTTTTGCTGCTTCCTGTTTGTTATAGGAATTTAGACTGTGCTGTTTTAGGTGGCAGGCAGGCAGTTACTAGTCTTTAATACTCTAATCTCAGACTGAAATTACTTGTAGAGTGAACCCATTGTTGCACTGTTTCTCTTTTGTCCTCTGTCCTCTTTCTCTCATCCTCTCATCCATCTGCCAAGTGTTAAAGGAGTTTGAATGAAGATCTGAGATTATTCATCCTTTGGAGATTAGTGCTTGCTGAGGCTGAGGCGGGAGTGGGGCGGGGCGGGTACCACAAATTTGAAGTCAGCTTGGATTACAGAGGTGTTTTTTTTTTTTTTTTTTTTTTTTTTTGAGGCTTTGGAGGCTGTCCTGGAACTAGCTCTTGTAGACCAGGCTGGTCTGGAACTCACAGAAATCCACCTGTCTCTGCCTCCCGAGTGCTGGGAATCAAAGGCGTGCACCACCAGCGCCTGGCCAGAGTGAAATTTTGTCTGAAGATACCAAAACCAGGTCCTGGAGAGATGGCTCAGCAGTTAAGAGCACTGGTTGCTATTCCAAGAGGTCTTGAGTTCAATTCCCAGCAACCACATGGTGGCTCACAACCATCTGTAATGAGATTTGGTGCCCCTTTCTGGTGTGTAAGCATACATGCAGGCAGAATACTGTATACATAATAAATAAATCTTAAAAAAAAACAAACTAAACCAGATCAAACAAAAAGCTGGAGAGATGGCTCAGTGGTTAAGAGCATTGACTGCTCTTCCAGAGGTCCTGGGTTCAATTCCCAGCACCCATATGATAGCTCACAACTGCCTGTAATCCCAGCTCCAGGAGATCTGACACCCTCACACAGACATGCAGGTAAAACAACAAATGCACATAAAATAAAAGTTAAAAAAGAGTTGTATAAAAAAAAAAAAGCCCAAACAAAACTAGAAATATTTCTCTTCATAGAATCTACTATTTCTTGTTTTAGACTCATTTCTAGCCTAGAAAAGTTACTACCAGAATATTGGAAGAGCTTGTTATGGTTTTGTTTGTTTTGATTTTTTCAAGACAGGGTTTCTCTGTGTGTAGCTCTGGCTGCCTCAGAACTTGCTTTGTAGACCAGACTGGTCACAGAGATCCACCTGCCTTTGCCTCTCAAATTCCAAGTTCTGGGATAAAAGGCATGCCCCATCATTGCCCAGTGAGTTTGGCATGTTTTGCTTTTCAATTTTCTAGTGTTCCAGGTTTGTCTTACTGATGAGTGTGAGGGGGAAGAACAACTGCTGAGGAAAATACATAGGGCAACTGGATTATTGATTACAATATTTATACTGACAGTTTTGTGAGGGCTTGGCAATGTCATGCATGTGCATTTTGGGTACTAAGAGGTAGTACTTTTCATAAAAAACGTAAATTAGATTTCTAGAATTCAAACTAATTAGAATATGTTATTTTAATTACCTACAATGAATTATCCTGAAGGTTTTTTTTTTTTTTTTTTTTTTTTTTAAGTTAAATATTTGTAGGGTTGAAGAGATGGCTCAGTCGTTAGGAATGTTAGCTGCTTTTCCAGAAGACCTGAGTTCAGTTCCCAGCACCTCCATCAGGCTGTCTCCAAGGACACCTGCACACATGTGGCAGATACAGATGCTCATACACATAAATAAAATCTTTAAAACAATTTGTTAGCATTTCACTCCTGGTATCAACACCACAGTTTACAGGGATGTGTAACACTGTAGCCAGAGCAAAGGGAAACAGACAAAGCTACAGCAGACAGAAAACATGAGGAGTGGCATCAGGTTGACACTTTGCTGCATTGATCGGTAGCTGCAGATTTGCAGACTATGTTACAGGCTGAGCAAGGAAGATTCCTGTTGAAACTTCATTAGCCACTCTTAACTAGTATTCATTTCTTTAATGTGTCTAAGACAACTGTCTTAAAGCAACCTGCAGCTTTGCTGATAGCTTTCTGTGCTCTCTCCTGTTCTTTTAAAAGCCTGATGTTACCCACCACAGGAACTACCATTTTCACCAAAACCGCCCCTCTCCTACTTCATAATTTGGTTGCTATTGTCCACTGTGATTTCTAAAACAGTATTCCCACTAGTGCCATGATTGTACCAACATGTCTTGCTTCATTATAGGCATTGTCTGCTTTACTTTCATATCCTGTCCTCCACCTTGGTGTTCATATCCTGGTCTCCACAGGGGCCTCCTCTACCACGTTAATCACCACCACAGCTGTATATTGTCACCACCATCCTTTCCGTACCTGTCTCTGTTCCACTCCTTCTACCACAGCCTCCATGGCATCACAGTTTCTACCATGGCCAAACTTACTTCCTCAGCTACTAAAGTTGCCAGATCTACTCATATGGCTTCTTTGTGATTCAATGGGCGGCACCTGCATCTTTTTTGGGAACGCCTTTTTACTCCAGTTAATGCCTGTTAATAAATAGTGCGATATTTGTAAGTGTGATGCACACCTTTAGTCTCAGCACACAGGAGGCAGAGGCCGAGGCAGAGGCAGAGGCAGAGGCAGAGGCAGAGGCAGAGGCAGGTGCATCTCTGAGTTTGAGGTCAGCCTGGTCTACAGAATGAGTTTGAGGACAGCCAGGGATATTTCTAAACAAAACCCTTGTCAGCTGAATCATGATCATCAGAAATTGTGAAAGCAGACCCTCTCCTCTATCCTGCCCTCCCCTCCCCTCCTCTCCTGCCCTCCCCATCTCCCCCTTCCCATGGGGGGGCGGGAGGGGGTCTCCTTTCTCTTTCCTTTCCCTTTGTCTTTTAGCCTTGACATACTTTTCAAAGTAGTCTTTCAAATTTCTTTCTCTGTCTTCATTTAATATCATCCATAAAAGTTTTCTTCACTGTTAGATGGCTACCAAGTGTTACAGAATCCTCTCTAGAAATTGTTAGGGTTCCATTGCATCCAGTCAGCTTAGTATGTGGACATTGCTTTATCCACCTGCTCAAGCTATAAAACCAAAGCTGCTGGGTGGTTTTGTATTGGGGTGTCTGCATCTGTGCATGAATGTAAGAGGGTAAAGGTCAATACAGGATGTCTTGCCACCTTATGTTTTTTTAAGGATTTATTTATTTTTATGTGTTTGAGTGTTTTGCCTGTATGTTTGTCTGCACCTCGTATGTGTTTTGGTGCCTGTGGTCAGAAGAGGGTGCTGGATATCCTGGAACTGGGTGTTGGGAACTGAACTCAGGTCTTCTCTGAGTACAATAATTCTCTATCCCTTCCACCTTATCTTTTGAGAGAGTCTCTTAATGAACTTGGAGCTTGTTGATTATGCTAGAGTCCTTGGAGTCTGTCTGCCCCCCCTGTTGTCCCCCGCTCCATGCCAACCTCAGTGCTGGAGTTACAGATGTGTCCCACCACTCCTGTTTCTATGTGGATGCTACAGGTGGGGATCACTCAGGTCTTCTTGCTTCCACAGTGTAATCACTTTCCCCACTGAAAAAGTTCTCTTAAAACTTTCGCCTGGGGCTGGATAGATGGCTCAATGCTGCCTGGAGACTGGAGTTTAGATCCCCAGAAACCACATAAAAGCTGGGCAGCTTGCCTGGAGTCCTCCCCAGCTCTCAGGAGGTAGAGACAAGGAACTCCCCAGGGCAAGACCAGCTAGACGAACTGAATCAGGAAGCATCAGGCTCAGTGATAGACCTACCTAATAAAATACAGGGAGAGTGGTGGAGGAAGATAGACACCCATGCTCATGAACTACATGACAGGAATGCATGGTGTACTGCATACACATGTAAAGAACACACGGTGACATGCATGCACCCCCCTTCTTCCACGTATACAACATGAACAGCAAAAAACTCGTATTTTCTCATTTCAAAGTTCAGATGAACAACAATCAACTTGTTAACCTGCTTGGGTTCTTCTGCATGGCACTTCTCCCACTGTGGGTATTTATTGGTGGAGGTAATGGTTGGACCTGGGCTGGGGCTTGGGAGAACCAGAGAACAGTTTTATCTCCATTTTGAGATTTCTTTTCCTTTGTTGAAAAATTAATGTCCAAAAAGTTAATATCCCCAAAACTCAATGTCAAATTAATATAATTAAAATTGTTCTTTATGCAAAATTGGAGAGGAGGAAAACAAAACACACCATTAAAACAAGACAATCATTTGTCCATAAAGTAAAGACTTGAAAATAAAAATACTCAGTATTGGTGAGAATGTATTGAAAAAAGTATGTAAAACTTATACAGAAAGTAACTTCACACAACATGTACAAAATTCACACTTTTTCATCTAGTAAACTCTCAGAAACAATTTTAAAGAAAAATCATTCAAACACAGGTTCATTACCAGAGATTTATGTCTAAGAATGTTCACTGTGGTAGTATTTATAATAGAAAAATAGCTGGGCAAAAGGTAATGCATGCAGTAATAAGAGTGCAACTAAATAAAGTGTGAGTACACAGTAGACGAGTTTACACTGCTGTGTAGCCTAGAACAGCATTGCAGAGCAGTAAGAGAAATGGACCAGAAATCCTGTACATGGTCAACAAAAACATGAATTTTGATGGATTTCTATGAAATACTTGTTATATTTGAAGGTGTGGCTCAGCTGGTAAAGGTTCTTGTTGCCAGTCTTGACTACCCAGATTTGATGCCCAGCGTTTACTTTGTGGAAGGAACTGACTCTTATAAATTGTTCTCTGACCTTCACTCTTATGCCATGACATATGTGTGTCCTCATACAAAAGATAATCAAATAAATAAAAAACAAATGAAAGTGACCAAGAGGATTGTTGTTTTTATGGCACTTGCTAGATGTGATAACATTAACCTAATCAAAAGATATGGAAAGTTAGAAGAAGCAGGAGGATCATCAGGACTTTAGGTCATCCTCAGTTACACAGCAAGTTTGCGGGCAGCCTGCGCCTCATACTACTCTGTCTCAAAGCAAACCCCAAAACCAAAACAGCAAAAAGACAAGTGCTGAGATACATGTCCAGGGGTCGTGAGAGAAGTGGAACGGATTGAAGTAGTTACTGAGTCTGAGAGGTCTGAACTAGGTAGGGCACAGGGAAGGAACAGCACGGGGAAGGCTCTGATGGTACACTCTGAGAGCAGAGACAAGGCCAGTGCAGTATGATGAGTGGAGGTAAAGTAGAGAGGAGGAGGAGGGTGGTAGAGCCAGACCACAGAGGATGCACAGGTGAAATGTGCATCCTCTGTGGTCTGAATGTCCCGGTGTGAAATCTTAAGAAAACAGCCTGCTGGGTGGTGGCGCACACCTTTACTCCTAGTGCTCCGGAGGCAGAGGCAGGTGGTCTCTGAGTTCAAGGCCAGCCTGGTCTACAGCATGAGTTCTAGGACAGCCAGGGCTACACAGAGAAACCTTGTCTTGAAAAATCAAAAAAAAAAAAAAAAAAAAAAGAAAGAAAACAAAAAGCATAACCTATTTTTTGAAAGATTACCCTGGCTGTTACGTGGAAAATCATTGTAAGGAGGCAGGAGACAATGAAAAGTCATTTAGAGTGGCAAGAGTTAGTGGTGACCAGAGGGTTTGAGGGACAGAGGTTTGTATAAAGTACGGTTGCAAGTGGAGCTGGTGGGTCTGGCTGAGTGTCATCCAGAAAAGAAGGGAGTTAAGGATGCCACCTGAGAGTTTGATTTGAGCAAAGGTTAGGGTTAATAGGGGTCAGCTGAGAGTTGTGATTTGACACTTCCAATAAACTATCTGAAGAGAGATCAAGGAGACTGAGGAAAACATATTACTTTGTCCTCCCACCACCACCCCCGTTGGAATTTTTCCTTACTAGTTTTGTGGAACAAGATTTTAAAGCTGGTGCACATGGAGCTGCCCTGCTGCCAACTCTGTGCAGGCTTGCCAAGGCTCCTGTAGACCGTGTGCAGCTGGCTGTTCAGATACTGCATGAAGAAGGAAAACATCAGGAAGTGACCTGATTCTTTGGGGAAGCTAAAGGTCCCAGAAGAATCCTTCAGCCTCAGTCTTTGCTGACAGAAATCCTGGTAATCTAGTCTTGTGTAGGTGGAGGCCAGAGTTTGTTGTACTTTATCAGAGAGCAGACTTGACCTGCACAGACCAGCTCTGCACTTGTGGGAGCATTCTCCTGAGCTGCTGCTGTATTGGTGTGCACCCTTCCAGCTTCTGTAGAGAGCAGCAGCCCTTGTTTTTCATAGCTAGAAGAACAGACTTCTGAGCTACAGGAGAATCAGTTTTCTGTTCTGTAATCTTTGGCATAAATGGTAAATACTTCCTGTGGGAGGCTCTCCTTCATTTACCCCTACCCCCCTTAAAGTTGTGGTTGTTGGTATTTGGAGACAAGGTTATGCTATGTACCCCAGGCTGGCATTGATTTCACTCTGTAGCTCAGTCTGGCATCAGCCCTCTTTTTCCCAAGTGGTGGAATGATTGGTATGCACCACCACACCCAGATCTAAGCCTTAAATTGTAAAATTTAGGAAAGGACAGAAGAAAATTGGCTTATTCTATTTGTCAGGGCAACTCTGGCCAAAGGCTTAGTGTTGGGAGGAGAGTTGCTTAGGAATGAAGCTGCAAATCGGCCAACTTGCCCAATGTAGCATCTTCTCGGAGGTCTTTGGAAGGAGCTCTAACAATGAGTTTGCTTGGAACAGGATGGGTCAGGTAAGCCTTAGGGAGTTGCACCTGGCGTATACATTGATCTTTGTAGTCCCTGGCTGGCTGTGTGCTACCAGGTGCTGTGTTGTGAAAAGGAGGGTGGCAGGGTGGCCTTAGAGTTAGCACAGACGGGAGTTCACATAGGTAACCGTCGGCAGTCTGTAGATGTGTGTCTTGGGAAAGCTGTTTGCAGGTCAAATGGGGATGAGAGAGTGTGCTGTGGTTTTTTAGACCCCCTCAGTTTAACAGTATCTTGGAGGAGATGGGGAACATTTCCTATTATTCATTTCTTATAGCCAGTTGTAGAGTGTTTCCTGGTTATACAGACAGGAATGTGAACTTCTTAAAAAAGTGAAA
The DNA here is from genome assembly GCF_003668045.3 of Cricetulus griseus. Classification (NCBI taxonomy): domain Eukaryota; kingdom Metazoa; phylum Chordata; class Mammalia; order Rodentia; family Cricetidae; genus Cricetulus; species Cricetulus griseus. Next base: position 258,496,685 of record NW_023276806.1, read on the forward strand.
CAGGCAATATGGTACTATCCATCTGAGGGAGCCTGGGGTGATATATATGTTAAATGTCCATCCAAGTTAGTATTCAGTGAATTACAGCTATTATTAACAGATGAAAGGACATGAAAAAATAATTTGATTGGGAGCAGCTGAAGGAAGAATTTAAAACAAGGTCATAATTGACCAGGATCTGAATGAGAGGAAAGAGGAGAAGATAAAAGTGATAGGGAAAGTAGGTGCCTGCAATTATGGGGAAAGCTTAAAACTCCTTTGCAGACATTTCTGCTCTTCACAGAAAGGCTATGGTAAATTCTGTGAGATAAATTGACTCCTGGGCTACTACAGTACTCCTAAACATATTGCTACCCCAGCTGTTAATTGCAGCAAATAAAATAAAGCATTGGCTCATGCAAAGGTAAAAAATAAAAACCCATGCATTTTACTTTAGTTTTGTTTGCTTTTGTTTTGTTGGGGATGGGATAGACAGCTGGCCAGACTTGCTATTAATTAGCTTATTAGAGCAGTTGTCTGGCCAGTAATTCTTTGCCTGCATTTAATTTTTTGTTTTGATTAGAGTGATATGGAATTTTTAGCTCTTCTTTCTTTCTTTTCTTTCTTTCTTTTCTTTTTTTTTTGCCCCAGGTCCAGCAAGACTATGAATCTCTGTTCCAAATGCTTTGCTGGTAAGTGCAGAAAAGGGTTTGGGTGTTTTGTTTTTCATTTTGTTTTTTTTTCTCCAACAATTTATTTATTTATTTTTGGTTATTTTAAGATTATCTAAATTATTTGTCTCTCCTATGGATTTTGCATGGGGCTTTGTTTTCTTTGTGCGTGAAAGCAGGTTCTCTTCATGGGGCACTTTATATGCTGGTTAAGATTGATGACTCTCCTCTCAGGCTGAAATGGAATTTCATGTGTACTTGCATCAAATACAGTTTGTTCAGTTTATTGGGGTACAGAGGAATTTCAAAAATGTGTCTGGTTTAGTAGGGTCCTGTTTGTTAATCTCTGATCTTGATTTAAATGATTAATAGTAAACGTTGCTTTACCAATGAGAATACCACAGGAAGAATACTTTCATGTTGGAGTCAGGAAGGAAGTCATGCTGAGTTAGTCCCTTCTAATCAGATCCTCCTTGACATCATCTTGGGTAAGTCACTTCATCTTTTTGGACTTTAGATCCATTATTTGTAAAACATAGAATTGGGACTTGGTGTTTTACCATCCCCACATACTGATTGAGTCCTTGAATTATAACTCTTTCCTGAACTTAAAATCCCCAATTTAATTTCTTAAAAATCAGTTTATAGCCAGAGATCTTCCATAATTCAGTTCACTCTTTACTGATGAGATATGTTTGGTTTCTCTTTAATTTGTCAAAAGTAAGCAAAGCTGGATACTATATAGAGTGTTATGGACGGATTTTAGTGATTCACTGTTGGAGCAAACAACAGGGTACAGCATAAACCGAGCTCAAGTACAGACTACACAGTGGTGGTGGGGACCTTTAAAGGGAGAGTTCAGGAATGTGGGCCCGGGTGACAAAACAGAGGTCTGTAGAGACAGAAATGAAACAGTTTGCTGATAGGCCAACTCTGTGTGAGTTGGTGATGAGCAAAGTTGGTAATTATATTTTAAAAATATGGCTTTCAAGTTCTTGAGAAAGACACTCCCAGGTTATAGGAGGGGGTACACATATCTCAAAGGGACATAGAAAAATTCATAATTCTAAGTTCTTTTTAGTAAATGCTCTGAGCGTGTTTTGTGAGTGTTGACTAGAAGAATACATTCTTTTGGTAGTCATTAAGTTTGAAGAGACAAACTTGATGGTGAGTGGTTGTGTGTGTGGGTAATTCTAAGGATGCAAACTTTTTATTCAGAAGGCTGTTAATGTTTAAGTCTCTTTATATTGGGATGTGTCTGTTATAGTTACATAGGCAGAGGGGAAGCCCAGTCAAGAAAGGGGCTCAGAAGAATTTAGGCAGAGCAATTTTTTTTTTTTGTTGTTGTTCTTTTCATCTTGGATTCATTATGTCATTTGGGCAAAGAAACAATTATCTTGCAAGCTTTAAACCTCGACATTTGCACATAAACTAAAGGATAGGTGGTGTGTGTGTGTGTGTGTGTGTGTGTGTGTGTGTGTGTGTGTGTGTGTAGGGGTAGAGAAACTTACCAGTTTGCATCTGTTTAAAGTTAGCAATTAGATTTTTTTTTTTAAAGTGTCATTGGTAAATTTGAGCCTCATCCAGGTTTAAACACATTATGCCAGATTCTGTGGAGGGCTGTATTCTGTAGATAGCTGTAATTACAGGTATAAAGAAATATTTCTTCAACAATGAGAACTTTAATAGGACAGATGAACATAGCAGATACAGTTTGCAGTAGATTGTAGCTCTATCCTCAGTGATCTCCATTGTACTTTATAGTGATCTTCCCTTGGAAAGGCCAGATAGATACTTTTGAATAAGGTAGCTCACACCAAATACTTATGAAGAACTGTCTTGTGTCCCTGGATGAATATAACGTTTTAAAAAAATATCAACAGAGTCGGTTTGCGGTCTTCATGTTTGTTTAGATTTGTTACAGTTTTACTTTCCTTGGCTGTTGTTATTTATTGCTGCTGTTCTGTGTGTATCCTTTAAAGAATTTTCGGAGAGGACCGGGATGTAGTTCAGTTGATAGAGCTTGTTTAATATGCATGAAGCCCTGGGTCCAGTCCCTAATAAACCAGATAAACTGGACATGCTGGCACATACTAGCACTTGGGATGTGGAGGCAAGAGATTCAGAAGTTTGAAGTCATCCTTGACTGCCTCCCGAGTTTGAGCCCATGAAACGCTGCTTTTAAAAAAGAATATTTTCAAGTTTGTCAAGTCATTCCTTCTTATGTTACCTGCTTCTTCCTACTCATGCAGCACTTGTATTCTTGAAAAAGAAAAATTGTCATTGAACTTTAAAAATACATTTGTGGGCCAGGTGTTGGTGGCAAATGCCTTTAATCCCAGCACTCTGGAGGCAGAGGCAGGAGGATCTCTGTGAGTTCGAGGCCAGCCTGGTCTATAGAGCGAGTTCCAAGACAACCTCCAAAGCAATATAGAGAAAACCTGTCTCGAAAAAACCAAAAAAGAACAAAAACCAAACCAAACCAAAACACATTTGTGTATTGTTTGGTTATGAAGGTAGAAAAGCATAGGAAATATATTATTGACATGAGATGTATACAAGACAGCATGAAGATTGCTTTGGCCACAGCTACTTTAGTTTTTAATGATCATTAAAAGCCAGGTGTAGTAGTGATTGTCTTTAATCCCAGCATTCAGAAGGCAAAGGCAGGCAGCTATCTATGAGTTAGCCTGTCTGGTCTATGTAGCAAGTTTCAGGTCAGAGCTACATAGAGAAACCCTGTCTCAAAACAAAACAAAGCAGGACAAACACAAAAGGTGAGCTATACACTTTAAAAAATGGAAATCACTTAAAGAATAGCTCTTAGGTAGTGGTAGCCTAGTTTAAAAGATATCATTTCCTTTTAAAATGTGTTTTTTAAAAGGAAGCAAGAGTATGGGGCTGGAGAGATTGCTCAGTAGTTAAGAGCAATCACTGCCTGCTCTTGGAGGGACCTGCTTTTGATTGCTAGCAACTATGTAATTGTAGTTCCAGGGGTTTGTTGTCTTCTTCTGGCCTCTGAGGGCACCATTCATGCACGTGGTGCACAAACACACACACATGGGAAACACCCATATGTGTAAAATAATGAAATCAAGTTTAAAAAGCAACACTAACGTGCTCACTATTTCTAGGCCAAGAGAAAAATACTTCTCAAACAAAACAAAACAAAACAAAAACAGCAGGCAGTTTCTTTTAAACAGTATGTGTAACTATTACTAGTTTTCTTACTGATGTGACAGAGTATCTGACAGGGATAACTTAAAGAAGGGCCTTATTTTGTTTTTAATTGTGAATGTATTTTTGCTTACAATGTGAGAGGGGAAAGTCTGTGACAGTGGGGACAGCATGATGTGGTAGCTGCTGGAGTATGAAGCTGTTTGCTTGTATTTTAAGGTCCACCCCTAGCAACCCACTTCCTCCATCTAGGCCAGTGGTTCTCAGTGTTCCTAATGATGTGACCCTTTAATACAGTTCCTCATGTTGTGGTGACCCCAACCATAAAATTATTTTCATTGAACTTCATAATTGTAGCTTTTCTACTGTTATGAATTATAATGTAAATATCTGTGTTTTCCAATGGCCTTAGGCCACCCCTGTGAAGGGGTCATGACCCATAGGCTGAACTGCTGTCTAGACCCAGCATCTTAAAGCTTCCACAATGTCACAAAACAGAGCTATCAATGAAAGACCAAGTGTTCAAACACATGCCTCTGTAAGGAAAAATTTCATAGCTAAACGATAACGATAATTTAGACCCATTTTCCATTTAAGAATAACCTAAGACTTAGTTTCTTCATTATTGACATAAAGCTGAGTAAATAAGGGAGGGGTGATTATTCACAGTGAAGGTAGTTTTTAATCTTAATGGAATAGTTCTATTAAAAATAAGTTAATGAATTACTGATTGTTAGCTGACAAATTTAAAATGTAGCTAAAACTGTATCAAGATAGGGTTTCTTTGTGTATTCTTGTCTGACTGTAAACTCACTCTGTTCTCCAGGCCAGCCGCTAACTCACAGATCCTAGTCTTTAAATCTTAAAGCAATAATGAAATTTCACTCTTTAAAAATCATTTTCATCCATTTCCTTTTCCGTGTATGTGTGATAGTAATATGTACAGAGGCTGGTGGTCATTTTTGGGTGTTGGTCCTCAGGAGTCATCTAGCTTGGTTTTTGACAAAGGGTCAAAACTTGGGACCTGGAACTTGGCAATTCAGGGATCCTCCTGTCTGTCTTCAGTTCTGGGATTACAAGTTTGTGCTCCTATACCTGGCTTTTTATTTTTATTATTATTTTAAATAAACGTGAGTGTAAAAGTCCTCTTGCTTGTATGGCAAGTACTTTACTGAGTTGTTTTTCTTAGGGCGCTGGAGATTAGACCCAGGACCTCACACACGGTAGGCAGGGGCCCTCCAGGAGCCCTTCAATGGCAAGATGCTGCACACTGTTGATTCTGCTTTAACTATTACCACTGGCTTTTACAAGCTTGTGCCATTTTAACCGTTACTGTTAAAGTGTTGCCATAACAATCGGCCCTTATTTGGCTTTAAACAACAGTGTTTCTTTTCTCAGTTCTGGAAGCTGAAGACTAACTCAAGTTATCAGCAAGGTTTGGCTCTTCCTAGGACTTCAGAAACAGATCATCCCATGTTTTGCCAGTAGTCTGATGTTCCTTGGCTTTTAGTCATTCTATTGTTGGCTTTCTGTCTGCCCTGAGTCTGTCTTCTGTCTCCTAAGGATAAGTGGCATTGGTGTTAGAGCTACTTCAGGATTATTTTTTATTGAGGAATCTTTAATTACATCTACAAAGATGCCCTTTTTCAAAAAATGGTTCATATTCACAGGTTGGAGGTGGAGATATTTTAGAGACGGAGGTGGGAGTATTGCACCACTTAGTCCACTTTAGGAATACGTAACAACTTTTAAATCAAACAGGTATGTGAGGGGCTTGTGCTCCAGGCACACTTCTTTAGCACAGAAATTCAGTCACCTCCCATGTCTGAGAACTGCTTGGTTTGGAGATGGTTAGCCTCTCTTGTCGTAGACACGAAGAGTAGCCTGACATAATTGCTACATCTCCTGTGGTGTGTGTACTTGGGGGACTAGTGAGGTAGCAGGATGAGCAAGCCCTTATCTGACAGGAATGTGAATAAGTAATTGGTAATAGACTTAGGGTGGTATTGAGCACCATGGGGTTTTTGTTTCTGTGTGTGCTTCTGTGACTTTGACTCCACATAGTTATTGGTATTTCTTGATATGGTTAACTTTGTGGATCTTTAGATACTTTCCTTGGTTATAGCCCTTTTGAAATGAATCTTTTACCTGCAGAAGGAATATCAAGTGAAAAAAAAAGACATCTTTAAGCTACTAACGTACAACTAAAATTTGATTTTTTTGTACTATAAAATTTTATATCAGAAGTCCACAGTGATTGTTGACTCCTGGAGTCTAAAGTAGATCTATCTGCTAACAATCTGAACTCACATCAAAGGCTGGATTTAACTTTCTTGGGTTACTCTTATACTGAATATTAGATACAAGATAAAAAGACCCTTAAGACTTTGGGTTTGATAGAAATAGAGGACTTGTGTTTGGAGGAAAATAAAAACAGCAAACAATCAAACAATGTAAGGAGGGAGGGTACTTGGACGTGAGTAAGAGTAACTGTGACAGAAAGATGAAGGGAGAGTATGGACAGTTACATCTCTGTTTTCAGAAGGGTTTAAAGTCCTGGTAACAGTGTCATTTCATTTGATCTCAGAAAGTTTCAGATCTTCGTTGTACAGATAAGGAAACTGCAGCTCATGCCTCCAAGAGTAAGTAGATTTTAGAGTGCAGACTGGAGCTTGGTTTTAGGTATTTGAACGCCAGTGACTAGGCACTATGTGAGTAGATGGAACTATAAATGCTCCGAAGAAGTGGATTTCGAGCGAACTGAATAGCAGGTTATAGCCATGTCAGTGCATGTAGTTCTGCTTTTCCCTTGCTCTTTTCTGTGAGTTCAGTTATAATTTGTCTCTAGAGCTCCAGGGAAAGTCAGAGAAGCCTACTAGAAGCTTCACAGATTAGCTAATTCAAGAAGGGTGTGTGTGTGTGTGGGGGGGGTGGGAGGGTGGGAAGTTTTTTTTTTTTTTGTCTAAAGCATTTTCTATTTTTGTGGTGAGATTTTCATTTCTTAACATCTTTCTTGTGCTTTTTCATGTAACTTTTAGCTCATTAACCTTCCTCTCTGTACTGCATAGCAAAGCTTTATTTCTAATTTAGTCTCCTGTGTTTAGCTTCTCAAAAGATTAAAAAAAAGGTTTGGAAATGTGATTTAATTGTGAGCTTGTTGGTGCATTGTCAGTGGGAAGGCAAAGATGAGTTTCATATTTAGACAGTGTAACTGTAGGTTTTGATTGTTAAACTGCCTTGTTGGTATTCCTGTTCTCATACATATGTGCATAATTGTGTTAAAGAAACTGGTTTCTTCATATCCATATTTAGCAGCTTGGTTGAGTTATGGAAAAGCCTGTCCTCTGGCTGTGTATTTGCTCATTTGGAAACCTTGTATGGTTTTTAAGGACACTAGTGATTTGTTCCCCATCTTCCCTGTGGAGTTTGTTCCAAATTACAGTCTAATTCCACTACCCTGTTCCATACTCCTGAGCTGTTAATTTGTACATTTCAATGCAGTGTGTTTCGTCGTGTGCTTTTGTAATCCAAACTGAATGTAACGAGCTATGTGCTTTAGAGACCTGGCTTTGCCTTGCCAATTAGAACAAAGTGGTTACTGAGATAGAATATATTTTAAATAAACCATGGTACCGCTGAGTGGGACTGACACTCATTTGGGTGTCTGCTGGAAAGATCAGTACTTTAGGGGAAAAGAATCTAACGACTTACCTCCACAGAGTGGTTTTGTAACTTTCCTCATGTGACTTCATCAGTTTAAAGCTTTGCCATTACAAATCTGCCCTTTTCTCTTTGTGATCATTTGAGACATGGGTTAGCAAAATTCTCTCAATTCTTAAACATTCAACCAATGAATGAAGTTTTTGAGTTTCGTTTGCAGCTGTTTCAGATGGTGGGGGTATATGAAACTAGTAACTATTTAGATATAATTATCCCAGCATATGAAGGTTCTCAATGGAGTAAAGATGCTGTCTTCAGAGATGTGTGAGATTATGATGATTAATTTCAGGTCCTAGAATTTGTGGGATACTCTTTTATCTTTAGCTGATAGTGGCAAATATTAGGTATCAATGACTTAAGACTGGAAGTCTAGTTTCAAATTTTATCAGCTATTTAAAAGCTCAGATGTTTTTTGTTTGTGAGCCTAGCCTTTAACACTGAGCCATCTCTCCAGCCCCAGATGTTTTTGGATAGATCACCATAGGCTAATAATTTACTAATTCACCCCCAAGAAAGACCATAGTTTGGTGTTGTATTTGCATGTAACTCTAAAAGCAGTAGAGTTATTTTTAGCTGATATATCACATACACTATAGAAATTAGCATTGACCCAGTTAAATGGTAATGTTGCATATGTTTTTCTATTTTGTGCAGACATTATTATGAAAAAAATCAGATTGTATCAATTGCTTTGAAATAATGTTAAGAGAAAAATTGGACAAGTAAAGAGTTGGTAATGAGTTTATTCAACGTTTTGATATTTGTTAACCCACGTCGGGAGAGAGTAAGAAGAATACATCTCCTGCACAGTTCAGTTAAAAACACATAGGACTGTATTAAAGAAAGTTTCTAGAAAAATGAGCTGCAGCTAGTGAATTGGGCTTAAACTAAACATATTTCTAGCTGTACCCTATGAAGGTCTTGCAGGTGGTACTGATTTCTTTTAAACTTTTTATTTATGTACTTTATGTATATGGGTGTTTTTCTGTATGCACATTAGCACATCAGAAGAGTGCATCGGATCCCATGGGACCACAGTTAAAGATGGAACACATGGGTTCTGTGAGTTGAACTCGGGACCTCTGAAAGAACAGTGAGTTCTCTTAACCCTTCAGCCATCCATCCCTCCAGTCCCATCTACTAATGTTTTGAAGAGTCCTGGTAGGCAGGATATTATTAAGTGCCCATAGTTCATTTCTGAATGTTAACACTGCCCATAGTTCATTTCTGAATGTTAACACTCCCTATTGGTAATTATCCCACTAGTTTTCTGAGTGAATGTACAGTAAGACTTAAGTCTGTTCTATCTTAATAAACAGGTTAGCAATAGGCTAATACAATGTTAAACAGACTAGGGCAGATGATTTTGTTTGAAATTATCTGACATCTGTAGAAGCTGCTGATTTGCCAGCTTTATGTGAAGTGACAGTGGTGTGCCTTTGATTCATGGCATTCGATGTGACAAGCTGTTAGTTTCCATGAGTTTCCATAAGAATTCCATAATCAGGAATTCTTAGACTACTGGTCCCAAGTTACTGGCAGCTGAAAGCTTGCTGCTCCTGTCTGCTCAGCCTATCCACTTGAGTGCCTAGCACTGTTTGTGTGTTAGGAAGTCTAGAGTCTTGTATGTAAATGGTGATCACATACTACCTGAGAGAAATGAATCTTAGAGCCTTTAGGTGTAAAATACCAGTGCTCATCCCAGGTGTTTTCTGAGTGAAAAGTTGAAGGTGAGCTAAGGTGATGCTGGAGAAACAGCCATTTTATCTTCTTTTGTTGTCAGATCTGTCTTTAAAAAATACATATTTTAGCATCAGTTTCCTTTCTCTTTGTAAGTGTATATTATATTAGCAATCTTAAGATAACACTAGAAATCTCTAGAGTCTATCAGGTTAGAAATTTCTGTGGGCAAGAAGAAAATCTACAAGAGGTGGTACATTCAGAGAAGTTCACCTGCCTCTGCTTCAAGAGCACTGTGTGTGTGTGTGGGGGGGGGGGGGGGGGCGGGGTAGAGTCGTGAGCTGTGCTCCTTAATGTTTTCTCAGGTCAGAGCTGCTTGCATTTTATGTGGGATTTTATCACACACATAAATTAAAAGATGATTTCAGTGTCCTGCATTATCAGGGCTTTAAAGAATTCCTTCTCAAATATAATAGAAGTTTTTATTAGAGATATATATTTTAACTTAAGATCAGTGTTCCATTCCCTGATATACATGTCCAAGTGTCCTCTCCTACTTGTTTTTGTGTGTTGATGGTTATGGTTAGGGGAGTCCATGGTAAGGGAAGCATAAAAAGTTAGTATTCCTTTTCTCAAGTAAGATTACTTTATTTGTTATCACTTTATACCTTACAGCACTGTCAAGGAAGTCATCATTATGCTGCTTTGAACAGCATAAAAAACTTTGAAATGTCTTGCTGCCACATATGGAGGGCACAATGCTAAGTGAAACAAGCCAATCACAAAAGGACAAGTGTATGACCTACCCGAGAAACCTAGATAAGTTCATTCATAGACACAGAAAGTGGGATGATGGCGGGAATGGGGATTTAATAACGGCTACAGGGTGTCATTTGGGGAGGGTAAAGAGCTTTTGAGATAAATTGCTACCTTGACATTAGACATTAGACTTGTGACAATAAAAAGACTATAAAGTTTTTATATTTTGAATATAATTTTGTTTTCCATGATTTAAAAATAAATCTTTGAAAATTTATTATTCACAAGTGAAGTGTTAAACAGTCTCTGAACAAGCCATGTTAGTAGAAAAAATTGAAAACACTTCTATAAGTAAATAACACTCAGAACAAAAAATATCTTTTAATGTTTTTTCTTGGCTAATCTGTGTAGATGATGGCTGATTGAGGATATGTGACTAAATCAGAGAAACTAACTGTATTGTAGGAATCTTAGTTATTGAAGTCTTGAGTGCATGTGTATTGTTGACATGGGCACAACTATGCCAGAACCTGGTAGCCTCAGACCCATGGGAAAAATTGAACCCTATGTTTCCCTTCCATGATGCTCCAAGTGGGAATTGTGACAGTGCACGCAGAAAATGTCCACTGTAGCTTCCTTCTCTGAATTTTATGGCTTGAAGACTGCTTTCTTGCAGAGGCTGCTTCTACCTAGATTAGCCAAACCTGTTTCCTTGTTAATCTGTGTGCAGTAATCCTGCCTCCCTGTTCCCCTGTATATAATAAACATACCCAACTTCTGGGTGCTATGGATTCCTTGTGAGAAAGCCAGCCCATATCATCCCAGTTTTTCTGCATATCAGTTACTGCCCCAGTCTCTGGAGACATGAAAGGATATGACATCCTAGTGGCCTCTTGTCACATTATGTATTCCTCACTGTGAATCAAATTAGGTGACATTGATGAAATATATTTATAAGTATCATTAAAACTCTGTTAGCCATTTGGTGGTGGCACACAACTTTAATCCTGTGAGTTTGAGGCCTGCCTAGCTTACAGAGTTAGTTCCAGGATGATCAGAGCTGTTACACAGAGAAACCCTGTTTTGAAAGCTCATACCCCACATGAAGCTTAAAAAAAATAATCAAAATAAGGCTGGGTGTGGTAGTGCAGACCTTTAATTTCAGCATTTGGGAGGTGGAGGCAGAGGCCAGGAGATTTCTTTGAGTTTCAGGATCAGCTTGACCTACATAGTGAGTCCCAGGCCAGCTAGGGTTTCATGGTGAGACTCTGTGCTGGCTAACTTTTATGTAAAATTAACACAAGCTAGAGTCATTTTGGAAGGGGGAACCTCAGTTAAGCATATGCCCCCACTAGATTGGCCTGTGGGCAAACTTTGTTGATCTTTGTATACAGAACCTTGCATATGCTAAGAATGTGCAGTACCAGTGAGCTATATACCCCTAGTTCCCACATATTGTAGCACAAATTCTAGTTGTTCTTAATAATAAAACCTCAGAGTCAGATACAGGGGTTAATGCTGAAGATAAGAGAAGCAAAGCTGCCTGCCACTAGAGAGTTCTTACCTCTGTCAATGCTCAGACCAAAGGGGCGATCCTGTCCTCAGACTGCATCCTCAGACTGCTTAGACTACACTGCTCCTCAGACTGTATCTCTCTTGTCTCCTCCCACCTTGTATTCCTTTCTCCACCCAGCTATATCACTGCTGTCTCCACCTCCTTAGTGCCGGCATTAAGGGCGTGTCACTCCAAGTGCTGAGATCAACTTTATGTGAGCTGTTTCTCTTTTAGACTGGGTCAATTTCATGTAAGCCCAGGGTGGCCTTAAACTAACAGAGATCTATCTGCCTCTGGCTTCCTAGTGCTGGGATTAAAGGTGTGTACCACCACTGCCTGGTCTTTATGGCAGCTGGTGTGGCTAGCTTTGAACTCTGATTTTCAGGTAAGCTTTATTTGTTAGATCATAAATAAAATGTCACCATAATATATTTTTTCTGTTATCTACTTGAAATGTGTTGTATTTTTATGTTTAACATGTATTCACTTGCAGCAGCAGCCTGTATGTAGAAAAAATTATCATGACCTCTGTGTGCTAAATAGGATAACCAAGGCAACTAGAAAAGCAAGCACAGACAAACCTTCAAACTATAGGAAGGAAAATTAAACTAGAGTAGAAATACATGCATTAGAGACCATTATAAATCCCTATACACTTACAAAAAATCTAAATAAAATTGACAAACCTTTAACTGGACCATTAGAGAGACAAAGGAGACTCAGATAAAAGCATACCAGAGAACATAGTGGATTATGTGAACTTTTATAAATAGTTACACTTCAGCAACGTGGAAGCCTGGAGAAGGATAGATTCCGAAACTGTATCAAGATGACAGAAACCTTAAGCACACCAATAATGAGTGACAAAACTTAATCAGTAGTAAACATTATCCTGTCAAAGGAAAACCCAGGATCAGATGAATTTGCTGTTGATTCTATCAAACTTAAAAAAAAAATTAAACCGGTTCTCAACTTTGAGAATAAACTAAGCACAATGCTGGTCCCAAACACATGAAGCATATGCTTCATGACCAGGAGGGATTTATCTCAGGTAAGTAAGGGTGGCTTAGAGTAACAAATCATTGTTATGCTTTCACATTAATTTCACTTCGCATCACTACAACAAAGGACAAGAACCACCCAATCACTTAGATGGACAGAAAAGGTGGTTGTGAAATCTAGCATCCCTTCATGATAAAAACTTTCAGTGAATTAGGTATAGAGGTAGTGCCCCTAATCCCACAATAGAGCAGCAGGACAGAGTCACAGCCGACTGTGGGAACATTTCCTTGGAGATCTAGAGCAAGACCAAGAGGTCCACTTGTGTCACACCTACCCAACAGTCTTGCAAGTCGTAGAGCAGTTGGAGGAAGGAAGGAATTAAAAGTTACTTGAATAGTAATGGTTGGAACAAACTTTTGTTCGTTGATAGCATGATTTCATATATAGAGAAACGTAAGGACTTTGCAGAATATTGTTAGAATTTACATGAGTTCTATATAGTTTCAGTGAAAAAAAATTAACATTGATTAGTGACTTTTCAAAAATATGCTAATAATGAACATGTTAAAAAAAAGAAATGGAAAAGCAGCCCCACTCACAGTAGCTATAAAGTAAAATAAACAGGAATAAATTGCTGTAAATTGGTTCTTTGAGAATTTTTTTATAATGGGTTTTGACCATGTACCTCTTCCTGTCTCCTACCAGATCCACCCAGTTTTGTGTTCTCTCTTATTTTTCTCCATCATCACATCAAGTTTGTGCTGCCTATATGTCATAGATGTGTGGTCTTCACTTAGTGTTGGGTGACTTCCAGTGACAACACTCTTTTTGGGAGGGATTTCGAGCCAGAATTTCCCTGCATAGTCCTGGCTATCCCGGAACTTGCTGTGTAGACCAGGCTGTCGTCAAACTCACAGAGATTCACTTGGTCTCATGCTATGACAGCCTGGCTGATAGCACTCTCAAAGAAAATGACTTTCCCTCTCCCAGAAGGTGTCAATTGCCATTGACTCCCTGGCTAGGGCTAGGATGTCCTAGCTACCTACCCTTGTATATGTAGACATTTGTTCTGACTTTACTGAGTTGTCTCCTCAGCCCCTTAATTTTTTTTTTTTTTGATACCAACATTGTGTTTTGTTTTGTGCTAGATATATTTATTTATTTATTTATTTATTTATTTATTTATTTATTTATTTTGGTTTTTGGAGACAGGGTTTCTCTGTGGCTTTGGAGGCTGTCCTGGAGCTAGCTCTTGTACACCAGGCTGGTCTCAAACTCACAGAGAGCCGCCTGCCTCTGCCTCCCGAGTGCTGGGATTAAATAGATATTTTTATATTCCTATAAACTTTCCCAAGTTTTATTCTGGAATGTAATAAAATTACTTGGAAACAATTTGGTTTTTTTCTGGTCTTGATTTTAAGATTTGTTAGGCAGCCCTTGAGGCATTCTCATTTTGGAGCCAATTATTCAACTCTTAAAGTTTGAACTCTATGTTGTGGGTACCAGCAGCACCCTTCCTGCACTTGTGTGAGCACTTCACATTCATTGCTCTCTCTCAGTCTTAGTTTAAGGCTCTTTCTTAACACAGGCTCTGTCAGTACTCAGCTAAATAGCAAAAATGATCCCATGCTGGTCTCCTGTATTCTCTTGTCTCCGGGGCTCTGTTCTGCAAACTCAAGCTGCTTCCTTCTCTGTGGGGCTCTGCCCTTTAAACTCTTTTGAGTTTGCTGGATTTTTTCTTTCTCTCTCTCTCTTTTCCTCCCTCCCTCCGTCTCTCCTTCCTCCCTTGTTTGTTGTTTACACTGGGGAGATATACCAGTTCCTCTGTCCATATTAGCTAGAGGTGGAGGCCCTCTTGGTTACCCTTAGATAAACTATTTAGTTCTGAGAAATAGAAAAATCTCAAGTGAAATGAAGATCTCTCTCCCTCTCTCTCCGTCTCTCTCTCCCTCCCTCCCTCCCTCCCTCCCTCCCCCCTCTCTCTCCATTTATTTATTATTTTTTTGATCATTTTCATTTTAGGGATTTCATCTTGTCTTAGGAGTTTACACTGACCCTTATGTTAGTGATTTGTGTGTGCCATTTGTTCCCATGGAACCAGGCAGAAATATATAGATAGTATAGTATAACAATATTATAGAAATATGTAGTATTTGATCTTTTAAGGTACAGCACCAGAATGCATAGTGATGGATCATGAGAAGAGCATGTTGGCTATGTCAGTGGAATAGTCATTTTGGTTGGAAGTGCCAAAATAGTAAGCCCTTGAGGATCTTAAGTGGAGAGTTGAGTAAGGTCATTGCTTTGATATACTCCAAGATGACAATATAGCTTAATGGGTGAGAGGGCAGATCTGAGCCCTTTCATGGCTCTGCCATTTGTCTCTGGGCAAGTTATCAGTTAGATTTACATAATATAAAAGACAGTATATGATTCTAAATCATAGTGAAATAGGCTGATCTAAATTACCCTGGAATAAAGATTCCTTGGGTTTTTGTTCATATGTATAGAGGAAGAAATAAATGTGACTAAGGCCTTTTAGCTGCTGAACAGAAAATAAAAAATGGGTAGTGTGTGATGGGGAACAGGGTTTGGAGTTGAAGGGATGTTAATGAATTTGGTTTTGGACTCAGTTACAAAGAAGCTACATATATTCTCTGGAACTATGTTAAAAGGTCAAAAATCAGTTTCAAAACATTGTCACATTAAACAACTGAGATCCTTGAACATAGCTAGTGTTTATTAAATCTTTGAACGACCAATTAGACCAATAGAATTGGAACTTGTGCACATGGCAATAGTACCCAAACTTGTATGTACTGAAGGCATGTTAAAATATACTGTTGGAGGGCTGGAAAGGTGCTCCATGGCTATGAGCATTGGCAGCTCTTTCAGAGGACCAGATTTCCTTTTCCAGCTTACAACCATCTGCAACTCTAGTCCCAGGAGCTCTGACACTCTGTTCTGACTCCACAGGCACAAGGCATCTTGTGATAATGAGACATACGTGCAGACAAAATAGCTGTGTGATGAAGCACATTTTGATGCTGTGTTGATGAGTTAGTTCGCTGTTGGCATCTTAGAGTACTGTTGTCTGAGTTTGTTCTCCCACACTCCTCTTCTGAGCTGAACAAAGCAGCATAAGTTACTTACTTTTGAGAAGCATCAGCAAGGGAGGTGTTCCCAAATGTATCAGAGCCAGAGTTTCTACTAATGCACCCCTTAAAGTTTTTAAGAGTTTAATTTATAAAGGAGACAGTAAGAAATTAACAGTAGTGAATAGTAGAGTGATTTTTAACAGTGGCGAAAGGTGTGAGTGAGAAAGTTAGAGGAGTTTTGGATGTTTGGATACAGGTTAACTGCAGCTGAGAAAGTTAGAGGGGTTTTGGATGTTTGGATGTAGGTTAACTACAGCTGAGAAAGTTAGAGGAGTTTTGGGTGTTTGGATGCAGGTTAACTGCAGCTGCCCTAAAACTGTGGAAAGCTGACTGTAGGGACTTGGAAACAGTTTCACCTTTGGAGCCCTACTTTCAGTTTCTTTTCAAAGGAGTTTGTGAGTGGTGCTTAGCCAAGGATTTAGTTGCCCCTTATTTCTGAGGCAGATTCTTGAGTACGCCATGCCTGTATCACCAGTTTCTTTAGTCTGACTTTGGGGACAGGCAGTACTGAGACACTGTTCTTTCTGTGAGATCCTCCTTTTGGCTCTTTTCCAGGCCTACGATGGTGAGCTCAAATATGTGCCATGATCTGTAGTCTGTGGACTTCTGGAATACATCCCTGGGTGCATCTCTGTGTTCATCTATATGAAATGTTGTTTCTCTGTCCTATGAAGTTTTTGTTTTCACCAGACTCTCATTTCTTTAGCTGAGAGCACTTTCTGGGCAAGGCCAGTCATAAACTTTCAGGTCCAAAGTATAATGAAAATGATAAGTCTTTGTTCAAAAATTGTTTCATATTTTAAGAGAACACAACGGAACATTACAGGGAACCTAGCCCCTTCGTACCTGGCCAGGTCACTTGTCTGTGAAGCAGACCTGTTGCTAACTCCACCTCATCCTCCCTTCTCTCTGCATGGCTTGGAAACTGTCTTTGATGAAGTGAGCAAAGGTTGGAGAGCTATGTCTCACCTTTTAGTGTTGACTTTTTCTTTATTGCTAGATGTCCAAAGTCCTGGAAATTGCTTCCTTCTGCCTCATGTTTCTTGTCATTTGGTTTTCTCAGGCAGGAGGCAGCATCCAATTTGTGTTAGTGCATCTTGCACAGAAGCAGAGATTTGTCGTGTGCATTTTTTTAAGGACCCTAGTAGATATTTGGCCTATTGGCTTGGTACCTTGTTTAGATCTCTTTGAAGTAGAATCTCGAATATCATTTGCTGTTTTCCAATTTTAATTCCTGGACTAAGGGCCTTCAAGTGGAAGCAGATTCCTTGGGAACCATCAACTCATTTTCTGGATTGTACCACTTGATTTCTGGCGAGGGCTGCTTTCTGCTTGAAATCACTTGGCCCCAGTCTTCCTTCATCCTGCACTGAAGTACAAGTTGAAATCAGTTGAGGACAGTAATTTTCCTGCCTTCTGCAGAACATATCCCCTTGCACTGCAATTTGGTCGGCATTTGTGCAGTAAAGTATTAACACTGTTTCAGATATGCCCTGCTCTATTAGCAAGAATATACAGTGATACAAAAATGAATTTGTCAAGTTTTATGGTGGCATGATCTATTGTACAATATTAATTCTGTTGCAGTATTATTAAGTCATTTTTCATCTTCCTTCAAATTAATGTTGACGTTCTATTACTGGATTTGCTCCTGTCTTCAGATTAAAACATAAAGGAAAAACAGTCCCTTCTGCAATATTGAAATTAATTGTAAGGTAAGCAGTACCATGCTTGGTGAAATAGAATCTTCCTGAAAATAAAATAGGAATTATTTCTTTGTTCTTTCTCTTCTCCCCCCTCCCTCCTCCCTCTCCTCCTCCCTCCCTCCCTCCCTCCCTCCCTCTCTCTCTCTCTCTCTCTCTCTCTCACGCATGCACATTTGTGTATGTACAATTGGTACATGCATCTAAGGGAACCAGGAGAGCATAGCAAGGAACAGGAGTTAAATTTAAAGTACACAATTTCTTAAATGATATAGCCTAGGCATGTGCCACCACTGCCCAGTGTAAGGAAATACTTTTATGTTTAAAGTTTTTCTTTGTTGAAGGCTTGATTTATATGATAAAAAATTTAACCAGACTGGCAGTGGTGGCACATGTAGGAGGATCTCCATGATTTTGAGGCCAGCATGTTCCACAGAGAGAGTTCGAGGACAGCCAGAGCTGTTACACAGAGAAACTTTTTTTTTTTTTTTTTGCCATTTGTATACATTTTTTTGTAAATGACATAAAGACCACAGCAGCCCTTAAGAGAACAAAGGTTGGGGCCAGAGAAGGAAAATAGATACAGAATTTTCTGGTAGCTTTACCATCTGAGTATAGTATATTTTCTTGTTTTTAACAAATTATTATTATGAGTAATATTCATTTAAGAGTAGTGAACAATGAAAACTTTCAGGAATTTTCCTTAGACTGTAAATGTAGCAAGCTTTTATATTGGGTGATTTTGGTATACTAGCATCATAAAATGATGGAAAATACCGCTTTATGTAGTTTCACCAGAAACCAGTGATCTCTTCCCATACTGAGAAGTGCTGTGTGATGGAATTGTTGTAAATGACTAACTGAATGAGCAAACCACATTTTAGTCTTAGAGACTTTCTGTTTGCATTCATCTTGCTTGTCTAATAATTACATACCATCTACCTCTGTTGATTTTTCTTCTGTTTGACATCATGGGCAGATAATGAAAAATTCTGTATTCTTAGTGCTATTCCTTGGAAGCTAAAAGCAAACTGCAGAGGCAATGTCAGCAGGCTGCTTTCACCCCTTGAAAGATGATGTGGGCATTGTAGTGAAAGCTGCAGAATGAGTTCTGTTTCTCTCTCACTCACATTGTCTCATATAGCATTTTGTCACTTCCTTCTTATTATCACTGTCATCTTTAAACAGCAGAGTTGATAGAATTGACGAGTAATGATAAAATACCTGCCAGAAGAACAAAATGTCAGCGTGCTTTAAAGATACAGGAAAATCAAATCACTGAACTTTTATAGTGCTGTGGACCAATAGGACAATTATAAGTAGTCTAAGTAAGATCCTCTTCTCTGAATCTAGCTCTCTTTATTTAAGTTATGGGACCTGCCATTAACCTGTGGCTTGCCCATTTCCTATGTATGTTTAGTGACTTGTGCTAGTTAGTGAAATCCATCAGTTGCTACCTAAGAAAATAATTTAAGGGCTTTTAGAGTGATAGTGATGGTTGAAATGTTACAATAGGCATCAGAAAAGTTGTTTATTAAGTTACCGCCAATGTCTCCTATCCATCAGAAATACATCTTTGGGGTGTGAGAAATAATGTCACTAGTTTCCTTAAGTGTCAGATAGGGGACTGATCCCAAATGTGGGTTTCCTAGCCTGATTTCAGTGCTAGAAATAAGTGTTTTAATGAATTGATATGAAACAAAATAAACCAGAGCTCTGTCTCCTCAGAATTTTGGGGCCATTTTGAGCAAGTATTTATTCTCTTACTATCCAAGAAAATTTAATTATCAAAGAAAAGGAAAAATAGCCTCATTATTGAATCATCCTTTACTGAGTATTCACACCCTCTGTATTCATCAGTCCCTTAATATATAGTATTTAGTTAAAAACAAAGCCCCCCCCCCCAGTTACTCTGTTATTAAGAAGTCTAAATCACATCTTTGTCAGTGAGAAGATTATTTTGTAGTGTTTACCATATGCTCAGGGAATATAGAGATAAGAAGTATCCAGTCTATAGTATAGTTTGAAAAACTTACATTTCCTGAATGTAGGGAAGAGATGAGCTTTGAGAATCAGTGGACTGGAGTGGAATTTGACTTCAATTTTTTGTGGTAGTTACAGTGAAGTGTAAATTCACCTGCTGTAAGACAAAGGAGAGAGTTCAGAGATGAATAGCTGAGGAGCTCTGAGCTCTGATGAGTCAGGGTGAGCATCGTACACTCAAAGGAGCAAGTTTCTAAGTTTCAGAAAGATGGTGCAGTAGCAGTATTTATCATTACTTCTAGTTGAACTATTGCCCCAAAGATTTATAATAAAATGAGAAGTAAGTAGGAAACAATTCCATTTTATGGAATAAATGTTTTGAGACAGGGTCTCTTGTAGTTCAGGTTGGCCTTGGATTGGCTATGTAGCTAATAATTGCCTTGAACTACTTTGGATCATCCTCCCTTGACTACCTGAGTGCTGGGATGGCAGGCTTGTACTACAAGCTTGTTTCATGAAGTACTGGGGAGCTATGTTATATGTGCCAACTGAGCTGTATCCCAGCCTCTTCATTTTGTAGGAAATTTAGCCTAGAATCTGGGTATACATTCTGATAATGATAAGAGTGTAAGTATATTCTTATGTAACAGCCAGACTGTAAAACTAAAAAATAATAATCATACCAGTGAAATTGTCCCTTTCTATCTGGAGTGGTGGCTCCAGATCGCCTATAGAAATAAACCAAATACATATACTCTCTAAAATCCACAATATATAGTAAACTGAATGCCTTTTAGTCCTTCTCCAGAGAATCTAAATCTTCCTCCCTCTTTGGGCAGTGCAGTACCAGTGCAGAACTTCTGAGACCACTCCTTAGCAGTGTCGGTTTGGTGAGAGGAGAGGAGAGAAGAGTCAGACAAGCCTGTCCAGATAGCCCACATTTGGACTCTGCCTGGAAACTGGCAAAAAGATGTCATCACCCTTGCCCATGGTTTGGTATCCATTGCTCTTCCTTTAAGAAGGAGTATTAATACTATTGAGCATGCCTTTTGAAAATTTTGACTTACACAGTTTTAGCAGCGTAAACTGATGGAGTAAATTCCAACTTCTCGGGCCAGGCCAGGACTCTTCTAATTATGTGAGCACTATTAGATACATAGAACAGAGTTCAAAAATCACTGGTTGGTAAAAGTTATTGGAGTCAGAAAAAAATGCTATAAGTTCATTTTTGTCATACTTTAAATGTCATATTAGGTGAATATATTCATTTTTGCCAAAATGTAGAAAACTCTAGGATCAAGAGTTCCCATAGTAACATTATCTTAGCCTTTACACACCTGCATCATTACCCCATTGGACTGTGTGATTAATGCTTTTTCCTGATAACCATAAAAGCACATAGGATTCTTTCTGTTCCACTGAATGTGAACTTTAATACTGCTTTCCCAGTAAGTTGTGCAAACGTGTGCTCAGTATGCAATTTGACCTTTTTGCTTTGTATTCCTGCCAAACTTTGTCCTTCCTATGGCATCTTGCTGCATCTGTTGCAAATGCTCCCATTTCTACCCCCTACAGAGAAATGTCACTGTTCTGAAACCTGCTTATTTTGTCTCTCCATTCCTGATGCTCTACATTGTTTTTCTCCATGTAATTCAAGCTGCTCATTTTCTCTGAATAGTTTCTGTCCATAGGCTTTTTTTTTTTTTAAATTAAAATATATTACCTTCTAAATGCTTTTCTCAGTTCCTTGTCTCCTTGGAAGCCAGGCAAACAAATATTTAATATTAAATATTGATTTGTTTCCATAGTTCTGCCTGCTCATTTAGGATTTGGCCTCTGATTAGATTGTTAGCCCCTTTTACATTCTATTCTTTCCATATTTATTGTCTACTCTTTGTCAGGGACTCTTGCTTGGGTCCGTCCTGCATATTGAGCATAAATAGCGTGTGTGTGTGTGTGTGTGTGTGTGTGTGTGTGTGTGTGTGTGTGTGTGTGTGTGTGTGTGTGTGTGTGTGTGTGTGTGTGTGTGTGTATGCTTTTATAAATTATTTTGCCCGCACCACCTGCATGCCTGGTGCTTGCAGATGCCAGAAGAGGGTGTCTGATGCCCTGGAACTAAAGTCACAGATGGTTTTGAGCCACCATGTGGGTGCTGGGAATTGAACCCAGGTCTTCTGGAAGAGCAGCCTCATAACCACTAAATCCTTCTCTCCAGCCCATTTGCATGTTTTTAAGATGTCTAGTTTTTATTCATTATGCAGATACCTAGTTGAACATGTATACCCTTAAGGTATTCAAAATGAAACTGGCAAGGTCCATGGCTTGAGAGACAACAGATAGACAGGTACATTAATAACTGATACATAAATCTGTAGTGCCTCTAGTGGTGGTGAGGACTATGGAGAAAAATAACTCATGGTTAAAGCGAGAAGTGCTGCCATGGAAGGGGGGTGTGAATGTACAGTTTTTCTAGTTCATATTTAGCTCGTGACTTCCTTTGCGTTTATATCTGTAATCTGGTTGTTAGATGAAGTGATATGCTACTCTTGGTGATGGGCCTGATAAAGGGAATATTGGAGAATCTAGGTTGCACCTGCAGAGTCTCAGCACTCTTCAGCCTGGGACATAAGAGTCGCTAGTGGAACACTAACAAGCGTAACTTGGCTTTTCTCTGGCTTTCCACCATTATCTTTCTTGGGGAGGGTTCGCATGATGGTTACTAGTGAAGGACAGTGTAGCTAGCCTCACACTCTAGTGCTGGGCCACTATCAGTTGGAGGCCTGTTAAAAAGTAGGCTGCTTCTTGATACCTACCTACAGAGTGTGATCTTTAGCAGATTTGCAGCAACATGAATCCTGCCTGGACAGTACTGAGAACCTCAGTTTTAGTCTCGGCTTATGTCCCAGAACCCAAAGGTTTATGTTAAATTTCTGTTCTAACTCTGATTTGGGGCCCTTTGTTATATGTCCCTACCCCCTGCCACAATTTTCCTACTTTGCACCTGGTGTATGTTTTTCTTAGTGTCACTCTGAAGACCTGAATAGAGGAATGCTGTATTTCAAATAGTGCACACTTTGTGATCTGGTTCATACCTGTAGGAAATAAAAGTTGCTGCTACTTTTATCATGCTTTCTTTGGTTGGAATGTCTAACTTGCTACTGTCCAGGTATGTGTGACAGCATTCACAGTATTGGTAGTAATCCAGTTGAAACCTACGCAAGAGCAAAAGAAGGCAATTTTATACTTTAATGGTTTTTAACCCAACATGGTGAATGAATGATTTCTTTATATAATCAAATACAACTTTGAGCATTTTAACATTTTTTTGTTCATAATGAGATCTTTTGTTTATTGGGTATACTTGGGATGATGGGAGGACTTCGAGGGTCAAGGTGCTTATGGAGAAGCCTGACATGTGATTTCAGTTCCCGAGACCCAGCTGACTCTTGCATTTTGTCTTCTGACCACTGCACATGTGTAACCCATGGGTGTACATTCGTAAACACAAGCATAAAAAATACTGCTTATAGTTTATACTTAAAGCCCCTTTTATTCCAGACTAGGCAATCATGCTCAGTCTTGCATTTAGATGCAGGAAGCAACTTCATGGACTCCCCCAGAAGGCAGCTTCTCTTCTCTCCCCATCTGATGAACACGAGCTCTCTTGATTTCTTGCTCATGGTACTGCACTGTGTGCGATAGCTCCTGTAAGTTTATAATGAGCAATTTGATTAGCAGTTTTTAAAGACCTTTTTCTTCTTGACTGAGGTTCTTTAAATTGTTTTATTGTTCAGGATTTTTTTTTTTCCCTTTTGTCAAGGCTTCAGTATTCACTCATCCTTGAAGAGCTGTCTTTTGGATTTGTATTTCTAGACAGCATTTTCTATGCTTATAAAAATAGAGAGAATTTTCTATCTCTGCTGCCCACCACACAGCAGTATTTAATTTCTCATTTCTTGCTATTGATGAGTTGTTTGGCATTTGGAATAGCAGCAGGAAGGGCAGGAGAAGAGTAGAACTTGATTGACTACTCTCCCCACTTTACAGCTAACTCCTATGTAATATTTGGGGTTCACTCTTAAGTTTTGAATTTAATTTTTAGATAATCAAGAATTTCTTTTCCATCTAGAACATAACTACCAATTATTGGTTTAACTTTGGCAGGGTGGGTAGGTAGTCCTCTCCTAAAACTTTCGCCTTAAATTAAGCCAAAGAAAAATTCGAACCCTGGAGCAGTGAGGGCCTAGATTACTAGTTAGTCATAATAGATAGACCTGTGTCAGCATTTTTCAGCACATGAATTCCTCCTTTCTTCTGACAGTGGTGGTGGGGAGTCCTCCTACTTTGTGTTCAGAGGTTTGTTCCCATGGTTGAGCAAGGAACTTAGTTTTCCTTCAGTAGCTTCTACTAAACCATATTAGGTAGACCATCTTGTTTTGGTGTGTGAATGGAAATATTTATGAGCTGGCAGAAGCAGTTAAGTATCCACTTCTTTGATGGAGAGAGGCTGCTTATTACAAACTTAGACATTACTTCTCCCCCAGAAATTGCCTGTCACTAACCCCAGCAGTAGAATGACTAATTATGAGTTGGAGTGTTA
This sequence comes from Cricetulus griseus, assembly GCF_003668045.3. Lineage (NCBI taxonomy): Eukaryota > Metazoa > Chordata > Mammalia > Rodentia > Cricetidae > Cricetulus > Cricetulus griseus. The sequence continues at coordinate 258,520,672 of NW_023276806.1, forward strand.
ACATTCTTCACTGATTTGACATTGTGTGCTTGGCAGGGTATATGGTGTACTTTTTTTAAAAAATTTTTTCAGGGAGTCTGTATTTATCAACTACCATGTAGATGCCTTTATAATAGTAAATATGTGATTTGTAACTCTTACTTTACAATTTCCATCAATAAAGCACAGCTGCTTAGTTACAAATCAGAATGGATTAAGCAGTTTGTTGTACCATGTGGCTCCCTAGAGTAATTTCAGCAATGAAGATTTACCAGGAGTCTATAGCAACAGATATTTTGCAAATGCTATTCTATGGCTAGGAGACATTTATCTTGGTGGCCACATGTCAAAGCAGGGTTCACAAATTTGTGATGCCCAGTGAATGTTAACAGAGAAGGAGTGATCCTAGAGATTGTGATCCCTTGGTTCTGACTGCCCTTGTCAATGGATGGATAGCTGTTGGGTAGCTTTTTGCATGGGGCAGTGAATCTGTGGAGAGCCAGTGGGAAGTAATAGGAAGGTGATGGCATCGCAGTGGTAGAGACACCTATGTAGGGTTATTAGTTCTGTGGATGCAGTATGCAGCTGTTGACTCCAGTCAGAACTCTCTCTTTACTTAAGACTTACTTTATGTAAATGATTCCTTTACCTTCATGTATATATTTGCACCATGCCTGGTACCTATGAGTGTGTAAAAATTCCCTGGAACTGGAGCTAGAGAAGGTTGTAAACGTACCATGTAGGTGCTGGGAGCCAAACTCTGGTCCCCTGGAAGAGCAGCCCCTACTCTTAAATCACTGAGCTATCTCTGCATCCCCTCTAGTCAGATAGTCAGATTTTATTAATGGTCCCCATCCCCTTGAGATGACCTGAGTAGAAATTTGGTAACCTCTGTCTTATATGGAGGGGAACTTCTCTTGTCTGCCAAATCCCCTTTCTAATTGGGTTTTCAGCCAATAAGTGCTCAGCCTGATCTGCCATTAAAGTTCAGTCTGTTTTTTATAATTACATGTATTTGATTTCCCTTTTCTTTTTTCCTCTACCTTTGTCTTTCTCCTCTTCTCCCTCCTCTCTCCCTTCCCTATACCCCCTCCCGTATCCCCCCTCTCCAAAAGAAAAGAGTGTTGTTGGCTAGACTTGTCACCAATTCCTTGGCTTAAGCATGTCCCCTGTACAGCCTCCAAAACATTGTGCTGTGTAAGCACTTTGAGTTTCTTATGCACACCATATTGGATTTGTACTAAGGAAAGGTTCTATAAGAAAAATAAAAATTATCATTTGGAAAATTACATTAGTAATGTTCAATGATAATTATGTTAGTCACTTTGTTGTATGATATAACTGGGGTGGGAATTAAAAATGCTTAAAGAATTCAGTTGATAAATATTTGTTGATTGTATGGTATGTCCTGGGACTGGTGCTGGGGAACACAAGGAAGAATAAAGCAGGGCTTCTTTGAATGAAATTTAATTACAAAAACTTAAAACTCGTAAAACATTAGTAAATGGTGAGTCAAGTGAGAAGCAAAGGTATTTGAAATGTCAGAATGTTAGAATAAGTATATTATCAAATTACCCTAAATACAAAGTTTTCAAAAAACCTCTATGTAACAAGCACTTGTATAAAAGGTGAATTTCTTGGAGAATAGACTTGCGAAGCTTGTGGTTTTGCCAGCAGTAGACAGCACAACATACTCACTGCTTTAAGATACGCGGTCTTCATAGAGTTTGTCTTTGAGCACTGTCAGTCAGTGAGCACACACAGTGTCGACTGTGCTTGTATTGGGTTGTGCTTAGTTCTTTCCTGCGGACAGGGCAGATGGACATCTTCACTGTAAGGATACCTGTGTGCAGAGAGACTACTGAATCTCTCAGTTACTGAGCCGGAATTCAGCTAGGCAATAGGATCTTTTTTTTGTTTATTTACTGGACTCACAATCCCTAATCCTACCATGATAGGTTCTGCATTTCTTTTTTTTCCTTTTTGAGTTGTGGTTTGTCAAACTAAAGGACCCTCCCCCTGAAACACACACACACACACACACACACACACACACACACACACACACACACACACACACACTTACTTATTGGAAAATTCATTTCATTATATTCTGCTTCTATGTATACAGATTCTTTCAATGTATAATTGTGATTGTGAGCTTATGGTCTCAGGTCAGATACTTGGCATATTTCATATTTTGTTTTTAAATTATATTGAATTGCTACACATCATTGCTATTGACCTCATTTAGCTACACTTAATCTGTTCCCTTCATTTGGGTTGCTTTCAAATTGTATTATTATATATAGTGTCAAATGAACATTTCCTGCATTCATTTGTTTGGAGAAAGGATCCTATGTAGCCCAGGCTGACCCTGGAGGACAGTGCTACCAGCCTGAGATAGAATATTCAGCTGTTGAGTTACTTTTATACGGTAAATTCCTGGAAGTAGGTCATATTTACTTTAGAACTTAATATGGGTTTGTGTCCAAACTGTTTAACTTGTTATGGGAATTTGTTACCTTTATTATATAATGTGGATAAGGAGAAGAAAATGGGCAAAAAGAAATGTATCATGTAGCCCTTTGCATATAAATAATAGTAAAGAGTTGAAATATTGATAGTTTTCCTGTTTGCAACAAGAAAAGGAAGAATTGGAATGATAATAGGAAGCCCTTAAATAGAAGCACTTTGGCATTCAGTCATAATTTTTGGCTGTCTTAGGTTTTATATTTTTAGGGAGAGAGGTGATAGAGGAGTCCATCCCTCAAAAAGAAAATCAAGGTGGAAGAAAGAATTCGTAGTCCTGATAGAGCATGCAGGAGTGTCTACTGACTCTGGTGAGAAGAATAAAAGTTGGGTTTATTATTCATATAGCCAGAGAATCCAGATTTAGTCAATTTAAATGCATAGTGGGTGGAGAAGACAAAAGTCTCAAATGAAAACACACAGGCAGCTCTTACCTCCCCTCCTCCTGAACCCTAAGCCCTCTTCTGCTTGAGGTTAAGACAGCAGCTGCAGGGAGGGGTGGCTGCTGGCAAAGTGTGGGTGCATCAATGCATTCTTCAGGTGCTTTATGTTCCAGGCAAACTCATTGGAAGTGCTTTGTCCTCTCATTGAGGGACAGGATCACATTTTCATTTGTTCTTTCAATCTTGGTGCAGTGCCTGGCACATAGTTGGCTCTGTAAATGCTTCTTCTTTTTTCTTTCTTTCTTTCTTTCTTTCTTTCTTTCTTTCTTTCTTTCTTTTTTTTTTTTTGAGACAGGGTTTCTCTGTGTAGCTTTGGAGCCTATCCTGGCATGTAAATGCTTCTTAATTGTATCGAATTAACAGGTGAACTTTGAAATGAGTAGTTGGCAGATGTGCCGTGAAAACTACTAGCTAGCTAGAGGCATCGTGAACTGATGATATACCATAGTAATGAGGAGAGACTGATGGCTTCAGGGATGGCTAACAGGGATTGTTAGGGAAGAATATTGTGAATATTAATTACCAAGCCACAGTTAGATATGGATTAATCTTAATGGCAGATTTCCAAAGGAAAGAAACTACCTGGAAAGGAGGCTGTATTCATGTGATTTCATTGATCTGACTGGAAAATGGAAAACCAAAGCATTGGTACAGAGTCCAGTGACTTTTTTAATTAACATTTTTTTTTTCATTTATTTTACGTACGGCCAGTGACTTCTAAGAATTGAGGGGAGAGGGTTGAGTTCATAAAGCATGGCAGAATTTCTAGATTGGTCAAGCTGTTACCTATGACATTGATTGGCAGGTACATGACATTTGTCAATACATAAACCTTGCAATACAGAGAGTAAGCCTTGTTGTCCATAAATTTAAGGAAACATTTAGGAAATTATAATGTCTGAGGATTCAGCGTGTGACAAATCAACCTTACTGTATGTAACCACCTTACTAAGGAGAGCAGGGTAGGGTACTGTAACTGAAAATAAGTGGAGCCTGTACTACTAAAAGCACAGGAAGTGTACTTAAGTACAACTCTAGTGGGTACTGTTGTTTTCCAAGGAGAGAGACAAAAAAACCCAAAACAAAACAAAAACAAAAACAACAGTGGCAGAATGGAAACATCAACAGCAGCGACTTCTAGAAATTATCTTAAGAAGTCCCTCTGGGAAGAGCACCTGTGTCCCAGCCAGCATCCAGTGCCATCTTCTGTGTGAGATATACTCTCTACATCAGTGACCAACTGAGCCTCAGACCCACCTACACCTAGAGGAGTGATCACCAGAGCCCTGGCCCTGCCTGCACCTGGAGGAGTGATCAGCTGAGCCACAGCTACCAGCTAAACCAATTGGAGGAAGGGGACCCCCTAAAGTACAGGCTCCACCTGTACCGATTGGAAGAAGAGATGGGTAGACAACAATGCAAGCATGTACTCAACAACAGAGCAATATGGCAACACCGGAAACTAGTGGTTCTACAACAGCAAGACAGTACTACATCCCAACACAGATGAAGCAGAAGAAAATGACCTGAAAAATAACTTTCTGAAGATAATTGAGGCCCTGAAAGAGGTAATGAGAAAATCCTTTAAAGAAATGGAAGAAAAAACACAAAGTTCAAACAATGAAGGAAAAGACAAACCAAAAAAAATTGGAAGAAATCAACAAATCCCTTAAGGAAAATCAAGATAAAGAAATCAACCAGGTGAAGGAAATGGTTCAAGACTTAGAAACTGAAATAGAGTCAATAAAGACAACACAAACCAAGGGAATTCTGGATATGGAAAATCTGGGTAAAAGATCAGAAACTACAGATGTAAGCATAAACAACAGAATACAAGAGATGGAAGAAAGAATCTCAGGTATTGAAGATACGATAGCGGAAATAGATTCATCGGTCAAAGACAATGTTAAATCCAACAAATTCTTAACATAAAATATCCAGGAAATCTGGGACACCATGAAAAAACTAAACCTAAGAATAATAGGGATAGAAGGAGAAGACGCCCAGCTCAAAGGCACAAAAATTACATTAAAAAATAAAACAAAAAAACCCAAAAAATTACATTCAGCAAAATTATAGAAGGAAAACTCCAGCCTAAGAAAGTTAGCTACATCCAAAAAACACAGGCAATAGATAATCCCACACCCACAAACCTCAAAGAAAGGAAACACATAAATAATACCAACAACAACAAGAACAAAATTAACAGGAACTAGTAATTAGTGGTCATTAATATTCCTTAATATCAAGGGACTCAGTTCGTCTATAAAAAGATACAGGCTAACAAATTGGATACGAAAACAGGAGCCATACTTCTGTTACATACAAGAAGCATACCTCAAATCCAAAGACATTACCTCAAATTAAAGGGTCGGAAAAACATTTTCCAATTAAATGGACCTAAGAAACAAGCTGGTGTAGGTAGCTATCCTAGTATCTAACAAAATAGATTTCAAACTAAAAGTAGTCTAAAGAGATGAAGAAGGCCATTTCATATTGTTCTCCGGAAAAACCCATCAAGATGTAATCTCAGTTCTGAACATCTATGCCCCAAATATAAGGACACCCACATATTTAAAAGAAATATTACTGAAGCTTAAAAATCACACATCAAGCCCCACACACTAATAGTGGGAGACTTCAGCACCCCTCTCACACCACTGGACAGGTCTGCCAGACAGAAACAGTGAAATAAGGGAACTAAAATGTTACGACTCAAATGGGCTTAACAGACATCTATAAAACATTCCACACAAACACAAAAGAATATACCTTCTTCTCAGGACCTCATGGGACCTTCTCTACAATTGTCCACATACTTGGTTACAAAGCAACTTGAACAGATTATAAAAAAATACAAAAAAAAAAAATGGAATAATCCCCTGTATCTTACCGGATCACCATGGCTCAAAATTAGAATTCAACAACAACGTTAATTGCAGAAAGCCCACAAACTCATGGAAAGTGAATCACCACTTGGGTCAAGGAAGAAATAAAAAAAGAAATTAACGACTTCCTAAAAGTCAATGAAAATGACTTCACAACATGACCAAACCTATGGGACACAATGAAAGCAGTGCTAAGAGGAAAGTTGGAGAAAGTTGGATAAAGAAGCTGGAGAAATCCTCCATTATTGAATTAACAATTGAAAGTTCTAGAACAAAAAGAAGCAAACTCACCCAAGAGGAGTAGAAGACTGGAAATAAACAAACTGAGGGCTGAAATCAGTAAAAGGGAAACAAAACAATCAAAGAATCAATGAGACAAAGAGTTAGTTTCTCTGTATACATGAGATACCCTTCCAGTTACCCAGATCTGGCTGTGTTGCAGTCTCCTATTTAAAATGGCATGGCATTTACTTACAGTTTATATACTTGTAAATATTTAAAATAATCTCTTGATTACTTGTTGCCTAATTCCTTTGATGGCTGTGCAAGTAATTACTATATTATATTGTTAAGGACTAGTAGCAAAAAGCTATAGACTCAGTACAGATACTACATTTTAAAATAAGATATGTCTGTCTGTGTGTCCCCGCATGTGCACACTTAGAAGCCGTAAGAGGGTGTCCTCAGATCTCCTACAGTTGGATTTACAGGTAGTTTGAAGCACTCCATGTGGGTGATGGAATAAAAGTTTCTGTGCAAGAACAGTTTTTAATTTTAACCACTGAGCCAACTTTCCAGCCCAGATACTACAGCTTTAAAGAACATTTTAAAACTTTGGTTGAATCTCTGAGTGTATTGGTATAGAGGAAAGAGAACAAGCTCTCTACTGGATGTGCCGGACAAGAGGCCTGTTGCTTCATGATAGCAGAATGGTGTGAGATTTCAGCGTACTACTTAGAATGAGACAGAGTTTAAAACTTGTGAACTGTTTGGTTTTTAATTTTCCACTTAATAGTTTTGTCCTGTAACTGACTATGGGTAACTGAAACCATGAGAGGTGAAACTGAGGACAAGGGTCCAGCTGCACATACTTGGAAGAGTCTGAGTAAGGGAAAAATCTGGGTTCTAGCACGTGGCTTACAGCATGAAAACGTGCCTTAGAAATGAACAGTGGTGCTCTTTTATAGGGTTTTCATTTCCCACCACTTTCTGTTGTGTATCTATTGGGGCCGTGTCGGTTACAGCAGTGACTTGTCGTGGCAGCACAGCCCATTTTGGTCAGAGTTGGGGTGCGGAAGCGGGACAAAGCACAAGAGCAAGTGTTCATTCTGATTAAGTGGACAGTGTTGTGGTAACTACAGTTGTTTTCATGTGCACTTCTTACCCTATACTCCACAAATTGGAATATTTGAATGTGTAATGTATGTTAGTAACTGCTAAATTTAAATTTTTAGCTTAAAACATTGTTGCAGAATGGGAAGAATTTGAAAAGTAAATCCACAGGTGCTTCACAACCTCTGTTTAATCGTTTAAAGACAAACCTTTTACTTTCCCATTAGAGCTGCCGAGTAAGAGATCACAGTCTTGCAGATACACAGAGAGTGGCATTTCTTTTGAGGATCTTCTCTCAGAAGTTACCAGGGCTTACTTAAAGCCTGTAAAAGAAAGACTTGAACTCTGCCCACTCTAAGCTGGTGATTTTCTTGATGTCACAAATGTGTGTAGGTGTGTGAACTGTGAACTGCTTGCCCTGTAACAGACATGATGGACAGCTTCCAGTGAGATAACTTAGCCTCTGAAAGCTCCATGGCTTGGAATCCTTTATATGAGCAAGATCAAAAGTGAGAGTCTGCTTAGCAGTTTGGCTCAGAATGTCTTTAGTGCCATTTCCAGCCCCAGGAGCCCTGTGTGGGAAGGTTTTATTTTGAGTTGTATTATGGATGTGTAGTATGTCTGCTCTCACTATATAGACCCATCTAAAGCATGCTTTGAAAGGTGGAACTTCAGTCTCAAAGATTGGCTCTAATAGCTTTATCAAAAGACGTCAGACATTGACAGATGGTTTCTAGAGATAATTCTTTGCAATCGAATCTTAATTTCTTCATAGTGGCAGTATATAAAAATGACTGTAGACATTCATTATTGCATTGCCAATAATAACTAGCAATTGCCTGCCAAAAATACACTGTAATAGCACCGACTTTCCCAGATCAGATCATGTCATAGAGGAGGATCGGCTCTTAAGCAAGTTCCACAAGGCTCCATCCTTCTCTGTCTGGTTTCAGATCTCAGCTAAGTCATTTATGTATTTGAGAGGTAGCCTATTTTTGTAAGAGATGTCTGAACCACAGGATTCTTGTGTGAAATTAAAATAAGTTGCATATTAAAACTAAAAATATGTAAGGATTTCTTGACCATAAGATTATTGTAAGTTCCTTTTATGATTGGGGAGGGGAAAAACTCCAATGGAAACAGTTACTACACTTGAGATTTGGAATTAATGAAACTGAGCAGAGTCTCACAGAGCCAGACATTGCTTACTGGGTGCTGCAGCCCATGGCTCTTGAGATCTTCTTGTACCACATTGTTTCATACAAACCATAGGGTTCTGATTTTACCTTATCACTCAAAATTACCCATGTGCTTTTTGTCTTCCTTGTCTTCAAACAAGAGTCTTGAGCTGGGCATGGTGGGGCACACCTTTTAATCTCAGCACTGCAGGGCTGTTCTAGGACAGCCAAGGCTTTATAGAGAGGCCTTGACTGAAGAAACAAAGAATGGAAGAGAAAGAAAATAAAGGGTTAAGAGCTAGTCTTGCACACTTAGAAGATATATATGTTTTAGATAAAAAGCATTTAAAGCATTTGTCTGTTAATACACACTATAGCTTATTTAGTTGTTTATTTATTTAAGGTCTCATTAGGTCCTGTGCTGACCTAGACCTCACAGAGATCTGACTGCCTCTGCTTTCTGAGTGCTGGATTAAAGGCGTGTGCCACCATGCCTGGCACACTGTATATTTTAACAGGCGAAATATTAGTGTGATTAAATTACTCTTCTGTGACACTTCCCTTCTTAGTGCTAGATGTTTCTTTCTTTGTTTTTTTCTTTTTGCTAGATGATTTTAAGGCTGTGCACTAGTGTTGTATATAGAATCCATTAAGAACTCTGTGCTTTTTTTTTTTTTTTAAACTTGGCTATAAATAAATCACTATCATGTACATTTCAGCATATATGGTAAAATTCTTTACTGTAAAAAGCAAAGTGTTGATAAAAGCTGTCTTTCTCAAAACATTGAAATGAGTGAGTCTTCGTCCTTTGCCAGAGGATACTTGGCTTTCTATCCATACAACTCAGCATAAGAATCTAGATACAGTAAATCAAATAATCACTTCAGTTTTAGAGATAGGGTTTAAAAATGTTTCTTTAAAATTACTATAGTTACTGCATTCTTCATAGGTAATAACATGTGACTTGCCAACAAGTGAGCTTTATTTCAGCTAAGTTTTTTTTTTAAATTTGATTAGCTTTCAAGAACATTAAAAAGTAGGATTCAAATACCTCTTAAGCACATTCCAGGAAAAGTAAATTATTTGACTGTTATAATCTATTTAACTGAATGTACAGTTCAGAGGGTGTGTGCATGTGTGGAGATATTAGGCAGTTTTGTTAAACCTGTAGTTTTAAAAGCTTTAGGTAGAAATGGTGTTATGTAATCAAAGAGATCATTGAGTCAGAGTAGAGTCATCGGAATGTGCTGCATGAGCTCAGTGAAGGCCAGCCAGCCAGCTTGCTGTGGCAGCTGCTCTGCATAGTGTCTCCTGAGGAGGACCTCAGAATCCATAACATGGCTTACTTTTGCTTTGGTTTCCTGAAGGGGGAGCTTCACCATGAGTCGTCATGCCCCAGAGAAAAGGGATCATCTCTGTATGCACACAGCACATTTACAGCAAACAGCGCTAGTAAGAAAGTGCGTTCAGTGGATGTAAGTTAAACTGACCAGCTGTTGTGTCCGTTCTTCTGCTGTAATAGAATGTAGGAAGGTGAGAAATTTCATACCAGTTTCATAGTTTCATTTCACTAAACACACACACACACACACAAACACACACACACACACACACAACACACACACACAGAGAGAGAGAGAGAGAGAGAGAGAGAGAGAGAGAGAATGTGAAGTTTGCCTGATTAAAACGCTGTCCTTTCTAAATAAATATAAAATTGGCTTTCTTTTGGAACTCTGCTGTTCTCAGGTCATTAATGTACCCAGCTAACAGTTTCTCAGTGTTGTGAATCATATAGGCTGCTCAACTCTTAGGTGTTTCTCTATAGCACACAAAACTACAAAACACAGGTTCATGCTCAGGTGTTGACTGATGGTTTGGGCTCTGGGGTTGCTGAGAAGAGGAAGGAGGAAGAACGGTGGATTCCTTGAAATTCAAGGTTAGAGTATAAGATTTAATGCTCAGTTGTAGCCTGAATGTCTTCTCATTGTTGGGTACACTGGAGCCAGCATAGCTCTCAGTAAATTAAGCCACACGTGAGGATTGGGAGGATTTCAAAGGCCACGGTTGTTTTCATCGATTAAGTAGACATTGGTACTGGTCCTAGTAAGGGTCCATATCTGAGAGAAGACAGGGGTGTGAAGTAATTTGATTTTGGGGCACCCCAGGATTTTGTATAGCATTAAATTAGTTAACATTTTTTGGGACAGGCCAGCAAAGGCTTTCTGTCTTTCAGTTTGTTTAGTTGGAAACTCTCCACTGTAGACTGAAATTATAACAAGCGTAGCATGTGTAACAATGTAGAATTCATTAACTTTATGAAAAGATGATGGTGTCCTTCACTTACTTAAATAATGTTATCTAGTCCTTGGCTCAGGATTTAGGAGTCAACAGTGAAATGATTAAAGTTAAATTCAACAATAACGTAACATTGTAAAATAAAAATTTTGAAGTGTCAGCCTTGTTAGCTTTAAGTTAATTCTGGCTAGTGGTAAAATTATTGTTAAAATTAATACTAGACTCAACAGCTAGAGGGAAAGGTAGGAAACTTGGAACAAATGACCAAGAAAACAGTTTCTGCCATTTCAATGGAGACTCTTTCCTCAAAGAGATAGGTGGTATCCATCCATTGACTTGTTAGAAGTGTGGTTCTCTTGAGATTGTAGAATGGGTAGCTAGAATTCTAGAAAAGTATCTAGGAACTTGTAGCTAAATGTTGGGTCCAGGTGACAGCCGCAGTAGGCTCATGTGTGCTGCTGGAAATGGAGAGCCTTAGGTGCCATCCCAGACCATCTGAATTAAAGTCTGCTTTGCTGCCACACTGTAGGTCATCCCTGTGCATTTGAGGTTGGAGACAGAGGGTTAGGAACCTTGAAGCAGGGCTTCAGTGATATGAATTAAAAAATGTTCCCAAACCAGGATTGTTGGAAGAAACAGAATATTTAAAGTGGCAATTAAAACTAACCTAAAGATGCAGTATGAGAGAGGCCTTAGACCTACATTATTGAGAATGTGATTGATGTACTCTGATTTTACCAATTGGCAAAAGTATATTTTAGGGGGCCGGAGAGATGGTTCAGTGGTTAAGAGCACTGACTGCTCTTCTAGAGGTCCTGAGTTCAATTCCCAGCAACCACATGGTGGCTCACAACCATCTGTAATGAGATCTGGTGCCCTCTTCTGACATGTAGTCAGAACACTGTATACATAATAAATAAGTCTTTAAAAAAAAATTCCAGGGAATCCCATATATCCATATATACCCATACACACGCGCACTCACACACTCACCATGTGGTCATATATATATATATACATACACCTGCAGGCAAACACTGGTACACATGCAATAAAAATAAAGAAAATATTTTAAAAATTTATGAAAGAAAAAAGTGCTGGGTTTTATATTTAAGAAAACCCAGGTACAATTTCAAAAACAGGAACATTTCTTAAAGCAGGAAAGTCGACTCTTTTTTTTTTTTTTTTTTGTCTGTCAAAATCATTTAGTGTGAAAGAGAGGATTTTGAGCATGAGACCCGAACTCTAAGCAGAGATCTGCCTTCCTCACTTTGCTCTTCCCTCACTCCATTGTCCCTCTTTTCTCTCTCTCCCCAGCCAGCACTGTTTACCATTGGAAGATTAGCTAAGCTAAGCAGGCAGTCCTGAGCTTCCTGTGGAGTTTGGCAGTACTGAGACTCACTTTAAGGCCCAAGTGGAGGGCACAGATTTGGAGTTGTTAGGTATATGTAACACATGATTTGTAAAATACCACTGTGGAATTCCTGCTGATCGGAATGAAAATATATAACCATTCTTATAAGTTTGTATCCAGGTTCAGAGGTTTTAGTCTCATGATAATTAATTAAGAAGCCTGGTGATACTTGCCTATAGGCATAATGTTCACAGGCTAGTTTTGACTTTTATACTAAAATTGGTTTCCTTGGACACTCGTGCTATCTGTGGAGGGGACTGTATCGCTGTAGGACCTGAGGGAAGGAGTCTTCATTGGATTCTTTTTTGTGACTTTCAAATTTTGAGCCCTATAAATTATAATTATAATGAATAGCTAGTTAAAATTTAAAGAAAAAGAGTCTAACCTCTTTGACTCCGAGTGTGTGGTCTCTGTTGCCAGGCACTGTTGTATGGAAAGGGAGAAAAATGCTAAGTTTAGGTGGCATTTTAACAAGGGGATAAATGCTGTCGGTCTTATTTCCCACTGACATCTGATTTCTTTCCCCTCCTCTCTCAGCAGCAAATAACGTCCAAATGCTCCTGGATATCAGGTTATAAAAGAGCCAGTATTTACCTCCCACCCTCCACTCACAGTATAAATATCTGAAAATACTTATATCAGGAGAGACAAAATGATCCTCTAAATTTCTCCTATGCATCTGTTAGACTGAAAAAGCTTGCCAAAAATGCATTCTGAACTCTGTCATAGCCCTGCATGTATTTGCCACCATTCAGATTTAGTTTTGAAAAAGAATGTGGTTAGTTTCCTTTGTGGGGGCTTTCCCAGACAATTCCAGGGCCAGATTAGGTCTGCTACAGCCAGTGTTTGGTGCTGAGACTTCTCTGCCCGGGTCTGGACACGTTTTAGAAGAACAGATATAATGACTGATAGTGTGTAACCAGAATGGTGCTACCTTCTCTGAAACTTGAAGTTTATGTTTCACCACTTCTTGGTGCTCCTGGTGAAATAAGACTATATTGTTAGGGGAGGTGTGGCAGAGTGCAGATTCCAGTTTTGGTTTCTGTCAGATAACTAGGACAAGGATGAGGCTGCCTGTGAGTGTCAAGAGGTTTCACCACCATTTTAGCTTAGTTCCACCTCCTACCTTGGGTGCCCATAGACTATATATACCGTATTGTGGTGAATCATTGCCAGTTTGCATCCCTAGGCACATATTTGCAGATAATGAATGACTGAAAGGCATGGTTCTCATGGTGGGAATGTGAGCATCATGTTGAGAGTCTAGAGAAATGTGACTTTGCTGTGCTGCTCAACTAAGTAGCTAGGGCAGATCCTGGAGAGGGGAGCGATTGGATTCAGTGTGTGGGCTGTGAGCTTCTTTCTGAGGTTTGATTGCTAGCCCATGCATTATTGATGCCCATGAGAACACGGAAATTAAGACTTGTTGCATATGGAATGTGGTTAGCAATAGTGACTGGGTATTGTTTTTTTGTTTTTTAAACCTTTACAAGTGCTTTTCATGTTTATATCTTCTTTGTGACCATGCAGACATTCATGATGGGTTTTCTGGAAGAGCAGAAAGTATTTTTAATTGCTAAGCCATTTCTAGCCCCTTAATTTACATTTTAAGGCATTTGTTTTTAACAGATGTGGATTTGTATTTAGGGCATTTTTGTTAAGATACCAACAGGAGACAGGCACTTTGACACACACTTTCATTCCCAGTGCCTTGGAGACAGAGGCAAGTGAATCTCTGAATTCAAGACAAGCCTGGTCTACATAGTGAGAGACAAGGAAGGGAAGGGAAGGGAAGGGAAGGGAGGAAGAAAGGAAGGAAAGGAAGGAAGGAGGGAGGAAAGGAAGGAAGGAAGGAAGGAGAAAAGCAAATAATTTTTGAAAATTTTATTTGTTTTTATTTCTTGTGCATTAGTGTTTTCCCTGCATGAATGTCTGTATGAAGGTGCCAGATCCCTTGAAACTAGAGTTACAGACTGTTGTTAGCTGTCATGTGGGTGCTGGGGATTGAACCTAGGTCCTAAGTTAAGATAACTCTTAACCACTGGGCTATCTCCCCAATCCCCAGCAAAAAAAATTCTATCAATCAAATAGAAATATTTTGCTTTTCTCTTAAGTTTTCATGAATTTTTATGTTCTATGAACATTATTTTCCTTCTCACAGTCAGTAACACAGTCATGTTTGTATTAGTCTTCCTCATGTCCAGAAATTTGTTATTAAAATGTGAGTATATTCTGTAGATAATTGTTTGGGGTTCTCTGGAATAGGACCTTAAAGTCACTCTTTTCAAACGTAAGTTTTGACCTGTTTTTCTTAGTTAAAAATACGTAGTTATCTTCATAAAAGTCATTTAAATTTTTGGTGGAAGTATAATGGGGAAGAAAAGATAAAAGTTTGCCATTTGATAGTTGGGGTATGTATAGCACTCTGAGGCATACTCTGTGTAGTTGTCAGTGTTCAGGTAAAAGGTGTGCTGTTGCAGTGCAAACATTCTGTTTTTTTTTTTTTTTTTTCTCTGAGACAGGGTTTCCTTGTAGGTTTTGGAGACTGTCCTGGAACTCTCTTTGAAGACCAGGCTGGCCTCGAACTCATAAAGATCCACCTGCCTCTGGCTCCTGAGTGCTGGGATTAAAGACGTACACCACTGCCGCCTGACTCAACATTCTTAACCCTATTGGACAAATTGCATCTTCTCTTCAAGACTTGGATGGAGAAATTTGGCAAAATATTGGAGCAGCCAAATTTGATATTCAGTATACTTTATTGCCCTGAAGGGACCTCCTATTTCATTTTAATAGTGATTTTTGTCTTTATGTAATGAGGTGTTAGGGTGCAAAAATCTTAACTTGAATGTCAATTAAGGACCATTGAGACAACATAAGGGATGCAAGAGACTTGGTTACCCTCTAGTTGCCACTGTGGCCATATTCCACGTCACCTGTCACTTGGGAGGGAAGGATATGAAATTCCATTTTGTACTAGAGATTCCAAACACTAGAGTGGTAAGTACAGCAGAATACCACTAGCAAGAGTATTAGAATGTCAGCATCATTTGTGCTGGGAGTGTGAGTATGAGTGATTACTTCGTTAATACTTTCCACATATTTCTAAATTTTATTCTGTTAAACTTTGTTTTCTTGAGAAAAAGAAATAAAAAGGATGATTGAGAGGCACACAAGCTGTACATAGTGCTCACCAGTATGTGTCAGGCACTGTTAAATACATTACACACAGTCCTTCTACAGCTTTGGACAGCATGAAGAGGCTACGTGTCTTGTGTTTCAGGGAGTAGTAGTTGCTCTCTCACATTTCTGTGGCCTCGAGTTTCTTCCAATGGTATTTCCCATATATTGAGTCACTCTTTCTCATTTCCTTTAACGAATATCTCAAAAGCCACCTTCCTTGTAGACTCCTCATCATCCAGTGAGCCTTCAGTAACTGTGGTCTGCATTCCTGTCTCAAACACAGCACTTAATGCTTTTTCCTATGGTGTTGCCTGCTGCCTGCCTTTGTTGTTTGTCTTTTACCCAGCTGCCTCAGAGAAGACAACACCTAAATGATTTGCTTGATACTGTATTACGAGTGCTGCCTGCATCAGGAGACTTTTCTTGATCACCTTGTAGAGTATAAGGATAGTGGTATTTCCTTGCTTCTTTGATCTTTCACACATGCATGTTCTTTTTCCATAGAAGAGATCGGATGGTTTTTAAATATATTGTTTAGTTGGTAAATAGCATAGATTGTTTAATTTTCTTTTTATCAATACAATGACTAGACTAAGACTGATGATACAAATATAACTTTATTTGATGTCTGTAGGAGGGTGGGAAAATTCCACATTAATCCATTTAATATTACACGTGTGCCCTTGATGCCTAACTGTGCAAGGTAGTTTTTTTTTTTTAAAAAAAGATATAGCTATTAATTATGATGGCATGCCCGATCTCATTACTAATAAGGGAAAAACTTAGATAATTTTGCACTATTATATCAACAGAAGTTAAAATATCTGGCAATATCAGCTATTTATGTAGAAAAGTTGGAAACTGTCTAGCAGCAGATGAATATATTGTTTACCTGCAAACTGAATGCCTTGTAGCTTGTCTACATGGACTGCATCTTAGACATGTTTCTGAATGGTGCATATGTATTGCATCATAGTTTAGACACGTGCAGAGTCACCTCTGTGGCTGCCTGTCTGGGGGTGCTTGCTGCTAGACATGGGAATTGAGGGCCTGACTCAGGTTTTCAGGGTAGTGGTTCCCTCTGGGAAAGAGAAGGAAATAGAATTGAAGGATAGTATGCGAAGAGTCTTAGATTGTCCCGCTGGCTGTCCTTTCCTTTTGAGCATGAAAGCAAATAGAGTAAGGTACTTCATCAACTAAAACCTCCATCTTTAGTGGGCTGGTCTGGTGTGCAGACTGATTTATGTCAACTTGGCATAAGCTAGAATTATTTGGGGAGAAGGAACCTCAATTGAGAAAATGTTTCCAGAGTAGCAGGTAAGCCTGTGGTGTATTTCTGTGACTGGTGATTGATGTGGGAGGGCCCAGCTCTGTGTGGGCAGTGCTGCTCCTGAGATGGTTGTTCTGGGTGCTGTAAGAAAGCAGGTTGAGCAAGCCATCGGGAGCAGTAGCAGTGTTTTCTCCATGGCCTCTGCATCAATTTCTACTTACAGGTCCCTGCCTTAAATTCCTGTCCTGACTTCCTTGGTTAATGGACTACAAGTTGTAATCTGAAGCAAACAGTTTCTTCTCTATGTTGATTTCGGTCCATGTTTTATTATAGCAGTAGAGACCCTAAGAAAGACGTCCAGTGAACATTATGAATTAAGAAATAAAACTGGTGCAGGTACAAGAAATGAAATGGTGTTTCATGGACAGGGGACAAAGTTGTGAGGTGGCATTTTTAGTGGTGATTTTCAGTACAGGATCCTAATGTCCCTCTGAAATCTTGTTTTCATGAGATTCAGACAGGAATCAGATAGGTAGAACTGTTAACTGTTGCTGTTTTTTTCTTCTCGTTGTGTGCTTCTCTTTTCTAACACGACATTGCTTGTCTTCTGGTTAGATCCATCTAGTTTGGATGTGCTGAAATGCATTTTTTTTTAAAGAAAGGTAGGGGTGTGTGTGTGTGTGTGTGTGTGTGTGTGTGTGTGTGTGTGTGTGTGTGTGTGTGTGTGTGTGTGTGTGTGTGTGTGTGTGTGTACCATGTGAGTACAGGGTCACAGAGGCCAGAAGAGGGCATCAGATCCACTGGAAGTGAAGTTCTAGGAGGTTGTAAGCCTCCTGATGTGGGGTTGGGAACTGAACTCAGGTCCTCTGGAAGAGCAGTACATGCTCTCAACTGTTGAACCATCACTTGTAGCCTTTGGCATTTCCAAAGTTCTCCCCAGAAATAGAATTGTAGTCATTTTATGGCTATGGTGTTTGGCAGATGCCCACAGCCAAGGATGGTAAAGATTCTGAGCCCGGCGGTGTGGTAGGAATGCAATGCAGCACTGTCTTCATCCACGTGCTTTCACTGAACTCATCCAAACACCTGTCCCTAAGGTAACCACAACTGGAGGCCAAGGGCTGGGGGTGAGTGGTAGGTGTATGGGGGTATTTTTTCTTTTTTTTTTTAATACACGGGTGAAGAACCAGATCAAACAAGTCTTTACATGGGTGTTTGGCATTCAGTTAGAAACACCACCTTTCCATTCCACAATGATTTCAGCTGATATTTGAAGCTAGTTATTAAGTGTGCCCAGTGAGCCATGAGTTTCTGAGCTAGCTCAGTGTTTTTAAAATGAAGTCTGAAAGCTTGATTTGTTTAGTGTCACTAAACTACTGTTCACATATACTTAATGGCACTTTAGTTAAGACTGTCTTTTCGTTTTGTATTAAACTTTACGTAAACTATTCTGAAAACACACACGTTTAGAATTTCTGTATATGATGTTTGAAAGATTGGCAGAAGGGGAGACCTGATGTTTCAGTCCTGCTGGAGAGAGATATCCCTCCTTATTTAAACAAATAAAACCAGTCCTTTTCTAGATGTACATTTCTTTGTCTTTCAGGGATTAATAATCTTTATGTTTTACCTTTTAGCCAAAAAATATGAGCCTGTTTGATATATTTATAACTATCTTATTTTCAAATTATAGAAAATGATTTCCATGTCCGTACTTCTGGGTCTTTAGTTTTGAATTTTGTTCTCTCCTTCCAACTACTTAACCCTGTTTTCCCCTTTAAGTGTATTTTCCTGGGAAATTGTGTGTAGACTCCTTTGCAGACATTGGGAGTCTACACTTGTTGGGGAACTAAGGTTGCACTGTTAGTGCCCAAGAAGCCACTTGGTTAATACAGCATGAATCTTAGCAAATTAAAGTGACTTTCAGAGTGAGGTCGGCCAAATACTGTCACCTTTGGGTAGACTCCTGAATAATTCACACATGCTTGTGCTGACACGCTCTCTCTCTCTCTCTCTCTCTCTCTCTCTCTCTCTCTCTCTCTCTCTCTCTCATTTTCATATTTGTACCTTTAGGAATGAAATACAAGACCCCCCCCCCATACTTGTCCTTAATTTTGGAGTGGCCCACATGGCACAGACTTTAGATAAAAACAGAAGTAGGCCATAGCTTTGCTAGTGAAGTGTTCCATTTGGTGGAAACGTGACTGCATCTAAGCTTCTTATTTTCCCACTTGTAAAATGAGGATAATTGTACTTCCTCCAGGGCGATGGAAATTGCAAGATAATATATATGTTGACTATATTTTCCAAGCCAGGGCATAATTTGTGATCCAGTACCTATCAGTTCTCTTTCCTTCCTGTAACCTTAACAGAAATTGGAAAAACAGTTTAGACAGTAGAATAAGTTGATGATAAAAGCATGTTCCAAATTATCTCATAAAGTACGGTGCTTACATGGCATTGGTAATAACAAAGAAATCTGCACAGTGTCATTAATGGTGTTGCTTACAATTGAGTAGTAGCACCTGTTTTCCAGAGCGGAGATCACTGTTATTAAGTAGCGTGTGAAACAAATGAATGGGGTGGGGGTGGGGGTGGGATGTGGGGAGGGGAGGCATCTTTCTTAAAGGGAAATTTAGAAAGCACCTCTTCTTATTTTGCCCCTTTGCCCATTACACAGCCTCATATTGTGCAAATTGCTGCAGGTCTTCTCACCAAATGAGTGTTGTATCTCTAAGTTAATTTTCTGCCAGAATCACTTGAGGCTGATGACTGGTGTTTGTGTAGCCAATAAGCACACTGCCAGGATGTGTCCACTCCTTTCCACCTCTCCCATTAAACAGCTGTCACAGATTTTGCAGATCTGCCCCCTTGCTCTGCATTAATTATAGGGAGCATGGAGTACGGTGTAGGGTGCCCAGTAAAGGAGTTGGTCAAGTTGTCATAGATGGCACGGAAAGGAAATAAATGTAAATTTTGTCATCAGGTGGGTCAGTTTTATTAAAGATTCATACCTGCATAACTAGAAAAGATAGAGAAGGAGTTGAATTGTTTAAATTCTGGGTCTTGGTTAACCTTTCCCTTGCTTCATTCCACAACTTCCAACCAGTAATATTCAACAGTTCTGAGCAGCACATATTGGAGGAGTGTTGGGTTAGAAGCTCTCATTAAAGTTGTATATAGCACCCTGCTGAGCTTTACAATTGGTTTTGAAATGAAAATCTGTTAGATTAGAGCAAATATTATCCTAGCTGTGGTGATAAGTAATGTGGAGAAGATGAATGGTTTGTCTGTGAAAGCCAGTGAGCATTAAGTCTGCTGCTGCAATGCCCTGTTTGAAAAGGTTGAGGTGAGAGAGGTGTCAGAAAAGCGGAATGATAGTGATTCCACAGCACCTTTCCCTTGATAAAACCAAGGCAGCTTTAAATTTCAATTATACTCCCAAGGGTAAGGTAGACCCTGGCAGGAAACTGCCTCCTTAAATGACATTGAAGAGTCTCACTTCTGTCTTCCTGTCTGTAGTGTTCTTTTTTCCGTTTCTTTTCCTCAGGAAGGTTGTGGTTCTATAAACTCTTTGAAGAGCAGGCATCTGAAGATGCATGGGTGAAAGGTACCTCGCTTCCTCACTCATTGCACACCACATTGCAGGTAAAGTTGAGTGGTGATGGGGATGCCATTGCCACCTAGATTTCACTCCAAAGGGCTGCCCAGGGCACTCCTTGCTTTCTTCATTTGGTTACAAGCGCCTCTGATTTTTGAGACTATCTGTTGAAGCAGGGAGAGTAGCATCTTCACCGATGAGTGTTATGGTGCCCTGGCAGAGAAGGATGAGTTTAGGTGAGCATTTGATGAGCCATCAGCACTTCAATATGAGTCTGCATAGCAGAGTGGGCTTAGGGTGGTATCCCCAACTTTCTAGCCTTGGGATTTGGAAGCCAAGTATCCTTATCAAGACTAAAATTACTTTTTTGTTACATTTTTTGAAGTGTGGCATCCTGTAAACTCTTGTTCACAGTGCTTTCTGTGTCAGTAGCACCCTTTCTCCTAGGATCCTATTAGGCATGCACTCAGACCGTGTCTCTGATCTACCAAATAAATTATAGAAAGAGCCAGCATTTTAACACAATCTTAGAATTATTGCACATCAGAGTTTGAGAAGCTCTGTAATGAACCAACCAGCTTTTCTGAAGTTAGCATCTACTGTACTCTCTTTTGTCCAAAGCAAGCAAGAAGCTGTAGAGAAAATAGAAGGAGATGCCTTCTGATTGTGAGTATAGTGTCAGTGCAGTGGCATGCTGCTTGGGGCTGCTTCTGCTCCTTCTTGGATGTTTTACAAAGGTAGTTAGTTACTTCTGCCCAAGCCTACAGCACACACAAGTCAGCTCTTTGCTTTGTAAGCATTTTAGAAACAACAGCTACCATTTATTGAGTGTTTTATTGTGTTCCAGGAACACTAAATTTAAAAAGTAATTCACCCCATCCATTTATTGTTGTTGGGGTGTGTGTGTGTGTGTGTGTGTGTGTGTGTGGTGTGTGTGTGTGTGAGAGAGAGAGAGAGAGGGGGGGGGAGAGAGTGAGTGAGATGGGAGAGAGAGAGGAGAGAGATGAGAGAGAGAGTAGGGTCGGGGGAGGGAGAGAGGGCTCCAGGGAACACCATAGGCATCACCTTTAAGAGTACAGCCCACCTCTTTGGTCTAGAGTTTGTCAATTAGGCTAGATTCATTGCTAGCAAGCCTCAAGGGCCCTCCGCTCTCTGCCTCTTCAGTGCTGGGCTTAAACTGTGGAATGATAAGCATGTGCTAACACATGTAGCATTTTTATGTGGGTTTTGGGGTTGGAAGTTGGGTCTTTATGCTTTCCCAGCTAAGCTATTTCCCCAGCCCCCCTCCTCCTCCTCCACCCTTCTCCTCCTCCTCCTCCTCCTCCTCTTCTCTCCTCCTCCTCCTCTTCTTCTTCCCTCCTCCCCCCCCTCCTCCTCTTATTCTATAAATGAGGAAGCAGGCCCAGAGAACTTAGAGACTTTGTTAAAAGGACATAGCTCCTAAGTCTTAATTGAATTCAGATTTGGTTTATTTGAATTTAAAGAATTTGAAGCAGATCAGCCAGTGAGCTGCTGCATGGATGGTAAGGGATCTTCTTTTTATTGTTTTCATTCAGAAAACTTCACTGGTGAGGGGTCTGTGCATATGTGTGAGGTGTATTTCCAGTTAGGCATTCCTCTTTTCATTGGGAATAGTTGGTCTGATGAAGCATCACTGATGGCGGTCCTAAGACATTTCACTAACAACCCAGAAGTTCAGTGCTTTGAAGAGGTACATGAGTGACACATGCTAATTAGCTTGATTTAGTCATATTGTATCTGTTTCAAAACAATACATTGTATATGATAAAATATGTAATTTTCTCAATTTAAAATATTCAAAAGGAAATTCGCGTGGTTTAGAATCTAGAATGTATGCCCTGTAATTCAACTTTTTGACATAGGCAGCAAGGAAGCCCCCCCCCTTTTTTTTTCGGCAAGAGGAAAAAATACCTAAATATAAGATGAAAATGTAGGCCAGGTAGTGGTGGCACATGCCTTTATAGTCCCAGCACTTGGGGGGCAGAGGCAGGCGGCTATCAATGAGTTTGTGGTCATCCTGGTCTACAAAACAAGTTCCAAGATAGCCAGGGCTGTTACATAGAGAAGCCCTGCCTCTAAAACTTGGTCAACACAAAAGTAGTGTTAGCATTTTAAGAAGTAGTAGCTACATTTGAGCATTCACACTCGATGCTCTGCCTTTGGTCTCCAGTATGTGCTGTTCCTGTACAGACTACTCCATTATTAGGGAAAAAGAGAAACTTTAAAAAAAAATTTCATGATATTCACCAATTGAAGACATCACTGTGTTTAATATGTCTTTTTTTTTTTTTTTAATTATTACTCAACCTGGCAGTTGTGCTAACAGGTATGTGCACTCAACAGAATTGAACAGTAGGTGTGTGTGTATGTGTATGTGTGTGTTCCTGACAATGCCACTCATGATAGCTAAGGTGGCATTAATCCATATAGCCATCATTGGATGAGTGTTTAAACCAGAGTGATACCAACAGGCAAAATATTATGTTAGAATGAAAAGTGATAGAATATTAAAACACTACATGGGAGAAGGAAGACATAAAAGACTATATTCTGTATAATTTCACTTTTATGACCTTTGTAAATAACCCTATAAAAGTAAACTAAACTAGGTTGGTGTTTACTTAGACCTGGGAGTAGGAGTGCCTCTCACAGGAAGGAAAGGAAGGAGGGGACGAGTGGAACTGTACTATGTGTGGGTGTCAGAGGTCAGCTTTCAGGAGTTGGTTCTTATCTGTTTTGTTTTGAGGTAGCACATCTCTTTCAGATGAGCTGAAAATGGTTTCACATCTGACCATGGACATCTGTCATGTATGGTACCTCTTTTTTTGTTTTTGTTTTTGTTTTTGGAGACAGGGTTTCTCTGTGGCTTTGGAGGCTGTCCTGGAACTAGCTCTTGTAGACCAGGCTGGTCTCAAACTCACAGAGATCCACCTGTCTCTGCCTCCCGAGTGCTGGGTTTAAAGGCGTGCGCCACCAGCGCCTGGCCTGTATGGTACCACTTACAGCATTTTTAGTAAAATAATAATGTTGTTCTCTCTCTCTCTCTCTCTCTCTCTCTCTCTCTCTCTCTCTCTCTCTCTCTCTCTCTCTGTGTGTGTGTGTGTGTGTGTGTGTGTGTGTGTGTGTGTGTGTGTGTGTGTGTGTGTGTAGAAGTAGTATAATACTTGATATTTGGGAAGCAGATTTAGCTTTAGTTACTGTCCGGACATTAGCTTGTTCTCTGTAGATAAGTTCTAGGTTTAAGTGTTTGAGTTAATTAGTGTTCACTAAGTAGGGAGTTGTTTTTAATTTTTTTTGTGGAAATAGGAAATTGCTGTTTTTCATATTTGCCCTGCTCAGGGTAAGAGTTCTTCAAGGATCCAGGGCTCTAAGGACAAGAACATCAAGATGTATAATGGACAGTTGCTTCAAGCAGAAGGCTGGTTATATAGATGTATGTGAGTTTCTTGCTCTGATTCTTCAAGGTTAGCAATAGTTAACAGTGCAGAACATGGTGATTGCCTTCCATGTCACTTTTCCTCCTGCTTTTGAAAATAGTCTTCCAGTTCTGAATCTAGCAGTGTTTGGAATGCTTCATAGTTGACAGTCATATTTCCCACAGTCCTTGCTCAGCAGCCTATGTAGGATGCAATGAACCCTCAAGGTCCCTCTCAAAAGAGCCACAGTTGAATAGCAGAAAGCTAGCCTGTTTTTTGTGAATATATTTTAGACAACAGCTTCCTCTTAAAGGGTACCTCTTCTTAAATGGAGCATTTTAAATTTAGAATATATTATCTAGGTGCTTTGGAATTGAGTCTGTAAGTATTAATAACAGTTCTAAAAAATCCAGCGGAGTGTATGGATCTTTCTATCTTTGAGAGAGGAGTAAGGGATTTTGAAGCAAGCAAAATTTTGAAGAAAAAGTGTTCTTCATGGTCAGCTGCTTTGGTAGGCATAAAATATTAATATTTGTACAAAAAGGCTGTTGCTCCCAGCAGGTGCTTTGATGAAACCCATCTACATGTCTTCGGCAGGGCAGGGGCATGACAGAATGAGCACAGTACTGAGTCAGCAAAAGTTCCTAGGGAGCCCCTAGCTGGTTCCTGACTGATCACAGCTAATCCCTCTGGAGCAGAATACTCCTAAGGAATCTTGTTTCCTGTGTTGTTCCTCCAGGCCTTGGAGACATTGCTTCTCTAATAAGGCTGCATGGAAAGGTGGCCAGGCTGGCTCTCCAGGGCACAGTGTTAGGTCTCCAAGTTTCTCCTGGAGTGCTTAGAATTTGTCTGCAGTTCCTTATGGTAGGGAGTCTGTGAGTCTGCTCCTCACCAACATCTCAGAAGGCCATCATTCTCAGGAAGGCTCTGGCTTTCCATCTTTGTTCAGTAGTTTATACACACACACTGCATACAAACCTTTTACAAGACAGTGATATTTGTGATTTGGGAAACATAACTTTATAGCTTCCTTTATAAATTTTGAGCAGGGTTTGTAGGTACTAAATGTCTTTATGGAAAACATTAAGAGAGTTTTAGCAAAGCATTATATGAAATTTTCTGTATTATATTATTTATATTTCACACTATTTATTGTCTAGGCAAGATGCCTTTGTTCTGAGTTATTTTCCTCCACAGTTCTGCATGTTTAGGCCGAGAAGGTGCCATCTCATTGTAACTAAAGGCTATTTTACTTAAGCTTCTTTGGTGAGTAATCCATTCACTGACCAGACCCTCACTTTGTGGTGAGGCAACAAAATGTCAAGGTTAAGATGCTGGTGAGGGAATTCCAAGTTGCATTTTCTCATCTTGGCTTGCAATGTGCAGTTGGATCTTGTCCTGGCTTATATGGGGTAGATTTCAGTTGCTCTCCTTCCTCTCTGAAGAAGGCATGGAATAGAATCAAGCCTTCTTTTCTGCTGGCAAGGAATGACTTAGGATGTGTTTTTAGTGGGTTTGACTTTAATTCTCTTTTTCTTGGTTGTCCTTGAGCCTTAGACACTCATAGGAATAGGTAGTCAGTAGGACCCATAGCCCCTTAGGATTGGGTCCACATAGATATTTCAGTTGGACTTGAGCTCCTACCCTAGAGAAAAGTTTGAGGTAGTAGAAAATACACTAAAATGTAATCGAGCTTCTTTACTTAGCATCACTACCATCGTCTTCTGGGTTAGGATTTCATGTAGCCAAGGCTGGCCTCAGACTTGATATGTAGCCAAGGATACCTCTGAAAGTGATTTTTTCTGCAGCTGTTTGCTGTGTGCTGGGATCACAGAGCCTTACAACCATACTTTGTAAATTTAGGGTAGATCATCTTTCAACAACACACATTCTTTTAGATAGAAGGTCTTTTATTTATCCTTTGACGTTTCAAACATGAGCAGTGCTTGAGTTTTTGAGCTGTCTCCATCTAAGGTATATTATTCATAAGCCATTGTAAGTCGATGCCACCATCCTGACTGTTGCTCTCAGGTATCCAGGATGACAGTCATTTCACAAGCGGAGTTTTTACAAAATTTCAGCTATTTGATCTCATCTGAAATTCTGGTTTAGTTTTACCTTTTACTTTATCTTTATATTAGTGTCAGTTATTAAGAACTAATATGTAAATAGTAGAAATCATGTATCTTCCTTGTGATTTCTTACTTCACTCATTAAATATTCATTTGGCTCTTTAATACCAGGGAAAGACACAGCATTCTGGTTATGTTTGGCTTAATCATAGTTAGTGAGTAAAGGCACAGACCTAGAATATGTAAAGAATATCTGTGTATTGATTTAAATGTTGACACGGCCCTCTGCTTACAGAATAACCCTGTGGGAGCTGGTGAGATGGCTCAGCAGTTAAGAGCATTAGCTGCTTTTCCAGAGGTCTTGAGTTCAATTCCCAGCAATTGCATGGTGGCTCACAACCATCTGTAATGGGATCTAATACCCTCTTCTGGCCTGTATGGATGGATACAGGCAGACAGAGCACTTATACATTAAAAAAATAAATAAAACTTCAAAGAAAAGTAGAAATCTTTATTTAAAAAAAACCTGTATAAACAATAAAAGATGTGAACATCTAACAAAAGATGACATCTAATTGGTTAAGCGTGTGCAACATAATTGATAGTCATCAGAGAGATGGAAGAAACAGAGTGCTTGGTGAGGGTATACTATAACAACAACCCCTAAGCACTCTGAACACAAGAGGGTATCCTTACATCCCTTTTGTCTGTGTGAGGGTCTGCTGAATTTGTCAGCTTGGCTGGATTTAGAATTGTCATGGAAACACAACAGCAGGTGTGTTTTTTGAGGGTTTTTCCAGACCATTTAACCCATGGATGATCCACTCTGCGTGGGCTTCAGGCCCTAGGTTGAATTAAAAGGAGAAAGGAGTTGAACCAGAGTGCTTCCTCTGCTTTCTGAGTGCAGATGCCATATGACCTTAAGCTCCTCTTTGGCTTGGCTGCCCTGATGGACTGACTGGGCCTTTGACTCTATAAGCTTAGATACCCTTCCTCCTTAGGTTGCCTCCTGTCAGGCATTAGTCACAGCACTGAAGAAGGTAATTAATAATGCCATCAGAGCAAATATAAGCAGCAACATTTACCTTACATTGCTCCAGATTTGGGAATCTTTGTGTAGATTTGAGTTCTATTTGGCATCAAATTCCTTTTGTCTGCAGAACTTCCTTTTACATTTCTTTAAAAAAAATTACCTTTATTTAGTTGTGTGCATATGCATGTATGTGTGTGTATGTCATGCTCTGTTTATGGAGGACAACTTGCAGGAAGGAACCTGTTTCTTCAACCACCTGGGTTCTGAGGATTGAACTCAAGCAGTCAGGCTTGGGGACGAGCACCTTTATCTGCTGAGCTACATCATCACCCCCTTCCTTGGAACAGATTTTCTTATTACATGTTGCTTCTGTTGACAATACATTCTTCTTTATCTTTTTTTCAAGTTTACTTTATGTATCCTTGATATTTAAAATGCATATCTTATTTGGCTGTAGGAATACAAGGTGACTGTTTTGTCTTCAGTTTCTTGCTGTCTTTTAAGCCAATTTCAGCTTTTAAGTGGGATATGAGTGCACACACACACCTTTTGAGTGTGCATGCATATACTAGTGTGTCTGTTTGTCTGTCTTACTGTTGGTATCTGTCCTGCTTGATGTCCTCTGGACATTTTGGACTGGGATCTGGCATCTTGTTAGTAAGTTCCAGAAGGTCTTTGTTTCTTCAGATACTGTTCCTGCTCTGCTTCCTCTTGCCTTCCTGCTAGTACAGCTGCAGATACAGGAGACCCCTTATCTAGCTGCTGTCCATGTCTTTCCCTCTCATTTTGATCCAGTTTGGGTAATTTCTATAGCTCTGCCATCAAAATACAAACTATTCAGAAATACACACCAGTGCTTATAGGAAAACTGATTGCAGAGGCTGGGGAGGTGCACAGGGAATTTCAGAACAATTATAATAAAGCATTCGCAGGAAAGGACAAGTTTTATTCAAAGAAACAGTAAGGTCAGCAACTGATTATTCAAGAGTGTGAAACTCAAAGTCAGTGAGGTATCATCTTTAAAGTAATTGTCAGATTAGAATCTAAACATAAAGAAAGAAGAAAAGGATATGTTCATGCAAATAAACCCAAGGCATCCTCTCATCTGCAGATCTGCATATAAAAATACCAAAAGAAACAAGCAAATCCCCCAAACCAGCCTTTAAACAAAAAAATCTCAAGGGAAGCGGATGCTAGATAAGTTGGTAGAAGGAATGAGGAAGGGAACAGAAATTAATAATTTTAGTAAATCCTGTTCATTCAAAAACAATGACTGTAATATAGAGGAAGGGGGACAGTGCAGGTGCACATAGTTTGCTAAATATCTGAAATGATATTGAAACAGAAATGCAGTTAAGAGTGCGATAGATCAAGAATAAGGCCAGTGGAAAGGGTTATGTAGCCAAGATCACGTATAGGTCAAGTTTCCCATAGTTCAAGTTTCTGGTTTTTAACTGTTCTTGTTTTTTTTTTTTTTAATTATTTTTAACTTTAAAAAAAATTTTGTGCTTCATGCTTCTGTTTGTCTCCTTGTTCTCTAAGAGTGATCTAGATTAATCTATATGTACTTGGATTTACTAAAAATTTTATCCATTACTACTTGGTACTTAAGTTTGATGCTCACCTTTCATAGTTACTCTTCTCATGTATTTGTGGCTTTTTAGCAAACCTGTGTTTTATGCTAGTGAGCCCTACATTGCACCTTACTGTTCTAGAAACAAACAGCAACAACAACAAAATAGACTGTTTAGTACATTTGTGTTTTCAGTTCAAGACTTGCCTGTAAACCTGTCTCTTAAAATTGGAACTTGAGTTTTTACAACTGTGAACTAAGATAATCATAACCTTCTCCAAAGGTGGTAATTTAATTTAAATCACGTTTAATTGTTGACGATTTCCCATTTGGATGTTTGCAACACATCCACAGAAATGTACCTGCTTTGTTATATATGTTTTGCCTCATTGGACTCCTATTTATAGTTTTGTATTCTACTTAAGAGTTTTAATTTTTTTGAACATAATGATCATTCTATGTTACTATAGTAATACTCAAAAGTATACTTGTAATGGCTACAACAGTTATATGTTACAGCAAAGATAATTTCTTTGAAGATGTTCTTTTATGTTTATTTTTGGTTTTGGAGACAAGAATTTGCTATGTACCCAGACCAGCCTGGGACCTATAACCTTCTTTTGTCAGCCTCCCAAATGCTGGGATTATAGGCCTGTCTTAACCCTGTTTTTTTTACCACTCCCACCCCCATTTTGTCTTCATTGGGATTGATCCCAGGGCATTGTGTATTCTTGGAAAACTATAATACTGGGCCATACCTGCAGCCCAATAGATCCCTCTCACCCTCCTGCTTTCTCCACCCACCCAGGGAATCTGATTCAGTGCCTTACACATGCCAGGCAGGCTCCTCCAACTCTTAAGATGTTCTTAATGGTATCAACATGCAGACTGCACAATATGCAGATGTGTTAATATTTAATCATTTTGTCACCGAGTGTATCAAGTGTCTGAAAACTTCACCAATAGTAATAATACTGTAAAGGGCATCTTTGAACAAATACATTACATCATAAATACCATTTGGCCTTTGCTCAGTAGTCCTGGAGATACACTGACAAAGACCTTAAATGACAGAGCAAACTATGGAAAGACATGGACATTATTACCCAAAAGTGTGTGTGTGGGCAAACTCTGAACATTTTCTTCCTTTAAATGCTGAGAAAAAAATGATCTGATCTGGAGGAATTAAAATTTAAAAGAATAGCTTCTAATGGAAGAATGTTACTTTGTGCATCAGTTTTCTGGCGTTTTGTCCTGTTAGATTTGAGAGACATTATTTCAAAGTTAAACTAATAGAAAAGCAAGGTTTCCCTCTCAGGTTCTTACTTGTTATTTTTGCACTGGTTTGAATTAGCCTGTGGTATTTTGTGTGTTGTTACCTTTGATGGAACTCAAATGTTCCAGATTACTCTGCAGTATTTTCATTTAATAGAGGTGTTGGCTCTGTGTAAGTATGAGATATTTTAGTGTAAGAATAACCCAGATGGAGGGGGGAGTCCAATTTGACCAACCTAATAGATTTTTGCTGTATCGCTTTCCTGGAGGTTGTCCAGTATCTCCTAATGGGATTGTCACCCTTTTGTAGCCATTTGGTTAGGAAAGCATATTTGTATTTAAGTCTTTATGGATCCAAAGGAGCTTCAAGAGAATTTTTGTGAAGCCAGCAGAGGGTGCCCATCCAATGTTTATGAGAGTGACTTGAAAACTAAACAGTGTATTTTTGTTGTTGTTCTGTTTTTGAGACAGGGTTTCTCTGTGTAACAGCCCTGGCTGTTCTGGAACTCGCTCTGTAGACCAGTCTACAGAGATCCACCCTGCCTCTGCCTCCCGAGTGCTGGGACTAAAGGCCACCACTGCCTGGCTAGACAGTGTATTTTTAAGGTTTAGCACCAAAGTCTTTAAAAAAAACTTTTTAAAAAAATTGTGGCTTAAAAACTATTGTGAAATAAAATCAAAAGAAAAAATGTTTTAAAGGATTTGTTGTCAAAAGCTGACAATTGCTCTTCTCAAGTGGGAACTTCAGTTACGTGAAAAGCGATCAGCTTCTAAGGAGTGGTTTTCAAAATATAATATCTCTACCAGGCACCTAAATGTGATCTAGCTGTTTTTTGTTTTTGTTTTTGTTTTTGTTTTTGTTTTTGTTTTTTTGTCCTTAAAAAAGATTTATGTGTTTGTGACTGCTAACATCACATATACGTAGTTTGCTGAGGAAGGTAGTGTGTGTGTTGGGTCCTGTGGGGCTGGAGTTACAGATGGTTGTGCGTCTGCTGGTGTGGGTGCTGGAAATCAAAGCACAACAGATCCATCCCTCCAACCTCAAAAAGAAAAAAAAAAAAAAAACAATAAATTTAGAGATCTACAACTTGTTATGTAGACCAGGCTGACTTGGAATTCACAGAAAGCCACTTGCCTCTGCCTCCATGGTGCTAAGATTAAAGGTGTGTGCTTTAAGAACACTCCTGTGATGTAGACATTTTTAAAGGAGGAATGGAATTGAACAAGAATTATAGCTTATTCATCAAGTGGTATTAATTTTACATTTATAATATTTAATTAAAGAAATACAAGTGTTTTTAACCATTTTAGATGAAACAAATAATAGTAATGAATGCTTTAATTCATGTTACGAATTTGAAGATCAAACTTTAAGGAATGGGAAGTTAAAACAGCACATTACAACTTTGAACCTTATGTTCTCTCTATATGTTGTGTGTAGGCTTAGATGTCATTTCAGGAGCCTTGGCCCACCTCTCCTGACACAGGATCTCTTACTGGTCTGCACCTCACTGCTTGGGCTAGGTTGGCAGGCCAGTGAGACTCAGGAGTTTGCCTGTCTGTTCCGGGTGCTGGGATAACAAGTATCTGCCACGGTGGCTGGCTTTTTTGTTGTTTTAGGGGTTGATTTCAGGTCCTCACGCTTGTGAGGCAATCTCCAGAGCCCAAGCATTCTTAAAGGAAATGAAGTGCAGTAGTAGAACATCATACTTGTTACATTCTTTAAGCCAAATCTGTGCCCTCAACCCAACACTGAGCTCAGCTTTGTGAACCTTTCTCCAGTATTGTGGAGGAGTTTCTTACATTGAGGACTTTAGTCCTCTTTGAACCCTACAAAAGCTTTTAAGAAATCACTTTATACTTGAATCCGTGCTTGCTTTCTGAGGTATGTTCCATGTGAACAGCTGGGGCTGACTGTCTTGTTAATCCCTGCCATGCAAACATTGCTCTCTCTGGTAGTACCAAGTGCACTTCTTTTTCAGCTTAGTTCAAGCAAGGGCTTGATTCTGGAATCTTCAATGAAGAGGGTACAAATAGTTGGGGAACAGGGTCAAAGAAGTGCCCCGCACATGAATCATTGGAACAACTTTGAGTGTATGTGTGTGTTGAGAGGAAAGAACCAGCAGTGGTGAGGAGCTTGTTGGCTTGAGTTGGCCCTACTCCACTCATTCGCATCTTCCCAACACAATTCCTACCCTACTCCACTCATTCGCATCTTTCCAACACATTTCTGTTTGTGAGGTTCTTTTTAGAGCCCATGGAACAGAAGAAAGGGTTGGAAGAAGAGTGGGAACTGATGACACTACCCAAACAGTGGACCATAAAGAATGTACACAAGGGATTAACAACAGCAGGAATGGGTCACTAGGGATCCTGGGAAAGAAACGTGGGAACAGCTGGGAATAAGGGAAGGAAAGCGTTCTGTCTGTGGGAGGAAAACGGGGCATCGCCAGAGCAGAGAGTTCAGAAGATTCTGAAGAATCAGATTATTATCTTTGGAATTGTTAGCTGAAGTGGAACGGGACAAATGTCATTAGAAATGAGGTGGAGGTTTGATGACTTTGTGTCAGAGGGGCATCTGCAGGACAAAGATGAGGAGAGTAGCTCTCACTGATTGAGTCTGCTGTGACTCAAAGGAAGTAAGGTTAGACCCTACATGAAACCTACATAGTCCTCAAATTCAGTTAAGCTGAAGAGCATAGTTTCATGGAAACATCAGTTTTCTTAGAGATTTTTAACTGCTTACTGTGGCTTTTAAGAGAACATCAAGCAATTGGAGCTGCAGATGTATGAGCATCAAGAAAGCAGCACAGGGGGCCCACAGACACATGACACTCGGAGGACACTGTCCTTGCTGTGCACTGAGTACTTCCTTTAATCTTTGTATGGCCAGAGAAACGGTGACTGCTTGCAGAATGTGTAAATCTCACAAAGTTGTAGCTCACAAACAAATAAGAGTTTCAAAGGGAGAACAGGCTGGGAAAATTTTGAATTCTGTATGATACTTCTTACTGGTTTGTAAAGTAATTTTTTTTTTTTACCCCTACAGGAATTATAGCCATTGTCAGCCATAAAAACAAAAATCATTTTATCCCTCTCTTTTAAAAAAGGCACAGAGCAGCAAATTGTGAGAAAATCTTGTTTTCGACACTCATTCTTAGAGTTTATTACTTTTAAAATTAGTTTTATTTTTCAGCAATTTGAGCACTTAGAACAAGAGCACTTGTATATTCTAAGAAGCCCAACACAAGAATTTGAATTTTCTTCATTACCAAAGATCATATTTTGCTTAGATATCTATCTAATATATTCATGAGTATACAGACTAGAACCGGTCCCAGGCATCATTTTTTTTATCTTATAAATGAAAACATTTAATTGAGGTGGCAGCATACAGTCCAGAGGTCCAGTCCACTATTGTCATGGTAGGGAGCATGGCAGGTGGCAGGAAGCATGGCATCATGCAGGCATACATGGTGCTGGCTGCATCTTGATCAGGAGGCAACAGGAAGCTGACTGAGACCATGGGTGGTATCCTGAGCATAGGAAACCCCAAAGCATGCTCCCACAGTGACACACTTCCTCCAACAAGGCCATACCCTCTCCAGCATAGCCACACCGCCTGATAGTGCCCAGGCATCATTTTAAGTGTGATAAAAGGCATTACATTATTTATAGCTTTTTTTAAAATTACATTTTTACTCAGATTAAGATTTTTTTCTTAAGTATGTATATTTAATGGTTGTTTTACATCTGATGAATATTATGAAATAGAATACAATGGAGATTACATTTTGTATCTCTCATGTTGACCTTTCTTTGGTGGTTTTTGCATATTGATGCATGGGATTGTGCACACACATTAAGGTTCTTTTCTTTGATGAACTATGAGTATTGTGTACAGCTGCAGGGCAGTGCTGTTGGTCTGGGTGACATCTTCAAATTCGACATCTTAAACCTCATTGTTTGTTTACAGTCTCTTTTTCAAAACAGATAATCACAGTGTAGGCATTTTTCTTTGAACCTCTTTTTTAACAAAGATTCTTTCCTTCTGCTGTTATAATTCTGCTTATTCAGACCTGGTTTCTAAGCAACCAAGATGATACATGGCTAGGCATGTATATATAGTATTTTAGTGATTGTGTAGCTTAGCTTTGAAACCCATAAAAATCATCATTACAAAAGGGCTGGGTGGTGCCCACATTCTTGGTTATCAATATCTATGTTTAGATAGATAACATTTTCAGTTTACATTGCTTATGATTAGTATGTAGGAGTTCCTTGTTAGCATAATTTTCTTATTGTAAAAGTATACAGGTTTCTTTCGTTTTTCTTTCTTTTTCTTCTTTTAATTTATTTATTTTTTTGGCAGTGTAAATGGTTTGGTAAAAATAAACTGGTAATATAAATATACAAAAGATGTTGGTTCTACCACCACAGATGCATGCGTTTATTTTCTTGAAGTAGGTAGTTGAGTGTGAAAATTTTGGAATGCTGGTGTATAGTTTTTCTCCCTACTGAAAACAACCATTTTCTGAAAATTATCTAAACAGTCTCTGGCAGTTGTTTAAGGACAGGGAGCAAATGGAGAAACTCTTAGTCAGGAAAGCTATTCAATCTTGATGAGAACAGCAAGAGCCTGGGCATCTGATGTAGCCTTGTGGTGTTATCTTTCTTGCACAAATAAAGCCTGTCTGGGGGTCAGAGAATGGAGCTTGTTACTAGCTAACCATAGAGATCTGGAGGTCTGTACAGACAGACAGGAAGTAATGTAGCTGGGCCAACCCAGGATATAAGCAAGGACAAACAGGAAATTGGTCCACTTCTCTGCTGAGATGCTTAGGGAGCTAAGGTGGCTGTGGCTTTCTTCTTCTCTCTGATCTCCCAGCATTTCCCTCTCTAACTCTGGCCTTTTATTATCTAGACCAATTAAGAACTCCATTTACATAGCCCCCCCCCCTTACCAGCTCCAAGCTGTGGAAGGTGGGTCCCAGGAGATTGCATAGGTTAGGTACACTGGGCGCTCTCTATTGGCTAACCCTGAGTCTAGGAATACCATAGGAGGGGCCAGAAGCATCTCTTAACTCCACACTCTACATGCTTTATTCTGGGCTAGTGTAGACTCCTTGCTAAGAGGAATGGTCCTTTCTTGACTCAGGTGCTTGCCTTGGGACCACACCCTGTCCCACAATGAACATGCTGCCCCAGTGAGTTCATAAGGCAGAAGCTCTACGACACAAGGGGCTGCCAAGGAAGAAGCAGACAAGAGGATGGTCTTGAGAGAGTGCAGATGTGCCACACCTAGAACACACAGCAGCTATAAATGTTTCAAAGTGATATGCTCATAAATAGGTTTAAAGCAAGGTTTTGTTAGTGGTTTATGAAATACAGAACATCAGGAACAAGATTATTAAGATGAGCCAAAAAGAAATTGAGACTCCAGAAACCAAGTTGCTGTGAAAACTTTAAAATCCAAAGCTTATAAGCTGTCTCATAAGGTATCCAGCAACTGCAAAATCAGAATTGATCTTCTTTATAATGTATTACAACCTTTTCTCTCTTGTACAGACATTCCTTTCCATTTAGCTGTATGTATTGCATGACAGACCAAGTCTTTAAGAGCTTTTAAAAATACAGTATTCTTGCTGGATGGTGGTGGCACATACCTTTAATCCCAGCACCTGGGAGGCAGAGGTAGGAGGATCTCTGTGAGTTTGAGGTCAGTCTGGTCTACAGAGATAATTCTAGAACAGCCAGAGCTGTTACACAAGAACAGAAACAAAACAAAACAAAAATAAATAAAAATACAGTATTCTTAACTAAGGAGAAGACTCTAATTCTGAGTGCAGAGTGTCCTGCTGTCTCAGCGCATTTCTTTTCTTTGTGCTCAGTTTTTAGTGAACAGAAAACAAAAGTAGTCCATGACCATGTCTACCCTAAACACTTGTCAGGTTTAATGTGTAAGAAAACACAACACAAAATATCAGGGACCGAGAGGAAAGTATTTTTGGTGTTGTCTGAATCATAACCAAGCCTTGGTGGAGCATTCATATTATGAACCTCTGGTATCCGATACAGCTAATGATCTGGTGTCTATCTGTTTTTGAGGGGCATTCTGCACCCCTGTGGATGTCACCAAAATGCTATTAAACAAAACATACTCTCATCTTGGGGTTTTCAAATTGCAATGTCTGACATTCTGAGCGGGGTGAATGCAGTTGGTATGTTCTAGCCAATTAAAGAGGATAAGCAAACCCACAATGCAGGAATAAACTATGAACATAACTTAAAGGCCACCAACACTGTGTCCTACTGTGGTACACAGATTATACCAAACATTTATCCTAAAAACAACAACAAGCAGACCCTGCTTTTTAAAGCTGGTCCAATATTCATTTGTCCTCAGGAATTTAGAGTAATTATACATAGCTAAATCTACAGATACAAAATTATATCTTTTGCTTTAAGAATAATGTGTTGTGTTTGTTTAACAAGCATCATAGCTACCACCCATGCCATTTCAAAGGTGGATACTTGGGTAAGTTCTAAGTTTTTGTAGATGGGTGTTTTGTCTGCATGTGTGTCTGTACACTGTGAGTATGCCAGAAGAGGTCAGCTGATCTGTTTTGAGGCGGGAGTTACAGACAGTTGTGAGCTGCCATGTAGGTGCTGGGAATCAAACCCAGATCCTCTTAACCTCCGAGCCATTCTTCCAGCCCCTTGAATAACTCTGATATATTTTTTCCATGCTCCGGGTTGATAGTTGTTGTGTTATGTTTTTGCTTTTTGAAGGGCAGGCCACCCAGCTCCCAAGGAAATCACCTAGAGGTGTATTCTTAGTTAGGATTGCCCGGCCATGGCTTGGTTTGTTTCTTACTAACTTTTCTTAATTTAAATTATCCAGAATACCTTTTGCCTCTGGGCCTTTTCTTTTCTTAATTCTGTAATCTGACTTCCGCTGCTACTCAGTGACTGGCTGGGTAGCTGGTCCCTGATGTCCTCTCCTTGTTCTTTTACCCCTCTTCTTCCTCATTTCTCCTGTTTATACTCTTTGCCTGCCAGCCCCATCTATCCTTGCTTCTGCTTCCCTATCCTCCATATTGGCCATTCAGCTCTTTATCAGGACCATCAGGTGTTGGTGGTCTGTTTCCCCCTACCCCCAGACAGGGTTTCTCTTTGGAACTTTGGAACTTGTCCTGGACCAGGACTTGTCTGTAGACCAGGTTGGCCTCGAACTCATAGAGATCCACCTGCCTCTGCCTCCCAAATGCTGGGATTAAAGGTGTGCGCACCACCACCACCTGGCTCATCAAGTGTTTTAGAGAGGCACAGTAACACAGCTTCACAGAGTTAAACAAATGCAGCATAAACAAAAGTCATACACCTTAAAGTAATATTCCCCAACAGATAGTGAAGTTGGGTGATACTGATAATATAATTGAAAGACTACAGTAGGCAAGTAGAAGATATGCACTTTAGTGTTGATAAAGGAATCAATCATTCATATCCAGACCATTGTGGCGCTTTTATAGGGTGGACCCAGATAGGGTTACTAACACTTCTCCTGAGTCCTTTTAAGAATCACATCCTTTAAAAAAAGGAGGAGGAGGAAGAGGAGGAGGAGGAGGGAGAGGAGGAGGAAGAGGAAGAAGAAGAAGAAGAAGAAGA
This sequence comes from Cricetulus griseus, assembly GCF_003668045.3. Classification (NCBI taxonomy): domain Eukaryota; kingdom Metazoa; phylum Chordata; class Mammalia; order Rodentia; family Cricetidae; genus Cricetulus; species Cricetulus griseus. The sequence continues at coordinate 258,557,845 of NW_023276806.1, forward strand.
AGAAGAAGAAGAAGAAGAAGAAGAAGAAGAAGGAAGAAGAAGAAGAAGAAGAAGAAGAAGAAGAAGAAGAAGAAGAAGAAGAAGAAGAAGAAGAAGAAGAAGAAGGAAGAAAGAAGAACATCCTTAGAGGTGGATGTGTAGCTTGTTTTTGTAGTTGCTCTGGAGACTAGACACATGCCTGTTCGAGTGGACTAGGTGTGGTGTAGCATGTGTCTTTAATCCCACATTCAAGGGCCAGCCTGGTCTACATAGAGTTTCAGGCCAGCCAGGGTGAGATAGTTAAGACCCTGTCTGATACAACAACCAAATCAAAGTGTGTTTAACTGACAAGAGCCTTTAATGGTTCCTGCAACCACTGGGCGAATCAGAGACAGGGTGCATGTGCTTTAATCCTGCCTTACAGGGGGTGGGAGGGCAGGAGACATTGCAAGTGCAGGTAACAGAAAGGTTGGGGCATAAAGGCTGAGGCCACCTAGTGGGACAGTGCTGCAGATTAGTGTATCCAGGTGCTCTGGTTTTAACCTGTCACCCTGCCCCCTTTTCCCTTTGCCATTTTGAAGATCCATAGGATGCTCAGAGGAACATTCTGGAACAGAGTCTGTCTTTAGCCTGTTGACTTTGATGTTTCCTGCAGGTAAAGGTTGAGGTGATAACAGTGTGGCCATTTGGTTGCAATCTAAAGTGGAGAAACAGAGCAACGTGAAATGAATCTTTCCAACTGAAGCTTAAGCAAATGTACCATTTTTATTAGGACTGGAAAGAATGCACAGAGAAATTGTAAAGCTGGGATATTTTTAAATGACAGAGGGAAACCTAGGCTCCTAGGATGGATGGTTTTCTGAAACAGTCTCCAAAGATACCCATCTTCGAGAGGTCAGTTGGAAGTCATTTCCCCATTTGATGTTTTAATTGAATCATTTCTGGCACGATTTACAAGATGTAGAACTGTGAGTGTTTCCTCTGTGATCTCAATAGAGATTTTCATAGCCACTTGGCTTTGCAGATAGTAGCAGTCTGCAGGGTTCCAGGTGTCATTCTCAATGCAGGTCTTGTGCTCTCCTTGGGCTCACACTGTTGAAACTCAGGTCACATCCTGGTTTAGATTTGGTTAGTTTGAAGATCAGGCCAGTTTTGATCTGGCTAAGTTTGCTTTTAGAGTGGAAGTAAAACCATAGAGCTTCAAGTGACAGTTTTGAGGTAAGTTGGAAAAAGGTATCCGGTTTCTCAGTCTGGGATCAACAGGCTCTATGGTTTAGGTCTCTTAAGTTTCACAAAGAGCTTGCCAATTACATATTTCTCTGTTTCTGTGTATAGTGTTAAACTATAATTTTTTTAAAAAGAGAATAAGAAATCTGCCTTTGTAAGTACACTATTTCTTTGAAATTCACTTTCTTAGGAAACGACAAATAGAGATTGTTTGGAAAGAATGGCATGATCTAACACTTTGTAGAATCTCAAGAGTTTTGTCTGATATTGGTTCATAGCAAGTTGAAGCCTGAAACAGTCTATAACCAGCTTCAAAATCTACACAGAGAGTGCTGAGTTCAATTGCCTCTTCACTATTTACATTTCATTTGTTTGTTTTGGTTCTTTGAAACAGAATTTCTCTGTGTAACAGCCCTGGCTCTTCTGGAACTTGTTTTGTAGACCAGGCTGGCCTCAGATGCACAGAGATCCACCTTCCCCTGCCTCCCAAGTGCTGGGATTAAAGATGTGTGCCACCACAGCTGGCTTTATACATATTTTTATTCTTTCTTTGTCAAGGATTTGTTTTCTTTTTTAGTTTTCTTAATGATTTGCTTCAGAAGGTGCAAGAAGAGTGTGATAAATTCATAAAATGGAATTATTCTTACAAATTTAAATTGAGTATATTAAATTATGTATTTTTTAGTACAGATTATGTAAAACCCAGTATTGAAGAAAGCTAGCGTTAGTGAGCAGCATGCAGTAGAATACCATTTCTGTAAAATGTCTACATTACAAATAAATACATGGCCTACAGGGGGACATTCCAAAGTCATGGTAATGAGTCTTATAAGGCAAGGCTGTACCAGGGAAGACAGCCACAGCTTCCTGACAGTGCATGTGTGCCTTGCTAATACAGCAGGTATCAGGCTTAGTTTTGGGTTATGGACAAATGATATTTGTCATATTGTTTTGTTTTTAAATAGACCACGCATATTTAGAGACAAGAATAGTAACAACAAGAAACCTCAGTCCTTACATAACTTTAGAGAAAGCACTGTTCCTCCAGAAGTAGTGTATTAAAGACAGTGCTTTGTCAGCCTGCATTTCCTACTGTTGCCATTTTCTGGACACGCACATTTGCCTCTTCTACAGAGCATTACGGTTGCTAGCATTACAGACAATGTTGTTAGACTTATCTTAAAGACAAGTAAACAAAGTCTTACATGTCTTTAACATTTTTAATTCTGGAAAAATTTATTTAAGGATGAATTTTTCATCTTAACAGAGGGTGTTGCAACTTGCCATCAGAACACTTTGCCATGCAAAACTGAAATCACATCACATCAAACAATTCCTTTCTCTGTTTTCCCAGGATCCTCACAGCTATCATTCCTACCTCTGAGCTTCTCTACTTTAGGTACCACCTGTAAACATCTTCGAGCACGTACGTGTGTGTGTGTGTGTGTGTGTGTGTGTGTGTGTGTGTGTGTGTGTGTGTGTGTGTGTGTGTTTGGGGGGCTCTTATTTCACTTAATGTTCTTAAAGTTCAGTCATTATACAATACAACAGAATCTTTTTTCTTTTAGGTCTGTTTAGCATTCCATTGTATATATGTAACAATTTTTATTTTATCTGTCAGTGGATGTTCATCTTGCCTCCATGCAACCAAAAACAACAAAACCCACCAAGGTGCCTCCTACACATCCTTTCTACAGGTTCAACAATTGTTTTTTTTCACTGTTTCTTTATCCTGTGTTTATACACACACACACAGGCATCTTTTCCTGATTCATTTGAAGATAAATTTTGTCTCTAATTACTTTCTAATATATTTTTTAAAGAATAAGGGGTTCTCTTAGATAGCCACAGTACAGGCATCAAAACCAGAATGGTACAATTCTGCTGTCAATAAGTTTTACCACTTGTCCCAATAGTATCCTTTCTGTGTGTGTCCATGCTCAATCCAAAGTCTTAATTCATTGACTGTATTCAGTTGTCATCTTTCTGTAAGCTTCTTTTAATGCAAAGTCTTTTTGTTGTTCTTGACTTTTCATAGGACAGAGTGTAGGGCATCATGTCAGCAGGCATCCACAAAGACTAAGGTGGCATCCACAAAGGCCTGCCTTGTGAAGCTGTTGCATTGATTTTCTAATTAACAAGGAATTTGTTGGAAATATTTTGAGCCCATGTAATACCTTCTTTCTCATGGAAGTTTTACCACTAGTGTTAGCACCACTCATGCTTTTTATTAGCCAAACAGTTTCTTTTTCTTGTTAGTAAGTTTTTGATTGTAAAGAGGAACTTTTTCTTTGACCAGTATAAACCCACAGTCTTCTATTTTATTTGATTACGATCCATTACAGTTTTGTTATTTGATGCTAAAATTGTCTCATTTTTAACCACCGGGAATCCCTTCAAGTACGTAATAAAACTTCAAAACAAAGTTGGAGCTTCTTTTATTCAGTACACTTTTATAATTCTTTTTCTGTCCTACTAACTTAAATTGTTTTTTTAGATTTAAAACATGAATGTTTTGCCTGTATGCATGCATGTGCACTACCTGCATGATTGTTGTTTGCAGAGGTCAGAGGAGAGTGCTGGATCCCTGGACCTGGCATTATGGGTGGTTGTGAACCACCATGTCAATTTGGGTCCTCTGCAAGAGCAACAAGTACTCTTAACCAGCAAGACATCTCTCTACTCTCCCTCTGTTCTTTTTGTTTAAAAGGCGGATGGTGCCCTCCATAATGTTTTTAGATTAAAAAATAAACCCCAAACCCAAACTAAGACACTGTTGTAGATAATTATATAATTTTTTTTTTTGCTTCAGAATCTGCTGAACATATTTTTTTGAAATTATTTGGTCAGACGGCTAGTCATAAAACTTTTCATATGTAGATAGTGTGGGCAGCTTAACAAAAACTAGTACTGTAAAATTCCATTTTTTCCTACTCCTGTGTGTTTCTGTGGCTCAGGAAACAGGCGGCAGGGCCACACAGGCTAGCCAAGGGCACTGGTGTTAACATTACTGTCAAGTCTGCTGGTTAAGCCAACCTGGTACACAACAGTGATGCACTCCTGTTTGTGATGGCTGCTTCGTGGATATGATTGATTACATTAAAGATTATTGCTGCCATTTTAATTTTATTGAGATCTGGACTGATCAGCAGTCTCCACTAGCTTTGTGGGGTGACATGTCTTCCAACTTTAGGTGTCTCGCAGAAGGATGTGGCCACTTGAATGGTGTACCCTCAGTTTACTCGTGACTCTTTAATGACATAGCAAGGACTTTGCTGAAGGAGTGTGATTTTCCTTGTCATTCTCTGTTTTAGTGTTCAAGAGGAAAGATGAATAAAATTTATCAAATTGATATTTCAAATTAGAGAGGAAATTGGGAATGTGCTACAGCCTCTCCTTGGTGCTAGTCGTTTCCCTTGAGTTTGCCCTATAACATTATTCACACACAGCCAAGTGAACTTGAACTCACCCATGAGATGGGAGTTTTGGGACTGGTTGTGTTTGGGAGATTTTCTTTTTCTTTTGATGACATTTGAAGATTCAAAGGTAATTATGTTTTAGATGTTTATGATTTGTGCTGTGACAGTTGAAGGGTGGAGTGTTCAGGGAGCTGCACTGCTCAGCTGCCTCTGCTCATTGTGTGTCCAGTACTTTCAGGGCATTTTTGGATCCATAACTTAAACCTGACACATCTTGACTTAAAACCTGTTCAGTTCTATTTAGTTGATGCTTCTTCTGCCTGTATTCTTTGCCTGGAAATGAAAAGTGACATTAAAAAGTCACCCATAACTATGGCCTCTCCTTAGAAATTCTAACACTCGGGTTGTTAATTCTGTGTGTTTGCTTTGCTCTGGAAGAGACAGTGTACTGTAGCCCTGGCCCCCTGTGGAGGTGCTCCAAGGCTGTTCCCACGATCGGTTGTTGCTTCATCAGTTTCCATTTAAATATAGTTGCAGGTATTAATATGGACCATTTTAGATGCTTTTCTTTGTGAAATCACCCACATTAAAAATGAGACTTTTGATATTTTTATTTGATTTTCATCATCTGTTTTTAGAAACAAGTAAAAAAATATTTAAACTTAAATGTGTATGTATGTGATTCATATGTGTGTGAGTGAGAACAATGACTTTCTTTATAAATGAAGTTTACTGCACAAAGGGAAAATTCAGATGTAGCACAAGATGAAGAGAAGATTCTGACTCAGAAATGCATGCCTTAGATGCCTGTCTAATCATCAGGGTTTAGTGCAAGCTGACATCTGAGTTTCCCAGAGTTGAAAGCAAAACCAGACACTTTAACAATGTGACCATCGTGTGAGCTTTAAAGGAGATAGATTAGTAGTGAACAGTTGTTTTTAGAAACGGCCAACAAATGACTTGTTTCACATGGCTCTTTATGCCATCCCTCATTAGAAACCAGGGGCCTTGTATTTGAGCATTAAGGACAGATGGTGAGAACTGATGGATACGCCTTACTTTTCCTTAGCTAGAATTACTGCTAAGCACTGCATCTCTGATGCAAGAGTTAAGCTATTGGGCAGCATTGAACAGGAGTTGAGAGATCCTGAGAGTTCAACCTGCACAGAATACAATCACTCTGTGCACCATTGACATCAAGAGGAATTCGCCTGTGTTACACACAACCAACATATAAAAGATAACTTGAGGTGGGTAGCATCTACCTTTCCCTCTCCCAGTCTGTGTATTGCCCATGCTTGCAAATAAAATACAGTCCCAAATGTATTAGTTTAACCAAATTTCAGTTGTTTTAAGTGAAATTTAGATAAACCAGATTGGATTATGTGACAGGGGATAAGGTCCTTAGTATCTAAAGGCATCTGATACCCTGCTTATCTTTTACAGTGAACTGTGAGTGTTTTAATACATGCATTTAGAAGCTTGAATGGCAGCCAGTTAGACTAAGACGAAAACTAAAGCACAAAGTTTAGAGTTAGAGTCAGACTCTCAGTTACAGATTTATAAGCACTTCACACAGGCTCTTCATTGCCTGGAAACCATAGTTGTCGCAAATGAGACTTTGTTGTCAGTAGGCAAGCATTGATTTAGTATGGGGTTACTACACTCACATACTTGAATGTTACAAGTTCGTAATAGAACTGAATGTCCCTCCTGTCCATACATCATAGAACAGCCAGTCAAATAGAGATCAGAATCACCAGTGATGGCCTAGTTTGACCTGACTTACATCAAACTAAGTCTGATTTCTTTTAGGCTCTTTTGTCTGTGATACTCTTGAAAATACAGGTGCTATATTCTTTCCTCTGGGAGGAGGATGTCTGTACAACATTGTGTGCAGTCGTCACTCTGATTCTGCGCAGAGCTTCCTGGACACAAGTCACTTGGCTGCTGCTGCTGCTCCCCCATGCCACACGCTTGCAGGCCTTCACCATTGGGTCTGGACACGTGATGTGTCTGTTTTTGAGACTGACGTTTAATTACAGCATTTCGCCCTTCCCTTCCCTCCCTCCAACTTCACAAACAAAAGTCTCAAAACAGAGCAGTTTTTTAAGATTTTTACCTTGACTGTTTACCATTTTTACTAACTTTTCCACTCTACACTTTGGTGTGTGTCTCTGGTGTAGATTACAGTAGTACTAACGGACTGTTAGACATTTGCTGGATTGCCATGTTAATTTATGCCTTGTAAATGAGAAACTGTATAGTCTGCACAATAAATGCCTGTATAAGGAGCAAGCTTTCCTATTGACACCTGTGGTAGTTCACACTCAGAACAGTCAGTTTCCTGACTAGATGTGAAGAATTTCTGTCGTGTATAATTTCAGTGATAAACCAGATTATAAAATAAGTTTAATTCCATACGAACAAACTCTGTCAGCCTCATATATTATTGACTGTTTTTGAAAACAGCATTTGAGGATAGACTTTGAGAGCCAATCTAATTCTATCTCTGTTCTCCAATACAAGTTTACAGCTTTGTGTTTAAATTTGAGCACACAGGAGGCAGCTTTAGAGAACGTTGTGGTTCTGTCAGGACCAGTTACCCATACTGAGTAGTTGGGAATACTTTTTTTTGAGGGTTTTTTGGTTTGGTTTGGTTTGGTTTTGTGGTTTTTTGTTTTGTTTTGTTTTGTTTTTTTGAGTGGGGGTGGGCAGGAATAGTTTGTAAAGCCAGACATCTGCTTATTGACAGGGATGCTTAATGTTTGTACTGTGAGTGGAAACATTCTTGCTCTTCCTATAAATAAATTTTATAGCGATTTAAAATCCATTAGTGTCTTAGAAAACTAATATTCTTTAACTTTGTATTCACCAGAATCCAGTAAGTTGTACTCAACAAATCTAAGTTGTTTATTATATGGCAGGCATTGTGCTACGGGCTGGGTCTACAGTGCTTGAGACGTCCATTTGTCTAGCATGTGTCTAAGTGCCTTCTGCATATGGGTAAGCCTTTACATTTTGGTTGTACTGAGTTTGTAACCCGGGGCTTGTGAAGGCTAGACAAGGACTGAACCCTGAGCTATACCGCCCTCCATGCGTGATCTGAGGACTCCAAGGAGGTAGTGTTTGTGTGGGGTTTTAAGGATCTGTGGTGGGTGCCAGTATGGATGCCTGAGTTAGACTTTCATCATGCCGTGTGGAGAAAACCTAGAGTGCTGAGAAAACCAAAGAAGTCAGAGGAAAGACAGGGACAGGTGAGGAGGATCTGTGGCTTAAGATGGAAAGGCAGCCAGAAGCCATTTCCCCCTCAAATTTCACATTATTTTTGTGTGTGACGTGAGATGTGCTAGTGGGGCATGATTATGCCACTGGGTTTGTGTGGCACAGTACATGTATGGGAGCCGGAGGAAACTTTTAGGAGCCGCTTCTCTCCTTTCACTGGGAATTCTGGGAATCAGGCTCCTTTGATCACCAGACTATCCTGGCAACACTTTACCTGCCGAGCCAGCTCATCCTCCCCACAAGTGTTCTCTTGAGGGGACGTTCTGCTTTTTAGCCATGTTTAGATTTGATTGTAGAGGTAAGTGGGGTGGAGGGGCATTCAAGGGTTTAGGTACAGAACTGACATCAAAATTTGGGCTTTAATGGGAGTTTTATTTCTTTGTGTCTCATGATCATTCTGATTGTTTTGTGGAAAATGGGTTACAGTGAGCCCAGAGAGAACACAAAGACTTTTTGCTAAGTTGAGCTGATGGAATCTGGCAGGTGAGATATTAGGACAGAGTGGTGGTAGAGATGTGAATGTGGTCAAGAGTGTTTTAGCGGTTGTGAAATGATGAGGCCTGCTGGGGCTTCAGATGGAGAGTTTAGGAAGGGAGGGTATGGGCCATGCTCCCCAGGCTTCTGTGTTCAGCCTCTAGGTGAATGCTGTTGCTAGTTCCATGAGACAATAAGAAGAACAGAAAACAGAGTTTATTTTAGTTCCCGAGAGAGTGCACAGATAGGACCTACTATTTGCTATGTGACTTGGTCTGGGACAATGTAGAAATGAAGAAGTGAGAGTTTAAGATGAACAGACAAGCATACAGAAAGCAAGGATTGAGCCGGCTATGCTTCCTCTGATAGAGGGCACCTGCTACGTGTCCTGGATGCTCAGAGCCCAATGTTTTGTTAAGTTCAGCATTAAGAGGAGGGATTATCTGGTCTGCATAAGAGATCTCTGTAGGGAAGCACTCTCAAGTTGCAGGTACCTGGGAGGAAGAAAGAAGCTGCAGTTGCTAGTTTTCATACATATAAGTCAGTCTTTTGGACTAGAGGAAGGCTTTGCCATTTCTGTGGATCTGAGGCAATGGGCTTTTGGACATTGCTGTGCGCATTTCAAAAATACATATTCACACAATACTTGATCTGCTCCCCACAAAGACCACAGGGATTGTTTATCAATATCAGTCAACCTGCCTGCCTGCCTGCCTGCCTGCCCACCTGCTTGCCTGCCCGCCTGTCTCTCTCCCTTTGTTTCTCTCTCTTTGTTTCTCTTTGGGTGTGGGTGTTTAGGTAATGTGTTTAACCCTTCCAGAAGCTTGCAGAAAGCAAAGACAGTTTCATTTAGTCTGTTCTGAGGTCCGAAGTCTCTGTAAGAAGGAGAGAAATTAATCAGCATGAGAAGGTAAGAATCTGTCCCAGAATTTCCCACTTCATCATTAACAAAGCCACGAGAGATTAATCATGGAAGGAGTTTAAATGAACCCAGCTTCAGTAGGATCTGTTTTCTCTTTAAACTAAGTAGGCTACAAGGTGACTACATTGCAAGGTTTTGTAACTGTTGTTCTTGACTCTTGATTAAGCCAGTTCTTGCTTAGGCCATTAACCCAGAGTAGCATCTAACTCCTAGAATTTTGTTAAGATTTTAATCAGAAGACTGAAAGTCTAGTTTATGAATTGGCTGGCTCATGGTTGTATAGCTTTTTAAAGTAAGACACCCAAGTTGGCAGTGGGTGAGGGCTCTAGCCTCTGATAGAAACTGGGAAGATGGGAGGAAGCTCAGAACTCTCCTCTATTAAAGGAAGTTTTTATGCAGTGCCTTGCATGAACCACTCTTCTGAGATACAGGAAAGGAATTTTTATTTGTAAGTGGGTTGAGACAAAACTCTTGGCAACATTCTGTTTTTTCTTTTTTTTTTCCTTTAATTGACTGCTTGAAACATGAAGTACTTTATGGTATGAAATAACCAAACAACTGCTTGAAACATGAAGTACTTTATGATATGAAATAAACAACAGCTTCCAATGGGAATAGGAAGATGAAAGCTGTGCTGAAGGGCAGTCGGGGTCTAAAGACTAGAGAGGAAATGCAGGACTGTGCAGAACCCCTCCTGTAAGCACTGCATTTTGGTTTCTCTAGCAGCACTGCTGTGATGGTGAGCCCAGCCCAAGACCCAGCTCCAGCAGCTAGCTGTCCATCCCCACCATGCCCCCCTGTATTAGGAGAATGAATGCACGGCTCCTGGCGCCAGCCACACTTTGTTTGGTGTCCTATCTGCCTTTATTTATACCCAGTTTTAGTGTCTGCAGTGGTGATGGAGAAACCTTGTTACAGCAAGCCAGATTATCTCACTGAGTAAATTGGGATGATGTAGTAAGTTTCTCAACTCTATTGATGATGAAAATAGAAATTCATGGTCTTTGAGCATTCATGTATAGAAATGCTAACCCACAAGAGTTATGAGTGTTGCGTCTCATGGAACCATAGTTACAGATGTTTGTGAGTCACTGTGTAGGTGCTGGGAATTGAACTTGGTCCTTTGGAATTGTAACAAATACTTTTAACTGCTCAGCCATTTCTCCAGTCTGGCTTTTTTGAATGGAGTTTCTCTCCATTCAAGTTCATGTTGGGGCTGTTGAGCTTCAGGTTCTTGAAACCACTAAAGACTGATGTTGCCCTGAGACCTCTGCCCTCAACCATCATGGAGGACCCTGGGGGAAAGACAGCACACTTTCTTTAAGCCTAGTTGCTATTCTGTCTACGGTGCTAAATACAGTTGGCATGTTCTGGGGCTGGAGATGTAGCTCAACTGGCATCTGTGTGCACAGGACCTGTAGCATGATCCCAGCTCCACAGAAGTGGGATCGAGAGCAGTTAACCATTCAGCAACCATAAAGGTAGTAGATTCAATGAGCAAGCAGTAAAAAACATCAGAAAGAAAGTCCTTCTAGGATTTCTGAGCTCAGACCCTTACATGGTTATTCACAGAAGACACTGGGATTTTGGAGCAAGGTTCTACCATCATCTGTATTCAGCTAGTTTCCCTTTTAAAGACGACAGCTCTTGGCCTGCTACTCAACCTTAGTGGAAACTGAACATTTGACAGCGGGCCACTACCTTACCATGCAGCCTTACCAGCTGACCAGCTCATGATGAGAGAGAGGCGAAGGGTAGTGACAGGGTAGGAAAGGGGAGAAAAACATGAGAATCTCAATTATCTGTCCACTTAGGTAGTTGACATTTCTCAAGCCCCATTTTTGTCTTGTGACCCTTTGTAAGCTGTGAAAGACTGATGGGTGTAACCATGATTCTCTTCTTTCTTTTTAATTACCTGATTATAAACTCACAAGAAGCAGTGTCTTGTAGCTATTTTATTTAAGCTCAGTTTACTTCGTTGATTAAAAAACCATAAAAGAATTATATAAAAAGATCATTAAGAAATAATTTTAATGATATTTTGGCTTAGGCCTAAAATGGGGCAGGAGGCTCAGTTTTGCTGAGACTTCTGTCATCATACATCTATGTCCAAGGGTTTGGTCAGGTTCCCTCCTCCATCCTCCCATCAAGGCTTGTGTATAACTTGCATTATGTGTAAATTTAGTGTTTCCTTTTGAACTTTGGATTTTCTCAGTGATTACTCAGCAGAGTATTTCTATCTTGCTGGTAAATGATATGGGTGTGGTGGGCTGTGGGTGCTGTTCTGTGAGAATTTGTCGTTGTATATCAAGCCTTTAAAAACAAGCCTCCTTCCTTCCCAGCTGATTTCCTGCCAGGTGCTCTCCTTGCTTAGAGAATGGCTAGAGGTTTAATTGGTAGACTTAGACCTCCATTCACAGTATAGTAAAACATGGGTAGTTAGTCCTGATTATTTTCTCATGTACTGTCATGGATTTGTTTTGGAGACTTCTGTTTTTCCCATTTGTTTCAGAATTTTAGAAAAACAAGTGAACCAAACTTTTAGTCCCTAATCAGAAGCAGCAGCTGTCTGTGGGCCTTTCACTCTCACTGCCTTCAAACAGAAACTCTAGGAGGCAGTCTCTGGCCTCATTTGCCTTTTTTCCTTCACTTTTTGTCTTACTCTGCCCCTTTACCTTCTGAGTGGACTTCTGGGCTGCTTCAGTCCCCTTGCTCCAGCCCTGCTTTCTCTTGGTGTTAGTCAGAAAGTAGGTGCTGGATGAAACAAATGAGCAAAGTGATGCTTTGAAGCAGGCATGGGGCCAGCAGGAAGAACTGATGCTTCATTAGTGGGACAGACAGGGTCTTGTGCTGCAGTAAGTTTGTGTCTGTCTTGAGGAACTGAGGAATGCAACAGGTTCCATTTCTGTCTACTAGATTCTGTTTCATGTGTTTGAGGCCTTATAACTAGTTCCTAGTTGTGTGGTGCACAGTTGTGGGAAAGACACAGTAATCTTTGACATAGGGGTATGAATCAGATGGTATAAAAATCTCTTATACTTTGTTATAAAATATAAAGGGAAATACTTTATTCTATCTATAGCACTTTTTGATAAATGCTATACAATAATATTGAGATAAATAATCATTTTGAAAATGTCAAAACATTGAATAAGAAAAGTGGCTAAGAGAAATACACAAAAGAAACAGTACTGGAAATGGGTGGGGCTTGGCCTGGAGGGCTTTTCCTGGTCTAGGCTGGTGCTTTCCATTTACACCCTGTGTTGTGAGTGGGGGCCATGAGTTGTGTCTTCAACTCAAATTGCTCTGCTCTACACTGGCTGTTAACTACATACAAACTAAGTAGTGTTACTTCTGCTTCAGAGTTTTCTGAGGATTAACTGAATGAGTTATGTAGACACACCCATTGTGTCATAGATGCTGGCTGTTATGCTAAGAATAGGTTAAGATGCAGGGTCTAATAAGGTTCAGTACATAATAGCTTGGCTTCTCTCCTTCCAAGGTAAGACCATGTGGAATTCTAAAGATCATGTCTTCAAATTGATAAATGCAGTCCATACTTCATACAAGAGTTAGCTACTTAAAGTATACAGAGAATATTGTAACAATTACATTTGTGTACCCATTGTCAACTTAAAAAAAAATCAAAGAGGTCACTATCTAGAAAACTACCCTCCTTGTGTCTTTATGTCTGTTGTAAACTAAATGGAACCCATTTTCTTCATCTGTTTTTTCCTTTGCTCTTATGTCCATTTCTTTTATAGTTATCTTCATTTCTGATAACATACATGTACTCACCAGTTCCTGCCATTTTAAATGGGTTTTCTGGTTTTCATGCTATTTTCTGTACTGCCATCTCCCTTCTGCGCTCACCTGTTGGTGTCAATCACTTTTATGCTTTTTTCCTGCTTTCTGCTGATTACTCTTGAAATGCTGACATGTGTCTTTTGGTTTTCAAAGTTCAGTATTGAAATCAGTGCCTACCGTCATCTTAACAAGAAAGGGCTTTAATTTATAAATTTAAAGTTTACGTCATTCTCTAAAAATCGTGCATGTGGTTGTATTTTTGGTTTGTTTTTTAATTGATTTACTTCTGTGCATTTCTTCTACTTATCCACATTAGCCTTTGTTGCTGTTGGATGTAACTTTGATACTAACATATTTCTAGTGCCTGCTGCCTGTAAGTTCCTCAATTAAACCAGCTTTCTTACCTTCTTTTCTCTTTAGATTTTCAAAAGAAACAACCAGACGATGATTCCGCCCCAAGTACAAGTAACAGCCAATCAGATTTGTTTTCTGAAGAGACCACCAGTGACAACAGCAATACCTCCATAACCACGCCAACTCTTAGTCCCAGCCAGCAGTCGCTTCCGACAGAACTGAATGTAACATCACCGAGTAAAGAGGAATGTAAGTCCCTAGACGCAAGAGTCATAGAATAGCCAGGCACTTTGCAAGAGTGCCTTGGTCATGAGTGCTTAACTTTAGTTTCTGTTTATTTAGTGCTCAGCAGGTTAGAGAAGAAATGTCAACCATTGCATAGAATACAAGGTCTTAGGAAATAAATAGCCATTTGCAGAAGGACATGATGTTTTTTTGAACCAACCTAGAATCTGTTGGGAATGGGAGGAAAAAGTAATACATTTTAAAAAGGTTTATTTGTGTGTGTGGGTACACTTCCATGCTGCATCCAAAGGGCAGAGAACAACTTCCAGGAGTCCATTCTCTGCTTCCACCAGGGTCCCAGGAGTGGAACTCAGGTCCTCAAGCTTAGTGACAAGTGCCTGGACCCACTGAGCTATCTATCTCACCATCCTCTGCTGAGGATTTAAAGAACACTTTGTCTGTATTATCTTCCCTGGGCTTAATTTAATTTGTCCATACAGAAGGAAGCCCAGAGACTCTGCTTTCTAAGTCTGTAGAGAATTCTAAAGGATAGTAAGCATTTAGAATCCAGGGGCCTTAGCTTGAACTTTGCCTCTGCTAACTGGCCTTGACTAGTGTTTAACTTGGATAATAAAAACACAGATAAAAACACTTGGATTAAAAAAAAAAAAAACAGAACATACTTTCTTTTATTTTTGTTTAATATTTTAGTGGCTGTTGCTGTGTTGTGCAAGTACATGCATACATGTAGAAGGTGAGGACCCATACAGCTGGCATGTACTGTTAGATTGTGGGGCCTGGGGATTGGACCCAGTTAGTGGAGCCTGTGTATGAGTACCTCTAACTATTGAGCCGTACCATTGGTCCTCTTGTTACTCTTTTGTATGTGATATGTAAAGATACTGTTAAGTTAGACTTTACAATGCTAGAACTATTTCTTTTGGGGCACAACTGTAACTCATAATATTTGTTCAAATTTAGAAAGATATTATGACATAGCAATTTTTGCCTCTCATACTTTGCTTAAACTTGGAATTTAGTGTTTCAAGTATAATGAATATTTAAAGATGTAGTAGTTAATGCTATCCAGTCTACTAATTTGTTGGGGGGGTTAGCAAGGAGCAAATATTTATTTAAATCCTTTCATGAGTTATATTGAGAATATAAAACAAAGAAGATCTTTAAAGAATTTATTGTTTAGCAGGGACATTGAATATATTTGTTACTTTGAATCAGAGGATGGCAAACAGTAGTGATTAATACCCCCCCCCCCAGCAATGGAAAACTACCTGGCTGTATGTGCTTTCTCTAAGCTCTTTATTCTGTCCTGTTAGTCTGTGCCTGTATCATGCTGACTGGGGAGTGGGTGGTTTGGGGGTATATGATACCTTTAGGCTGTTCTTTTTGCTTACAGTTGCTTTGGCTTTTGTGGATACTTTGTGAATTACTTAAGAATTTTCTGGTTTTGTTTTCTAATTCTGTGAAGAAATAGATGTTGTTAGTATTTTGGGAGAGATTAGCCCATGAATATGGGCTATCTTTCTCTGAGAGGAGGTATCTTTTCTTTCTCTCCCCTTTCTCTGTGTGTCTTCTTGGGTTTCTTTGATTGGTGTTTTATAATTTTCATTGTAGAGCTCATACACATACTTAAATTTATTTCTAGATCTTTGGTTTGTCGAGACAGGGTTTCTCTGTGGCTTTGGAGCCTGTCACTCGCTCTTGTAGACCAGGCTGGCCTCGTCTCACAGAGATCCGCCTGCCTTTGCCTCCCGAGTGCTGGGATTAAAGGCGTGCGCTGTATTTCTGGATCTTCTGTTGTTTTGTTTTGTATCTATTATGAATGGATTGTGTTCTTTCTCAGCAAATTTCTTATTGATGCAGAAACACTACTGTTTTTTTTTAATTGATTTTTGTGTCCTGAACATTTATTGAATTTGTCAATTTTAATGGTTTTGGGTGAAGGCTTGAGGACTTTCTACCTATGAGGTCATACTATCTAATTTTCCTTCCTCCTTTCTGGTTTGGATGGTCTGTCTGATTGCTTTGGCTAGAACTTACAGTTCCATGTAGAGATGGTACTAGCCCCCTCGTCTGTCTTCAGATCCCAGGGGAAGTAGAGTTGACTTTTCACCATTGTTTGTTGTTTGCTGGGTTGTGTGTTTGGCACACATGGCCTTAATTGTATTGTGATACAATATTTCTTTATTCCTAATTAATCAGATTTTATTGTGGAAAATGGTTTTGTCATTGTCTTTTCAGAGTCTCACTCTCTAACCCTATTGGTCTGAAGCTGAATGAAGCTCACAACAGCCCTCCTCCCTCAGTAAACCACCATGCCTAGTTAGGATATTGAATTTTATTAACTATCTTTTCTTTGACTGCTGTCCCCTGCTCTGCTGGTGTGATGCACAGACTTGTTGGCTTGCACATGTGGAGCCATCTGTGCCCAGAGGCTGGGTCTCTTGGTCATGGTTTATAACCTTTCTGATGTGCTGTGGGTTGCGATTGCTAGTATTAAGAAGGTTTACTGTAACACAAATAATAAAAACTCAGAGCCGGATATGGGATCAAAGGAACAAAGTAGCCGGCCACTAGCTCTTCCCTCTACCTCGGGCTAGAAGGGCTGTCCTGTCCTCAGTGTGGCTGGAGACTAAATCTCTGGGAGTGAATACTGAATGCCTCACTCCTATCTTAAATACCTCTCTAGAGCTGGGATTAAAGGCTCGGGATCCCAAGTGCTGAGATCTTCTTTGTGTGAGCTGTTTCTCTTTTAGACTGGACCAGTTTTGTGTAGCTCAGGGTGGCCTTGAACTAACAGAGATCCACCTGCCTCTGTCTCCTGAGTCCTGGGATTAAAGGTGTGTGCCACCACTGTCTGGCTCTGTGGCTGTGGCTAGCTTTGTATTTTGATCTCCAGTGGCTTTATTAAATCATAAATATCACCCAGTTTACAGGTTATGTCCATCAAAACTAGTAGTCATTAATTTTCTTTTTGTGTATGTGTCCTTTTCTGGTTTGGGTGTTGAGGTAATAAAATGTTACACATGAGTTTTAGAGATTTCCTTCCCCTTTAAGATATTGGAGTGGGTTGAGAATGTTTGGTGTTATATTCATTGTTGGTTAATTTAGATTTTCTATTTTCCATGGTTTAATCTAGAATTGTATCCATCTTTTTAGGTTTTTTCAGATTGTGGGTAAATAGTTACTTGTAATGGCTCTTAGTAGTCCTTTGTATTTCTAGGTCATCATTTGTAATAAAAATCTCCTTTTATTGTCTCTGATTTTATTTGACTATAATTTCCTCCTTATTTTTTAATATTACTGATTTTTACTTTCTTGTGCCCCCCCCACCAGTCTTAAGTTTGTTTCTGCTTTGGTTCCTCCTCTCCTTAATAATTTCTGATTGGTTTGTTGCTTTTCTAGCTCCTTAAGTTATCTCATCACATTGTTTGATTCAAGTCTTTGTATGGTTTGGCTTTTGCATTGTTTGGCTTTGCTTTGTGACAGGGTCTCATTGTGTTGCTGTGCTGCCAAGTCTTATGTCACCTTGACACAAGCTAGAGTCATCTGAAAAGAGGAAACCTCAAATGAGAAAATGCCTCCATAAGATCAGCTGTAAGGCTTTTTTTTTAATTAGTGATTGATGTGGGAGGGCCCACCCCATTATGGGTGGGGCCATACCTGGGCTGGTGGTTCTATAAGAAATTCTAAGCAAGAAAGTCACGGGGAACAAGCCAGTAAGCAGCACCCTCCATGGCCCCTGAATCAATTCTTGCCTGTAGGTTCCTGCCCTGCTTGATTGAGTTCCTGGCTCCCTCCAGTAATGAACTGCAATGTGGAAGTGTAAACCAGATAACCCTTCCTCCTCAGCTTGCTTTTGGTCCTGGTATTGTGTTAGTAGTAGAAGCCCTAACTAAGACAAGTTGCCCAGGCTGGTCTCAGACTCTTGAGTTTTCCTTTAATATATGGCATCAATTCCCAGAATGCAGCTATGAGAACATTCTTGAGTTGTGCCTAAATTATTTTTAGTAGAGCAGGGTGCACTTTGCTTCCCTGGAAACTGGTTTCTGGTAATGCCTTAGCTCACCAGGGATTAAAAAATGGAGATGGGTGTTATCAAATCTCACCAGTGAACTTGGACTTGTTTCAGCTTTGCAATCCTCCTGTCGTCACCTCCCGAGTGTTAGAACTATAGAAGTTAATCATCATCCCTAGGTTGTAATGCCTTTCCTTTCTTTTACTGTGTCCTTTATAGCCTGTTGTTGATTCTAGGGAAGCCTGATCTGCTCTCTGCAAAGTGAGTATCACTGCCACCAAGTTGATAAGCTTTTATTTGATTTTCCAATTAAATTTCTAATAATTTCTAAAGGGAGCCAGTGTGCCCCTTTTTAGACTGGCTTCTGTAGGAGGGTGGATATTGGACAGAACAGGCTAGCAGCTTCCAGTAAAGTGTTTGGAAAATATTACCTATTAAAAATATTTTATGACTTCCTGCTGGGCTGGTTTTAAGTGAAATATGGAGGAACGATTTATTTACAGTTCTCTCTGTGTGTGCCTTTCTCTTCCCTTTTCTCTAATGAAGCTCCAAGCATCAAGCCGTTTATCAGAGATAATTATACAACAGATGGAGCTTTTCTGATATATAATAGTCTCAAAGTGGAAGATTCTCTCCCCTAATAAAGAATGCCCAAACTTTAAATGTCTCTTGATTTTAATTTAAAGCTTTTTTTCTGTAGTGTGTTTATTTATTAATCCTAAGGCTGGTTCTACAAAGCATGCTGCTTTCACTGGGGCCTTGTTCTGAAAAGATTGATACTTTGCAATGCAGTTTAGTAATGTCCATTATGTACTTTATTGAATCAAATAGCTCTCAGTCAGGAGTCGCTGTGGATGATCTGTAAGATAGTTTTTGTCAGGCTGCAGGACTTGCTTATAGAGACTGTTGGTTTCTGCTCCACCTTGTTCACATACCTGCAATGCCATTTGCCCTTTAACTTGTCAAAGCAAGAGCCCAATTAAAGCAAAACCATCGTTTTCAAGTTCCTCACCTGATGCTCTTCAAGTAGTCTCATGAAGTATGACAGCATCTTTAAATTCTGGGTTAACAGGAATCACTAAATTTGCCTGTCTGTGTTCTTTGCTTATTTAGCTACCCCCGTCTTGCTCATGTGTAGGAATGCCTCATATAGTCTGGATAATAAGTCTTTGCTAAATATAAAAATGGAAATTGTAGAAGTGAACAGTTCTCCAATTGTGTATTTTGTTGTGTCCCACGTTCTCCTGCCTGGGAGTCCTTCCTTTGCCTACTTGACCATGCTGTGTGTGTTGCTCCCTGCAGACATCAGAGTCTCGCTTATCAGCATGATCTAGTGCTTATGCCACGGTAGCCTTCAGTGTGTTCACTAATAACCATATAACCCCAATGACTCACTCCTATCCAGTCCACTATTACTCCTGTTAATCTATTACTGGGCCTTACTTATGAATTAAACTTCATTGTGGATATGTCTAGGAAAAACACAGTGATACAGAGTTTGATGCTGTCTACAGTTCCAGGGTATCTTTTGGGAAATCTTGAAGGATAGCCCTACAAATAAGGGGGACTATTGTATTACATACAACATTGCCCATTTATCTAGGTTTCTAAATTATTGAGAAAAAAAATTACATGTTATTCTTAATTTAAAAAAATTCTTCTAAAGGTACTTTAAACTTTAAAATATATTATTACAACAAGTATACAAACTACAGATGACTGTGTGTGGTGGGGGATATGCTTGCATGATGCATGGGCAAATGTGCATATTTTGGTGTTTGGTGGGTGGACTGTGTGTGGAGACCCAAGATTGACATCTTCAGTTGGTGCTCTGTCTTGTATGTTGAGGCAGAATCATGCACCCAGAACTCACCTGCTCTGCTAGTCTAGCTAGCCAGCTTGTTCCAGGGATTGTGTCTGCCTGCCTTTGCATGCTGGAATTATAAGCAGGCTCCTGTGGCAACCCTACTTTTAAGTGGTGCTAGGGAACCTAAACTCTGGTTCTCATGTTGACAGAGCAAGCATTTTACTCACTGAACCACCCATCTCCCCAGCCCTAAATTTTAAGTGTTGTTTATGGTTCCTCCTTTGCCTTTGTTTATTATCCTGTAAGTAGTTGATTGACTGGAAACATTTTAAGTCTGGGAAGTTGCTATTGCCACTGTGTTGTTGTTTTTGTTTTTTAAATAGGATTATATCTTGAATCTTTCTTCTTGCTTCTGTTTTTTCCTAGTACAAAACAACCTGCCCAGATGAAGTTGCCAGTGGTAGTCATGTTAGAAAAGGAATTCTCTTGTTGACTTAGACCACTTCCAGTGTGGGCATCCAGATTTAAGTAATACTTTTATTCTTTGAAAATTGTATGCACGTATGCAGTGTATTTTGATCACATCCACTTCTCATTTTTCCCCTCTCCCCAAATCCTCCATTTCCCAACACATCACCCTCCCAAATTCTTGTCCTCTTAGTCTTAGATGTCCTCCTCCATAGCCCTCAGTGTGGCTGATCTAGTGCTTGCTTCTGAACCAAACTGAGGCTTTTCTTTGCTCAGAAATCACCTGGCACTCATTCCATTCATGCTCTCTGAGGCTCAGAATCATTCCTTTACCCTGACTGTTTCCTTTAAGGAACTCCTGGAACTCATCTGTCACTTGCTCTCAAACCATCTTTATTGTTACCTTTTAGACTTGGATATATATTCTCATTCTCTCTCTCTCTCTCTCTCTCTCTCTCTCTCTCTCTCTCTCTCTCTCCCCCCCCCCCCCCCGAGTCTCAGGTTCCAGCAGAAGCAAAGCCCTCTGTTTATACTGCTCTACTCAACTTCAGAGGGCTTCTCTCATGGTGCTTGTCCAGGCAGTGCTCAGTCAATTCTTACTGTAAATATGTAGAGAAGTTTTATTGCTAATTTCAGTATTTTCTTAGCACTACTTTATATGGCTGGGTGGTAGTGATGGCACATGCCTTTAATTCCAGCACTTTGGAGGCAGAGGTATGTAGATAGCTAGGGCTACACAGAGAAACACTGTCTCAAACAAAACAACAAACAAAAAAACCTACTTTATGTTTTGATACATTAGAGGTCTCATTGTTTGAATTTTAAATAGCTGCTATTTAATGTTTGGTAGGATTCAGTAATCCTACCAGTAATAAATTTGAGTTTGTGTATGCAATGTGACAGTTCATCAGAGTATTAGTAGCAAGTCTCTGCCTGTCTCACTCTGTGCCTCTTGTTGGGGAAGTTTCTGCTCATGGGTCTTTCTTTTGTCTTCAGAATCGCCCCTTTTAGATTCCTCTCTACAGGATAAAAGACTAGTAAGCTTCTAATACTTACGTTCAGGGTTTCTGAGGCCTGGAACCTAGAAGGTTTGTTTCATAGTCTTCTCTGATGACTGTAAGACTGTGTCAAGTTACTCCAGTTACTGCAGACCTGGTTCCTTGTTAATGCACTCTTGCCATTAACCAGTTTTTCACATGCAGCGGCTCAGAGGGTCCTCTCCCTAGATTAAATGCTCTGCACTTGTCTGAAGGTAAAGGTCACAGTGAACAATGTGTCATGTCATACCAGCTTAGCCTTTGCAGGTGTCATGTTTTTGTTTTGAGTAGGTACAGGAAATGGATGACACTGATAACTTGAAACTAAACCCAAGCTTTAGTTATGGCAAAATGTTTGGGTGAACAATACTGAGAGAGGTCCCTACTTGAATATGTTAAAAAGTGATGATTTTTAACTTTTTAGGAATATATTTTGTGTTTATGACTTTCCCTGAAAACTCAGGTCTGCCAGGACAAAAACCCAGCCATATGACTTCATCTCGTACTCGTTTACCCCATTGCCTCATAAGGCATTTCACTTGTCAGTCCATCACTGGGTGCCACTTTAAAGTTACCAAATACCAGTACAACCCTTTGACTACATAATTCAAATTGTGACATTTCTAGTCATTCATGGCAAAGAAAAATTCCCTAAGCCCTGGCAGTGTGCACTGTGTGTGGTGCCTCTTATTCAGTGCCATTCTTGACACACTGCTACTGCTAGGACAGTATGCTTTGGAGAGACTGAGCAGTGAGGTAGAGAAGTGCCCCTGTGTCCTTGGTTCTTTTTTAAATTCCATGGGATAGCAGCACCTGTGGTCTGGACAGATGTCTTGTTTCATTCTTCCTGGTGCCTCTTAGGAAGAGCACACACAAGGCATGTCCTCTTCTGAAGAGGGTTCAGCAACTTCGTGCAATTCCAGTGCAGACAAGATTGAGGAGAAGAATCTTACTACCTATGTTTTTATTTTATTTACTTTTATGTTATGTGTTTTGCCTGCGTGTATGCATGTGTGCCATGTACTTGGAAGTGTCTGTGAAGGCCAGAAGGCATCAGATTGCTCTAGTACTGGAGTTAACAGTCATGACTAACCACCATGGAGGTACTGGGAACCAAACCCAGGTCCTCTGCAAGGGCAAGAAGTGCTCTTAACCTCTGAGCCCTGTTAGCTTCTTACATAGAACCAGTTGAGTTCAATGAAACATTGTAGCCATCCTAGATAAACAGCAAAAACAGTGCCCTGATTGAAAATGGTGACTATGGATTTATGTCTCTTGACTTTAATCGCTTACATGTTAACATAGTTTTAGATTAAGAAATAGTTTACTTACACAGTGAAAGGGCTGGCTTAAGAGAAATGCGGAAGAATTGGAGAAATCCATTAACCTTAAGGGTTCACTGTTGTGTTCTGTGCCAGAAGATGTCAACTGGGGTCTGAGAACCTGTTGGGTCCCTCCCAGGGTCTCGGAGGTCAATCTAACTCCTTACTGGTCTGTGTAAGAGGTGTCCCTTTGTTAGGGACACTGCAGCAAATACAGGTGCAAAATGTGAATGCCATCTTCAACCTGGGAGCCTAAGTTTTTTAAAATAGTTGTGTTTCATAAAAGATATTCTTATATTCACATGTAACTGTTTTGTTAATTTAAGTGAAACAATATTTTTGTGTTTTTAGATTTCAGATAGCATGTAAATGTGGTAAAAAAAAAAAAAAAAAAACAACTGTTTTACTTAGTATGACAGATCTTCCATTTGTCCCATGGTTTTTAGCTTGGATTGTTTTCATCTGGTGTAGAACTGTCTTTGAACACTTGGTATGTGAATGGCTTAGACTGCCTCTGCCTGTGAGGCTCCAGCCTCAGTGCTATTCAGGCCAGGAGGCCGTGATCCTTTCACAGCTCCTCTGATCCCAGTGTGGCTGCCTTTAGTGCTCCTTGGAGTATACATGAGTCTGGGCACGTGAGGAGCACTCCTGTGCTCCTGGCCCTGCTCCATGGGAAGGTGTTGTGGGGAAATTTTTATTGTGAGCAAACATGGTGGGTGGTAACTGCACACACATTTCCCGGTGTTTGCAGAGATGTGTGTTACTGTAATTATTAGGGAGGTGGGATTCCATAGTCATATTATTTTGTTGAACATAATCAGTAAGTGACCAATAGCAAGGCCTGGCCTACTTTGAAAATCTCCTTATACCATTCAGATCTAAATTAGGGAATTATGAGAGGTCATACAGCAAGTTAAGATTAGGATTTCTGACAGAGATCAGCACCTAAGTTCTGTATTAAGACTTACAAATGGTTCAGTTTAGAAGTTTCATTTGGAGAAATGTGAGGCCCTCATCTGTGCTGGTTTTCTGTAAGATTAGATTCCCACCCATTATATATTTATGTTTACTTGTTTTTAATCAGCAGAACTTTTCAAACCCAGTTATATAGACAGATTAGGCATTCCCCTTCTGGTTATACTAACTCATGAATTGCAGGTGGGAGGTGATTGTGGAAGGTGTGGGGGGGACTTTTCTGAAAAGGCGACTGGTTCTTCTGCAGCCCGGTCTGTCCCTGGTGGTTATTACTATCTGTTCTTTGCTACTTTAAAATCACTACATACATGTTGAAGGCATTCAGAGGGTGACTACTTTATTACTCAAGAAGTAGATTGTGTGAGTATTTTTGTAAGTTTTTCTTTTTAACCTGACCACAGAAAGGTGGAGGTCTGTGTTTGCCTTGCTCAGGTCTCCATACCTCTTTGAAAGGCTTCATCAGTCCTGAATTTCAGAGAGAGTGGAGAATTACGGCTGTTGGAGCTGTCTGAGGTCACCTTTAGAATGGTGAGCTGGAAGAGTCAGCTGCTGCACAGTAAACAGTGTGGGTTATGATGGAGTGAAATTGACCAGCTGGGTAGAAATGGATGATACATTTCTAATAAGCCCGCAGTGCCTTTCGTTGAAAATTAATTAGATACTGTTATGTAAATGTCATGTTAATTAAGCAAGAAAATTGAAGTGTTATAAATCTGCTCGAGGAGTGCCTATTTTTGTGTTTTAATGTTTTGCAGTTACCTTGGAAGGGCGATAGTAGAATATTTGATTATTGAGTTTCTGGCAATTTTAGCTGACTGACTCGTTGACACTCCATTTTTTTCTAATCGATGCTTTAGCACATGGTTTAACTACAGGCAGCGAAGGCTTGTTGGGAGCAGGACCAAAAATAACCAGCCATGACAGCTGCTTTAACAAAACCTTTTAGAGTAGATTGTTCTCTACTTGAAGGAAAAGGATAAATGCTATTTTTCATATTTGTTTTGCCTTGGGTTTTGAGTTCTGGAGAGCGATGCTTGTCTCTATGCCAGTGCTGTCTTCTTCCCTGAGTCTCAGTAGCCTGACCGCCTGTGGAATTGATTGCACTGTGCGATATCTTCAACATAGGCTTTTGATATGCTCGACAACTATAGAAGACTGAAAAAATTCAGAATTCTGATACTTCACTTTGAAATGAAATGTGAATGATCGTTAATGGCATCCTTTTATGTAGTCCTGATTTTTACAGGATACAGCAGTGGTTCTCAACTGGTAGGTCATGACCTCTTGAAGTTATCCAGTGAAACTTTCATAGGAGTTACCTAAGACCATGAAAAAACACAAGATATTTACATTACAATTCATAACAGTAGCAAAATTACAAGTTATGAAATAGCAAGAAAAATAATTTTATGTTGGGGATGGTCACTACAACATGAAGAACTGTATTAAAGGATCACAGTATTAGGAAGGTTGAGAACCACTGGGTTACCGTGAAGTAGGACTGCAAATTTGTTACAAGTCTTCAACTTCACAGAGCTGAAATCAGTAGTTTCCCCAGGAAAATCCACTGCTCTGTTGGATTTGCTATTTAAACAAACAAACAAACAACAACAACCACAAAGCAGTGTCTGCTTGTTGGGAATAGCATTTCATAGTGTTGTTGACATTTCACATGTGGGTTTGCATTGCGTGTGACACCTTTAATACCAGCATAGAAACAGCCCTGGAAAAGCAGAGACTATGCAGACTTCCTGATCATAAACCGCAGGCTACACCAGGCATTATTCACTTGTAAATCACAAAGTAAATTGAGAAAGTTGGCGTTTTAGAAGAGAGCCCTGCAAATACATCGTCAAATGCAGGGTGCTGCTCTGTTGTTAAACACCGCTGGGTAATGAAGAGTCTTGGGAAAGTTACTCACGTTAGCAAAGGAAATCAAAGAACATACGCAGTGATTGGCTGAAAGGCTGTTCAGGATCCTTTTGTGAGACAGGGTCTTGCTGTATATAACCCAGGCTGATCTCCAACTTGAGACACTCCTTTCTTAGCCTCCCAAGTGCTGAGATTGTGGGTGGGTGTGTGCTGCTCCTTAAGCTTGGGGATCATTTGCTTCCCAGAGTCTATTTTAGTCAGGGTTTCTACTGCTGAGGTGAAACACCATGTTGGGGAGGAAAGGGTTTATTTGGCTTACAGTTCGACATCACAGTTCATCACTGAAGGAACCAGGGCAGGAACTCACAGGGCAGGAACCTGGACGCGGGAGCTGATGAGAGGCCATGGAGGGTACTGCTTACTGGCTTGTTTTGCTTGACTTGCTCAACCTGCTTTCTTACGGAACCCAGGGCCACCATCCCAGGGATGCCCCCGCCCACAATGGGCTGGACCCTCCCCCATCAGTCACTAATTAAGAAAATTCCTTACAGCTGATCTTATGAGGCATTTTTCTTAATTCAGGTTTCCTCCTTTCAGATGACTAGTTTGGTGTCAAGTTGACATAAAACCAGCATGCACAGAGCCCAACATATTAAACAAGAAATTTTGTGATTTTTTTTTTTTTAAATATAGGCACAGTCAAAAGTTGTCTTTCTGAAGCTGTCATAATCCAGGCTGCCTGTGTGACACCAACTTGATGGTTGGCAGTGACTGTAGCTTGTGCCATGGTGATCACTCTGTGAGCCTCCTGGTTTCCCAGAGAGCAACATGCTGAGTTTCCTACAACAGTGGTGCTCTGTGCCCTGCATTAAACTTTCTCCTTAACCTGTAAAGAGTCCTCTGAACTGCTCAGTGGGACACACACTGGTCTCTACTAGCATCTGGACTCCCTGTTTTGTAAGCACAAAATATTAATTAATGTCTTTTTTGCATCACCAGTTGTCTTGAGCCTCTGTGGATTTTCCTGGGGATCATGGTTTTAATTTCCTCTGCTTAGCAATGTATTTTCTATATTTCCCGTCTTTACCCATGTAACTCACAGTCATACAGTTGCTTCCTCACCTCACTCTTCCAGTTTTTTTGAGACAGGGTTTCTCTGGCTGTCCTGGAACTTGCTGTGTAGACCAGGCTGGGTTTGAATTCACAAAGATCCTTCTGCCTCTGCCTCTGCCTCTGCCTCTGCCTCTGCCTCTGCCTCTGCCTCTGCCTCTGCCTCTGCCTCCTGAGTGCTAGGATTAAAGGCGTGCACCACCACCACCCAGCCTCACTTCCTTTTTTTTTTTTTTTTTTTTTTCCTGACTATTCTATCCTTCTTAGAGTAAAGATGGCCAAGAATGGAGCAGAGCTCCCAGTGTGCTGCAGGTACCCGTGGTGGCTCCCTTAGGCAGTAGAGAGTCCAGAAAGGAACCCCAGTCCTGTTTTTGGTGGAGCGGACACCTCCATTTGACCCTTGCCAGCAGTTCTCAGGACCGTTTTGTTCACTGGAATCACATACCATATTTTTCTTTTTGACAGAAACACTTCCCATAGTTACCGACATTCGTTTTTAACGGTTGATTTATAATTAATTGTACAAGAACAGATAGTATTTTTATTTTTACTTATTGCTTCAAGAGTATGTGGCTTGAATGACACACAGTATAGGATGCATGTGTGGTAATCTTTTAAAGTGTTTCATAGGTCACTGTCTGCCAGACCAAACTTCATTCCAAGTTCTCCATTTATAATATTGCCCAATTATCAAAGCTGGGATATATTATCATTGCCAGTTACTGTTGCTGTCAGTTTTTCTTGGCTCAACTGTGGTTCTGTTTGTACTTTACTGTAATGGAGTGAATACATTGGATTAGGCTGCTAGCTTAACAAGCCTCTGGAGAACACTTGCATGCTGATGGATGTTGAGCTATGCTCTGTAGCTAGAAGGTTATTTTGCATTTTTTTTTTTTGCCAAAGCCTACAGAAATTAAATTTTGCAAAATTTAAAGGGTAAACTCCTAATCTTCAGGTGAGGTAAAAGTTCCTTTATTTGATAATTACCTGGGCATTCGAAGACATGGGATGTTAATCCATGAGTTCCAGACATTTCTTTCATTGTTTGGATTCCACGACCTCTTGTTGTTTTCCTGGATGGCTTATTGATGTCCTTTAAGAAAGCATTCTGAAGCACTCTTCTCTCCACTGCTCACTGTGTTGTGGAACCTTTGATCCTGGCCAGATACTGAGCTAGGAATTTTTTAAAACCCATCACATATTGTAACTTACTGAACTGTTAATATTTATGGTGTATCCAACTGGCTTAAAAATATACATAAGTTTCCTGCGTACCTTGACTTATTCCATCAAGAATTCCATATTTAGTGCTTAGGAGCCTGTATTTTTGTTTTTAATTAATTTGTGTGTATGAGTGTTTTGCCTGCATGTGTATAAGTATAAGAACTGTATATGTGCCTAGTGCCTTCATAGGCCAGAAGAGGGCATTGGAGCTTCTGTCTGGGAGTCAAACCTGGGTCTTCTGGAAGAGCAGCAAGAGCTGTCAATCACTGAGCCATCTCTCCAGCTCCAGTACCTCAGAAGATGCTCTAATATTTTGGTCTGATAGTCATTATATAATTCATTCTAGTACAGCTTGAGCATCTGTGTTAATTTCTGTCTCTAATACTATGATTAACACCATGAGCAAAAACAACTTGAGGAATGAGTTTATTTCATGTTATAGCTTGAGGCCCTTATCATACAGGGAAGTCAGAATAGGAACTCAGGGCAGGAACCTAGAGGCAAGAACTCATGCCAAGGCCGTGGAGGGGTGCTGCTTACTGGCTAGCTCTTCATGAGTTGCTCAGTCTGCTTCCTTACACGGTCCAGGACCATCTGGCTAGGGGTGGTACCACCCACATGGTGGGCTTGGACCTTTCCTCATCAGTCTCCCATCAGTAAAACACACCGAAGGCTTGTCTGCTGGCTGTGACGTGGAGGCGTCTTCTCAGCTGAAGTTTTCTCTTCCTGAGTGATTCTAGGTTGTGCCAAATTGACACAAGAGATAATTCCATACTTGATCTCATGTCCTGGCCCACTAAAAGTACGATGTGCAGTTAGCTCAGGTTAGGTGTACAAGGTCTGGGTGAAGTATAATGGAAGGTCTTGGGACCTCCTCGCCTCAAGATAACTTTACATATGAACTATTCCAAAATCCACTAAAAACATCCAAATCCAAAGCAGTTCTGGTCCTAAGTATTTTGTATAAAGGATTCCCAACCTGTAGTCCCATTATTTGCAGTCCCGTTATATTATACCTCCATTAAAATTTTAAAAATCCGTTTGCTTCCATAATTAAATCTACCAGCATTGTCAAATGCCCAATTTCCACATAGTCATGATGAAACAGATGACAGTGACAGATGACACGTTTATTTTGATAAATAAGAATGTGATGATACACAACAGGAAGCCTCACAGTTCATGAAGTCTTTTTACCAAGATAGTCCATGAACCCTTTGGCTAGTGACAATTTCACTGTTGCTTTTTATTGTGAAAGAAATGGGAGTGGCAGCTGTCAACCTTGAGAAAAGCCTGTTGTGTCCCAGAAATGGGAATGTTGTCAGTAGGAACAACAAGAAGATACATAGAAGCAGGTGCCACGAGTCAGTTCAGAAAAGCACAGAGAAGGTGGGCACTGTCCGGCTTGTGTACAGCTTGGCTCACTGCCTCTGCCTTTGCTTATTTTCAGGTCTCAGTTGCCCTTCTATTTAAGCACCTCAGATTTTACTGTATTTAAGCTTTCCCTGGGGAAAGGTGACCTTTGTAGGAATAAACATTCAGTTGAAATACCCTGCCCTCTGAGAGGTCTTTTGCATTTTTCTAATTTTTCTTACCTCATTTTCAGATTCTTTCATTTTCCAGGTGATGTTGGCCAGTGATGAATGTCCTGCCTCTTGGTTGCATGTGACATTCATTATCTATTTGATGCTCTGGCACTGGATTCTTCTCTACCCAGCCATTTACTGCTGCTGTGTATTGTTCTTACTCACGTAAATCCTGTCTTCCTAATAAGATTGCAAACTCTGTGGGACTAACCTGTGTGGCACACGTTGGTGTTTGTCAAGTGCATTTTGGAAGATAACAGCACCCTTACTTGGTTCTTCCTTTCTTAAGTATGTTCCTTCTGTGACTTGTACTGTGTAAGGTTGTTGCCATTATGGCCTTGGACTAGGAAAGAATGGATTGTTGGTGGGCTTCTTAGGTTGGATCTCCCAAGTCCCTTTTCCCATGACCTCAGTGGTTATTTCCAGCGACAGGTCTCGGGGCTCTTTAATCGTTCCTTCCTTTTCAATGAATAATTTCAGTGAGACAGAGTCTTGTCATAGGTGATATAAAATGTGCCAAGTAACTGTCTTCCTTTGCTACTCAGTCACCTCAAGAACCTTTTCAGGATAACCTACCATTTGCCTGTGAGTTCTGTTCCTTGTGGTCACCAGTACTGCTTTCTCAGGGCAAGTTGAGAGTTACTGGCATCCATATTTGTACAGCAGCTTCCTGTTTTCAAAGGTGGAGCATAGTCATTGGCCAGGCGGGTCTGTATCAACTTCATGTTGTCTTGATAGTCCTTATCCTGCAGAATGGAAATATTGCTTTTCAAGCTGCCATCTGCTAAGCTCTTCACTCTCTGTATTAGATCTCTGAGCCCACCAAGATCCCACGAAGACACAGTTGTCAATGCTTCTTAGCAGAAATAAATGCCCTTCCTTGGTAACAGTATTTTCTTTATATACTAAAGCAATCCTTGTTTCTTCTGATAAGCCCTTTGCTATTCCTTAGGGACTGCCCTTCTTGAAGTAAGGCCAGCCAGACAGTAAATTGAAAGTACAATGACCACTGAGATTAAAAAAGTCACGTCTGCCTGGTTGCTTAGTAGAACTCATTTCCCCAAAATTTGGGCAATTTCTTCTCTCTCGGATCTGAATTCAAACTAAATTTTTGTGGGTTTTTTTTTTTTTTTTTTTTTTTTTTGGACAGGATTTTTCTGTGTGACAGTGCTGCTGTCCTGGAACTATCTTTGTAGACCAGGCTAGCCTTGAGCTCTCTCAGATCCACCTGCCCCTGCCTCCCGAGTATTGATTGATACTAAAGGCATGTGCCACCACTGCCTGGCTAAAATTAAATTTTTATTTTTAAACTCTCAACATTATGTGAGACTTAAGACTCCATTGCTAAGCCAAACTACAGGCTCTTTAAAGGAATCCATGCAGGGTCATCACCTTCTTGCTGTCACTCCCAGCATATCTGCAGGAAGATACTGTCCTTTGTAGGTGTCTCTTTCTTATTGGTGGTGGCATCTATGGGCATGTGGAAGGTACCTGACTGATGGGTCTGTTTTTTTTTTTTTGTTTGTTTCTAGGTGGGCCATGTACAGATGCAGCTCATGTCTCGTTGATCACACCAACCAAAAGACCCTGTGGGGCAGGTATGTACACCATCCTCACCTGAGTTCTTCCAAAAATTAGCCATTGGCTCTAACTTGGTGTGTGTGCCCCAGGGGATTGTCTAGTTTGGTTGGTTTTTTTTTTTTTTTTTTAATTGCAAAATTTTGTATTTTGTACTTGGGGTTGGGTAGAGTTTTGGTAGATGTGAGAGTGATGTTCCTAGGAGTCATGCCGAACTAGCTGGCAACTAGTTCCAAGTAAGTGGGCACCAACATTTACCAACTTGCTAATATTACAAGGATCTTAAGACATAAAAACAGGTATGAAATACAGAGTATTGCCCATTTGTCAAGACCTGGATCTCCTAAAAACAATGTTTAAATATTGAAGAAAGTATAAAGAAGCATTTGTGTGTACTGACTTGTTACGGTATCTTACAAATTTGAGGAAATTGTGTGTTGATGTTAAAGCCTTAGGATCTGCTGAAACCAGTCTTCTCAGATGGATGGTGCCCCAGACATCTTTGCATCTGTGACATTTTTATTAAACACCAAGTCATGAATCTTGTAGCCCTTTAAAAAGCCGTTCTAAAGCCCACTGCTCCCTAAGCCTGTAGCTTAATTTATTTTAAATGGTTTGCCTTTCTAGTAATGCTACCTGCTGTTTAAAATATCTCAAGGTTTGTATTCATATTATATTGTTTTTTAAAGGTCACAGTTGAGATGGTCTTTGTAACTTAATTCAGTTCTTTTAAACTCTGAAATAGCAACAGCAGAAATGGTTTGATGTTCAGCTTTAAAGCCTTAGCTCCTGTAAATCACAACAATTGCTGTGGACGTTTATGTAGGCTGTCTTTGTGCAGACTCACAGTAACATCCAGGGGCTGAACTCTTAAAGAATTGGATTTTTCTCTTTTCTTCCTAATGGCCAGCTTTGAGACAGGTGTATGTGACAGTCCTGGCATGCTGTCATTACTCCTGTACATTTCTCTGCCTGATTGAGGTGCAGACTAATTGCCCTGTAGTGAGGTCCATTGTCTTCATTGGCTAGTGGAAGGTTGGGAGACCAGTTCTGCAAGACCGTTCTCATTCCTCTCTCATAGATGGAAATGATGGTGGGTACTCAGGACAAGTGTGGAGTTCCTGAGTGAGATTGCTCATGCGTAGTTTGGACAGGACTTGAATGTCAGTTTTACAGATGCTAAGACCTGTTGTATTATATCATGTTACTACTTACCACATTTTTATTGTATGCTTTCCCCACCACCACCACTTATAATAGAAAAGTATGTCATTGATTGAAGTGTGGAAAAACCAAAACACAGAGATTTGGTAACCATGTTTAGTAATGTAGTTTTAAAAACCAGATTAGGTTTTCAGTTTTTTTTTTTTTTTTTTTTTTTTTTTTTTTGAGGCAGGGTTTCTCTGTGTAGCCCTGGCTATCCTGGAACTTGATCTGTAGACCAGGCTGGTCTTGAACTCAGAGATCACCTGCCTCTGCCTCCTGAGTTCTGCCATTAAAGGTGTGCACCACCACCACCTGGCTTTTTTAGCCATTTATGTAATGTGGGTGTTTTTGTTTTGTTTTGTTTTGCTTTTGTTTTGTTCAATGTATGAAGAGCTCATTTAGTAGATGTTGAATTGTTCACTGTTGTATTATTTATAACTGCAGTTGTTATTTTTTAATGTTATCAAAATACCTGACAGAAATAAATTAGAAGAAGAAAGATTTATATTGGCTCCTAGTTTCAGAAATTTTTCAATTCACTATAGCAAGGAAGCCATGATGTATGAAGTAGAGCCTGTTCACATAATACATACCAGGAGACAGAGACTGGCAGGAGCCAGATGTGGCCAAGACCTCAAAGGCCTTCTACTTGTGACTGGTTTCCACACCCATATTCTAAAAAAGTTGCCACAGCTTTCAAATAGCACATACGATGGAGACTTTGAAAGCATGAGCTCTCAATGGACATTTCAGACGGCAGCCATAGCACTGTCCCTAAAGACAATGACCAACCTACAGTTCAAAACATATTCAGTCCAACTTCAGAGACCCCACCCCCACAGACTGTAACTGTGGGGACCTATAAAATACATGTTTTCCTCCCCCCCTCCTCCTCCTGGGGTGAGCTCAGATGTAACTCACTTTATCTTTTTAGTTGGTCCTCCAGATAGAGCTCATCCTTAGGTCTGCAGTCTCAGCATTTGAGACAGAAAATTAGAAATTTGACCTACTTATGTAATACGAAAGTTCCCATCAGTAGAATATTAGGGAAGATATAAACCTTTCTTTTTTATTTGCATTTAATGTAACCATCGAAGAAAGATCAAAACAATAAATCTGCCATGGCAAGAAAAAAGGTATTAAAAATTTTTACCTTGTGCATTCATCATCTTAGGTCTTCAGGGAGTCCATTTGATTCTTGGAGTTGAGGTGGGGCAAAATGAATATAAAATATTTGACAAAGCTACAGTTTTTGTTTTTTTTTTCCTAATTGAAAAGGTACCACGTTGCCGGGTTCTGCCCAATTAAGTTAAGTACTTGGCACTGAAATCTATGATGGTATGTCACAGGGGCTGACTCTTGCCAGAATGTGGGTTTGATAGCTGAGGTGGGAAAGGGAACTGGTCTGTGCTTTGCTTTGTATTGGTTGTTACTGGTTTGTTTTTCTGTTTGTCAGTGTGCCTCCACTGTTTATGTCAGAGAATGAAATGAGTGACTAAGGCACTTGCTATGCGGATGACTTGATGCTGGGCATTTGAGTTTGATAACCACATATGATGTATAGATTTCAGAAATGCTGAAATCTCATGCTTCCTTGTTTCTGACTTTCCTTCTAAACAGGAACAACACCCTCTTGCCACCAGTTGCATGTGTCTGTGTTTTAGCTTAGCTTGGGATGTGGCTTGTTGCTGTTTTAGAATGGCATGAGGGATGGGATGGGATGGATGAAGGAAACACTTGCCCCTTGAATTTGAACCTTTCCTGTCCCTGTGCCTTGAGCAAGTGCAGTTTGCTCGGGTTCATGAATACACTTAGGACATTAAATTTATTTTATTTATTTTATCATAGCTTGCACGTTTACCAAGAAGAAAGAGGCTGTTCTATTGCTCCACAGGTGCAAGATGCCTGAGCCTATAGCAATTCTGAAGGATGTAGAGACATTCACTACCTCGCTCCTACTTTGGTGCTTTTGTGTTTGTTTGGGTGTTGGCTGATCTAGGCAGTGCTGTGTTTGTTAGAAGGCATTGGGACAGGAATGTAGCTGTGCAGCCCAAACACTCTTACCAGAATGAGCACCATAGAACAGCCACAAAGCTGAGGTATAAATCTTGGGCGCCTGGCAATGATACTGCCCATTAAGGAGACTTTTTTTTTTGCCCAACTCGGTTCCTGGCTATACTAATAGAACAGCACATCAAGCAAGGCTGTAAATAAAAGTTATTACCTAATAGGTGGGTGCCGAAGTGGAACGGATGGAGCTGAGGCATGGAGGCCTTATTACTGCTCATCAGCAATTATAAACAGGATAAAGTGTGTGGGACTCGCGCTGATGCAGCGACAGCTAATAGAGGCTGGGATGACACTGGCCCATGAGAGGATGATGTATGCTGATGGGGTTTTACTGCCTCATCTTGCTGCTTGCTTTCAAGACCAGTTGTGTTATCTGTTTTCCTGCTTGCTCATCTGTCTCAAGGGAGACAGTCCTGTTGCCCCTCCTGCCAGTGGGTGGGCTGTCTTGAACTCCTCGTGCCTGTGTCTGCTTGTAAAGCATCATCTTCATGAGATAAACACCTTTGGAAATACTTCATCATCATGGCCAACTAGCAGCTGTAATCTTTCTGGATTGCTTATTGTGCTGGTGGTAGAGCATATCTTCAGAGAGGGTGTTTCTATGGCATATGGCATTGGGTAGAGTGTGATCACTTCCTTAAACAACCACCATGACAGAGTCCTGTAGCTGAATCTGCAACATGCAGAAGTGATATTGCTTGACCCTGCGAATCCAGGCACAAAGAGCAGGCTAAATTCAGAAACAAATACAGCTAATTGCAGCTTTAGAGAACAGCATACCAAAACTGGAGCGATGGCTTGGTGGCCAAGATCTCATGACTGCTTTTACATAGGACCTGAGTTTGTGAGCCACCCAATATGGGTGCTGGGAAACAATCGCCTTTAACACCTATTCCAGGGGATCAGATGCCCTCTTCTGGCCTCTGCAGGCTGCTGCACACATGTTGTGGTCAGATCTATCTTCAGGTCTTTCATGTGTGCACACATGCACACATAAAATAAGATAGCTTTTTAAGTGAAGACTGAGATTATGCCAATCACAGGAGCAAGCATAATATGAGGTAACCTTTGAAAAGGTGGCTTCTCCTTGGGAAATTCTTAGAATTCAGAACCCTAGAATCATTAGGTGTGATAAGGGGACACTGGTATGTGCAGTCAAAGAATCGTGGTTTGTGTGACTAGGAACCCTGAGGCACAGCAGTACTTCTGAGTGTCATGTAAGCAGCTTGTGCTTGAGGAATTGAGATGATGCAGTGCTACTCAGCTCTGAGCATCCAACCACAGCAGTCAGAGCCTGGTGACAGAAACCGGCACAGAGCACAAAGGAGTGCTTTTGAGAAGGGCATCCCAGGATGATCCCAGAGTTCAAGTGTTCTGGTTGTTCAACTCCTTGTCACAACCAGGAAACTTATTGCTGCTGGAGAAGTTCTAGTTTTGTTATATAAAATAGAAGCTGAAGGGAGACACTGTCACTTTTTTTTCTTTGATGCCTTAAGCTATGGAGTAGGTAAAGCCACCTGATATATGATAGTCCCGCTGTTAGAAGCCAGGTTGACTAAGAAGTAATGTGATAGGTGGGTCCTTCAGTCTGTAAATGCTTTGCCATTGGGCAAATACAGATTTTCCCCTTTCCATAGAAAGTAAGATTTGAACCTGGAGACAGATACTTGTAATTCCAGTGTTTGGAAGGTTGAAGCAGGAAGATCAGGAATTCATAGCCAGGCCTTAGCTATATGATTAATTAGAGGCCACCCTGGGTGACCCTATTAAAAAAATAAAAAAACAAACAAAAAGAAACAAAGAAGAACAAACCATAAAATTTACTTGTCAAAAAACATGAGTTGACCCTAATTTGTTGGGTATTGTGAGTAGTGGCCCATAGAATGAAGAAAGGGAGATGACTCTGAGAAAGATGCTTCTATGAGTAATTGGTAAGATTTGACAGGTGATAAGAGTTGGCTGAATAAAGAATGTAAAGCCAACTCAGGAACCAAGGAAAGACTGGGCTGATGACAGGGAGACAGTGCAAAGGGAAATGGTTGGTATTGTTTCTGGTTCTGATAAACTAAATTTTACTTCTTTGTAGATCAGCGGTTTTCAGTTTGTGGGTTTCGACTCCTTTGGGGTTCACATAGCAGATTTCCTGCATATAAGATATTTATGTTATGACTTATAATAGTAGCAAAATTATAAGTACAATGTAGCAACAAAATAATTTTATATTTGGGGGTCACCACAACATGAGGAATTGTGTTAAAGGCTTGCAGCATTAGGAAGACTGAGAGCCACTGTTGTAGATAGTAATAAAATTAGAAATAGTGGCCTATTTGAGGAATTATCAATCTAGAACAATAATTAAGTTATGCAGATTGTTAAGGGAATGAATACCAGGAACAAGGGACTAAGGACAGAATGTCAGTGAGTTAAGGAAGACAGAGAAAGGAAAAGGCTCTCTACAGGGTTGGGAAGGTTCATGAAAAGAGTCAGGAGGTAGGAAACTAGGGAAATCTGTTCCACTGGATGGACTGACAGAAAGAAATCTGTATGATATGATAGGAAGCCAAAGCTTGTCCGTGACCATTCTTTTCTGAGTATAGGCAAAGACAGAACCATCAAGCAAGAAGTAGCTACAGGGGACACTGGTGGACCGAGTGGGGGAAACATCTCCAAGAAGTTTCTGGTCCAGACTGTAATTCAGTGATGTAAGTGCATGTAAACCAAACCGGCATTTTCCAGAGGAAAGAGCAGAGAGAGGAACATGAATGCATGTCTCTGTATTTTTAATCAGGAACATTCAAGTGGCTTAGGGGAGTGAGCAACAGTCTAGAGGCAGTCTTACTCTGAACATCCAACCAGTCTTTCCTGGATACTGTGTGTTACTATTTCATATGCAGAGAACCTTACAACCTGGGGAGAAATGTTTCTTCCAGCCCTGCTTTGGTGGACATTGGGCTTGCACTGCTCTCATCCTGGTGCTGTAGTGTGTGGCTCATTCCCTCTGCCTTCTCCCTTGTATTGATTAGTCAGCTGTCAAGTTCAGCTCCATCTTCTGTAGCCCATTTGCACTTGTGATTAGAGAAGTTCCCTACACTTAATTGTTTATTTTGTCACGTGTGTATATACATATGCATGTATGTTTGTGTGTTCAGCTCTATACCACAGGCAGATCGTCCATGTTATCACAGGTTGTTCATAAAACAATAAATCCAGTAAGTGTCATCATGGACATAGTTGTGACTCACTGAATGTTCCCTGTCAGACCACCAACTTATAGACCAGAAATACGTCTCATTTTCTGTAGGTCTGATATCATAGTACCTGTACATTTGAAAAAGAATGTTTCACCTAATACCTCATTGGCTGTTATGTTCTGTCTCCTGAGTGCTGGGATTAAAGGTATGTGCCGCCACTGCCTGGCCTCTATGGCTGACTAGTGTGGCTAGCTTTGCACTCTGATCTTCAGGCAAGCTATACTTGTAGATGATAAAGTATCACCACAGTTACCCTGCCCCATCAAGTACTCTGCCACTGATCTACATCCCCAAATTATCAACTTTTAATTTTAAGAATTTTGTTGTGTTCTGCTTTTTTTGTCCTTGTTTTAAAAGTTAATTTTACTGTATATATTAATGAAAAGTAATCCTTACAGAGTTTTCACAAGCTTGCCTTCTTTAATAATAAATATGCCTTATTTCTCAAGCTCTCTTTTTTTAATGTATATTTGCATATTTCTCTTATTGTGGGGGGTTCATCACAATTTAGGGCCCAAGGAAGGTTACTCATTTTTGTGTGGCTAAAGTCACGGTTTAAAAGAAGACTGTTGAATCTAAACCAACAGCACGAGGAAACACATTAGCCAATAAATTGGGTTGTTCGTGATTAAAAATCAGAAGGTCTAACCTTGGAGACATTTCTGTCATGGGGACCTCATGTTGTGATTAGTTATCTAACAGCCAAGTGCCTCTGTGGACCCCGTTAGCCAGCCTCCCACTGTATATGTATAATTATCTTTGGTACAGGCACATACTCTACTATAAAAGCTTGTTTGCCCTTATGCTCCCTGCTGCTCTGAATTCTGTTTCATTACCACTATCCACCAACAGAGTTTCAGAAAGCCATTCCCAAATAGTGCAACCACAACCTGGAATTTTAAATAAACTACATCTCTATTAGCTCTACAGATGGGGGAGTTGGTTACCTGTTCTGCATTTCCCACATTCATCTGCCCTTTTAGAACTTATTAAAAATGCATACATACATGTATAAGCTAGAAGTAGGGCGTTGAACTCAGTGTGTCCATTTTCTGTTGCTCCAAGGAGGGCAGAGGCTGAAATACTATCTTGATGGCTTTTACCTTGAATGTGGCACATGTTCACTTGATAGAAAGTGTACTGCAGCTGCTGATTTTTTTTTCTAGAAAAGTTGAACTCTTCTCCAAAGATGCTGTTAGTACATCATAGTTTGAATTACATGTTTAAATATACAAGGTAGCTTTTAAAAGATAGGTGGTTGGGAAGAGGTTTGTGTAAAAGCAGCTGAATGGTAGGTGCTCACTGTAGCATTTGTTTCTATCCTGGCACAAACTGGTAGTTCCTGTAACTGACAGGATTGAGCTCTATATTTCCCCATGACAACTGCTGATAACTGCATTTGTAGAAGAGTAAAATCACATTGTAATGTTTTGGCCATTCTCATTCCTAGAACAGCAGGTGCAGTAATTGACATAATTAATAATTGATCCTTATTGGATTTGGAGTGGCCTATCAAAGTCTGACAGACCATAAAGAATACTTAGGGTAAGAGTGGCCTTCACAAACCTGGGAAGGTATGAGTCTCAGCCTCCTTGCTGATTATCAGCCCCAGCTGTCTGTCACAGATTTTACCATCAGATCGTAGTAAGTGCGGTCAGTGTTTCTGGGAAGAAGTGCAGAATACTCTCTTGCCAGTCATCTGCAGGCTTGGCTACTCTGCTCTAATTATGTGTGGGATTTTCTTTTTGAACGCAATTTCAGGCTTAGCAGAAAAGTTAGGAGATTGTGTAAAATTCTCAAGCACCTCCCATACAATTCTTCAGAGTTCAAGATGTCTGTCTCTATACATACATCTATATCCTTTATTTTAGAGTTGCAGACTCAGTATTCTTTCATATAAAATCTTTAATGTATAATTTCTTAAAACCAAGAATTGATGATGGTACAGTTTTCAGAACTTAAAATTTAGCTTTAATATAATAGCATGGTATTTTTAGTATGGTTGTTCCAAGTGTGGACCAACTAGATAAATCTTTCATCAAAGAGAGTTGAGCAGAGTCAACCAGTTGAATTGAGGTTAAAATGTTACTTTGTCCTCTCATGTCTCAGACATGTGTGACAGACAATTTTCATAATAGTAATTGTATTAATTCTTCACCTCTACTTGCCTAGCAGCTCATTTTAAGTATGGGGTTATTTCTCTCTCCTTTACAAACTGTTGTTTTGGTTGGTCGATAGGAGGGTCAGTCTGTCTGTCTGTCTGAGGTAGAGTTTCACTATGTAACTCTGGCTGTCCTGGAACTCACTCTGTAGACCAGGCTGACCTAAAATTCACAGAGATCCACCTGCCTCTGCCTCCTGAGTGCTAGGACTGAAGGTATGCACCACCACTGTCTGGTGGTTCGTTCTCCCTCCCCTTCCTCCCCTCCTCCCCTCCCTCCTTCCCCTCTCTCTCTTCCTCTCTCCCTCCTTCTCTCCCTCCATTGTTTTAAAGGTGGCTTTCTCCAGCTCTCATAAACCCTTGTACCTTTGATAGAGCCCATCATTGATGCAACCCCAAATACTACCTGCTGCTCTTGCTCTGATTGAGAAAAGGCTACAATGTTCTTTCTGAGCACAGGGGAGAAATTTGAAATTAGGTTTAGTGTAGCCTGTCTTCAGGAGTTGTTACAATGTGGCACCTAGGTTATTTATTTATAGGTTTAAGGATTTGCCCTGACACTAATGAGTCAAAGACTAGATTTGGGGTAGAAGAGGCTGATAGGTTGGAAGGGGAACTGAATTAAGCTCAGTGCTAAATTGGAAACAAAAATAGTTTAAAAACAAATCAGCTATTTAATTTTAGCATCCACTCAGTCATGCATTCAAGCTGATTTTCTTTAAACAGCAAAATAAAAATGTTGAAACATTTTCCCTTTCATTAAACCTGTAGCACACATCCACTGGATGTCAGTCACAGAAGTCTTCTCCTTGCTTCCTTCATTGTCCTGTTTTCCTTCCTTATTGCTGTGTTGTAGCACCAATGTAGCTGATGCTGTACCTTACCTGGAACCTTGCATTGTAAGTAAAATATGTAAAACAGAGATTTAAAAGCCCTCCAAGGAAGGATAAAGTGAGATGGCTTAAATGAAAGTGTTTGTCTATGCCTTTGAAAGTGACTCATGAAACATGAGTAGCATCTCATTTATCTTCATCCATTTCCCTGCCATCAGTGTTCCTGTATAAAACAAACAAACAAACAAACAAACAAACAAAAACTAGCTCAGGCTCACACCGAGGCAAATCGTTTGTTTTTTGGAGACCAAGATACTGGGTATGATCTTTAAAAGACACCTGTTTCTGTCTGTACCCTCTAGCCCTCTTCAAATATTAGGCATCAATAGGAGAAAGTAGCTATATTTATTAGAGTTACCCACTATCTGAAAAGAATTATAAAACTCAAGAGGCCTACTGTGAAAACCTCTAGACTTAATGGAATTTGATTATAGAAGATTTACTCCACATTTTCAGGAAGCTTAACCCTTAAATTTGTGTTTTGAAAAACTAAACGCCAACAGTATTATTTACCCTGTACATAATTGCATGACAATAAGTGTGGATGCGTCTATTCCTTGAGTACACGAAGACACAAATCTTGCTTTTTTGGTAGTACTGAAGAAAATAGCAGAGCAGAAATTGAAGATGATTCTTCTCGTGAATCCAGGTCTTTGGATTTTCATCCTTGTCGCTGATTTGTAGTTAGAAGGCATGTGGCTGACACACAATTCTTTCTCTTGGGGTTTCCTTCCCCTTTATTCCTCTCCCCTTCTCCCTCTACTTCCTGAATGCTGGGGTTCTAAACTTGGGCAACCATTACCAGCTCTCTTGAGTTTATCTTTAATTTTTTAAGTTGTATGGGTATTTTTTCTACATGTAGGTCTGTGTACCACATGCATGCCTGGTGCCCAAGGAACTGGAAAATAGTGTTGGATCCCCAGGAACTGTAGCTACAGATGGTTGTGAGCCACTGCTGGATACTGGGAATCAAACCTGGATTTTCTGGAAGAGCAACCAGTACTCATGCCTGCTGGGCCATCTCTCCAGCCTCTCTCTCCTCCCCACCCCTCCCTCCCCTTTGACACAGGGTATCATGTAACCCAGGTTTGTCTCAAACTCACTATATAGCTGAAGCTGACCTTGAACTCCTGACCCTATGAGCTCTACCTCCTGAATGTTAAAATTACAGATGTTTACTGTACCTGGTTTATGCAGTGCTGGGGATCAAACCCAGAGCTTTGTGAATCTTATGCAAACACTCTACTGAATTATGTCCCTAGCTCCTTGAGTTTCTCAGTTTTCCTTCTCTCCTTATTCTGTGGTATGATCTACTATGCTGATAGTTGTTAAATATCAGTGCCTTGTAACACTGAACTCTTAAGATACTCAAGTAGGTCATAAAAAGAAAAGATTGTATGTTGAGGGCTATTTAGCAGTCTGAATAAGAAGTGGGGGATCTGTGGGGATATACATCAGCTGAGCTGGCAGGAATGGTTTTGCCCAAGTCAGGAAGTGGTGTTTAGGTAAGCACCAGCCCCAGAAGAGGACTTCTGTATATATTGCTCGCTCATAGACTCTTGTGACTAGCTCTACCTCTTGGGATTTAGCTCCTGATCATGCCCTCTTTGTGACTCAACAGACCAGAAGTTTATGTATTTGTGGACTACTGGCCTTTGTGTGTGTTCACAAGGCCATTTGGTTTATAAGCTGGAAGAGCTGTCGGGGAGTTGAAGCATCTTTGATTTGTGGGGGGTGGGGGGGTCGGGGGAGGCATGGAAAGATGAGGTGACTTGGTTTGCCTTTCCTGGCTGTTAAAATAGAATTTCAAATGAAGTTACCTAACTTGGTTCTGAGTACTTTATATCATCCTACAAGTAATCAGTAAAGAATGATTGTGGATTTTTTTTTTCCTTCAGAAACATGGCATTGATTGAAATTCAATATTAAGCCCAAGATAGGACAGATAGTATAAGTTACACATCAAAAAAGATGATTTTATGTAAATTAAATTATTGTAATTACAGAAATGCAGAAGGTTATTAGCAGTTGCGGGAAGAACAGAGTCAGACATCATATAAATCATATCCTAAAAGCAGTAGACAGAGTTGCTTGACAGACAACTATCCCAGAGTATTGATAATGGTTGTGGTCAGGTTTCTGAAACAATGAGAGAAGCTTGTCTTCCTTTCCACTACTGGGCCTTTGTGTGTGTAGAGAGTAGTAGAAACTCATCCGTGTGGTATTGCCCTATGGAAGAGCCAAAGTAGTCTCTTCATGGCTAACAGCCATTGTGAAAGATAGCGTAATGGTTATGGGACAGACTTCCTTGCCTCAGAACCCAGCTCTGTAGAGAGTTGCAGCTGAGACTTGGGAAGTTCCTTTACTCTGTGTCTTGGTGTCCCCATCTGTGAGATTCAGGAAATAATAATACCTACCTTACAGCTTTGCAGAAAGCAAATGAGCTAACACATGCAAACATATGTTCAGAACATTATCAGTGGAGGGCCTGGGCAGTCTTTGGGCCTCTGGCAGTGTAACCAGTATTTACCCCTAGTGCATGAATGGACTTTGAGAACCCATTCCCTATGGAGGAAGACTCTCTCAGCCTAGATACACGGGGGAGGGCCTAGGTCCTGCCCCAAATGATGTGACTGACTTTGATGATTCCCCATGGGGGCCCTCACCCTCCCTGAGGAGTGGATGGGGAGTGGGATGGGGTGGTGGTGGGGGGAATGAGAGGATGGGAGGGAGCGGGAACTAGGATTAATTTGTAAAATAAGATTGTTTTTAATTTAAATAAAAATTTAAAAAATGTTCAGAACATATATGTCCATAATATGCTCCTTATGTTAGCATTTGGTTGCTGTTATTGCAGAAGCTTAACAAAAGGAGTCACTTCAGTCATTTATCTGCCTACTTTGATGAATGGTTTTAAAAATTATATTGGATAAGCTTGTGTGGTGGTGCACACCTTCAATTCTAGCACGAAGGTGGCAGAAATGGG
Source organism: Cricetulus griseus (assembly GCF_003668045.3). Lineage (NCBI taxonomy): Eukaryota > Metazoa > Chordata > Mammalia > Rodentia > Cricetidae > Cricetulus > Cricetulus griseus. The sequence continues at coordinate 258,601,119 of NW_023276806.1, forward strand.
TGAATTTCTGTACATGAAGTTCTCAAGGACAACATGGCATACATAGCAAGTTTCAGGCCAGCCAGGGCTACACAGTATGACCCTGACTCCAAACAACAAAAATACTACATTGGACAGAAGGTTACATGTTGTATGATTCCATCTCTATGTCCATGTGTATGTGTCTGGAAGCACTCTTGAAATAACTGAAGTGTAGAAACGGAGGACAGGTAAGTGATGATAAGATGGCAAACAAGGGAGTTGGGAAGTAGGCATGGCTCTAAAATAGCAATCTAAGCCTGGTGGAGTAATGTATGCTTGTGATCCCAGCACTTAAGTTTGAGGTCATTTTAGACAACACAAAGAAATTCTGTAAGAAAACCAAGCTGCAAGAAGGGTTCCTGTGGCTATAGAAATGTTGCATGTCTGAAAATATCCAGCCACGTCAGTTGCCTGGCTGGGGAAAGTGGGTGAAGAAAGAGTACATTGACATTTTATTATTTCTTATAACTATGTATAAAAAGGTCTAAGAAGAGTATTGATAGAGAGGAACTAGTGATGAAACCCATTTATGTGCCTGTGTGGACAGATCAGTATGTTAAGCATCACAGAAGGAAAATTGAACTGACCATTGACACTGAATGAGATACCTGGAACTCCGGGAGTGGGGTGGGGGTGGGATTAAACTAGGTGGTGTCAATCAAAGGGAAAGGATAACCAAAACTTTCATTTTCCATTTCAAACATACAAACAAGCAAAACCTCTCAGAGGTGTCCTGCAAGTGCCTGAAGGAAGGTACTTGCAGGACCTTTGTGAAACACTCCACTTAGACCCTATGATAAAGAGAGGGCAGATGAGTGATAGCTCACTATGGATATAATGCGTTAGGTGGGTATAACAGAAGAGGACACACGGAAACCAAAACTACCTGCCTTCCTGATTACATTGATGGTTTCACTCAGGAGATGCCCTTTTCTGATCTTTCCTTTCTTCCTTAATCAGCTTCTCTCACTCAAGTGTAGGATTTCTACTTTTGTGTTCTTAGCGTTCTCTTCATATATTCATAACCATTTACTAGGCTATGGATGCATGGATGGATGGATGGATGATGGATGGAAGGATGGATGGATGGATGGATGGAAGAGTGGATGGATGGATGGATGGATGGAAGAGTGGATGGATGGAAGAGAGGATGGATGGATGGATGGATGGATGGATGGATGGATGGAAGAGTGGATGGATGGATGTTGATTTTGTCATAGCCTGCACAGAGTTGTTATTAGTCTAGAGACCTGATCAGTTACACAGCTCAAATAAACTGGGGGCTTTGCTAAATGAGATTGTGATTAACGAGAATGAACTTTATTATGCTTTCCATTTATTTTTTTTTCCATTTTGTTTTTTGAGGCAGGGTTTCTCTGGTCCTGAAACTCACTCTGTAGACCAGGCTGACCTCGAACTCATAGAGATCTGCCTGACTCTGCCTCCCTCTCATGTTTTTAATATAACTGTTTTCTTAGTTTTTAAAATATAGCAACTTGAACTGTTTAACAATGAATACATGTTTTAATTGCCCTTATGCACAATATCATAGGTGGCTCAGGAGGGGAAAGGCAGTCTTCCACAGGCCAAGTGAAAGGGGAGACTTAGAATGATTTGCATGGCTCCCTGGGTCAACATCAGTCACAGAGAATACAATCAGACTGAAGGAAATGTTAAGTAAGTAGTAGTAGTAGTAGTAGTAGTAGTAGTAGTAGTAGTAGTAGTAGTAAGGTCAGCTCACAAAGGCTGTTACATCCATCTTTACCAAGGTGTAGATGGCCTTATCCCATGTTCACTGTGTCAGAACTCCCGAGGTACACTGCTCCAGAGGATCCGGGTGGGACCTTGTGTGCTGTATTGAGGCTTGTTGGGTGCCTGCTGAGATTTGTGGGGGTTTTTAGGTTTGGTTTTGAATATGAATTAGAGAAGTATGCAATTAAAAATCTCCTTTCTTAAAAATTAAATGATAGTATCCTATAAGGTTCATAAACAGAATGAATTGTGACATGGCACATTCCACCGGAAAACCAGCGAAGTCTGTGTGCCGCTACTGTAACTGATGTCTTCTAGTTAGGAGAAGTCTTTACAGTATGGGGGCAGCCTAATGATGGAGCATTTGTATTATTGATAATAAAGCATTTGTACAGAAGCACCTTCCCCATTGCTGCCATGTGGACAGTTAGATGAGAGTGTTTACCCCCTGGAAGATTTCTGTTGTGGTTTGGTTTCAGTCACCCTGAGGGTGCATTCTCGAGTCTACAGATGCTATCCCACCCAGTTTCCCCATTTTCTGTTGCCTGCACGGAGAGCAATCAGAGGTCTGTGCTCAGTTTATAAGCTGTGTGAGAGGGTGTGCGCACCCTGTGTACCCAAGGGCATAGAAGATAGCCAAAGAAAATAGTTTGGAGTGAGGCGTGAGATTGGAAGGTAGGTGAGGCTTGGGGCTAAGCATTGAGCCGCCTGGCAGGTTGTAAGCAGTTGACTGTTAAGTGGTTATGGTCTGGTGTCCAGCTGTATGTAAGGTCATCTCCATAGAAATGAAAGCATGCTTTACAAGATTTTAGTCCTCAGCCTCTAGAATCCCACTATTCAGGGGTTTTGTTTCGTTGACTTTTTTGGACTTGTTACTCTTAAAATATTTCAGGGTCATTAGAAATATAACAAAGGAAAGGAAAAATCTCATTTGAAAAGTTTGGTGATGCAGAATAAAATGCCAGGAGAAGGTGAATCTAGCCCCTCAACGTGCTCCAAGAGCAAAGTGTAGGAAGAAACCTGTGAAACAGGCCTTTCAGGTCTCTTTTTATCAGGGTTCCAGGGAGGGTGGTGCTTTTCGTGGACAGAGGTTTTAGCAGCTTAAGCTCCTTTAAATGGTAGGAGAGACAGCAGTGATGTGTGAGGGTTCATTAATTATTGCTTTTACTGATGTTTGCACAGGCTGTTGGGATCATAAATGTCAATCTGTCAAGAGACTGTGATAGGTTCTAAAAAAAAACTGATTGAGTACCTCAAAAGCTGCCACCGCACCTGAGATTAAACGGGCTCCTCTGTTTCTCAGAGGTGTGGAAGGAGTGGGCGGAGGGTTTGGGCTAGGTTTGCTTCTTTGTTGCACTCTGTCTCTGTCCCAGGGGTTCCGTGTTGAGGGCTGGCTGGAGTAGAGGGTGAATGTCTGCCTGAGATGTCAGAAGGCCACATCTACTATTAGCAACCTGGGGTGGGCGTGGGCTGGCAGCTGCACAGTGCCAGGAGAGTAAGAGAGCCAGAATGCAATTTTGACAGGCCTGACACAATTCATTTGGAAATTTCCAAGAGAGAACATGAGTAATAAAGACAAGAACAGTGACAGTAAGGAACAAACGTGGATCTCTGTCAGAGACAAAACAGTTGAGAAGCAGCAGCCCTGTTTGTTGCCGTCAGACTTCCGTTGTAAATGTATTCCTGAGTTGAAAGACTCAGTGCTAGTTACTGTCTGCACTTGGCTAGCAGAGTCCAATTAGAGGAATTTCTCTCTGTAGACATTTGTTTTTAAAAAACACTGTACTTGTTTCCTCTGTCACACATTGAGCAGTGGTTGCCTTCAGACCAAGAGATTGGACACAGGTAAAACAGGTGAAATTTCCTTAGAAGATCTCACATGGTGTCCTTGTCATTGTTAAACACTGAGAAAGAGGGTCGAAAGTGCCGAGAGCTGCGAGCCTGGCATGGGAGTGCAGCAGCCTGTGTGGGTATACCAGCCTGGAGTAGTTCTCAAGAGGAAGCACTGGAAAAGAAAAAAAAAAAAATATGTGCTTTGTTGGCTCTTTATGAAGGGCCTTAATTAGAAGTCACTCCTAACTCCTAGGGTGGGAGCTGTGTCTAGCTTGCCACTGCAGCTCCTCCTGCAGCTAATGAGCATGTGTGTTCCTTTCTAGGACCTATGACTTGTGACAGTCAGAGCTGAGTGTGAGAGTTATTTCTGTTCACCTTCCTCTCCACATTTAACCCTTACTGCCCAAGTTCAGCATATGCAAATAGATTAATTAGATGGTTTCTGTCATTGTTCCCCAAACTAAAAATGCTTCAAGTTAGAGGGACTGAGATTTAGAAGCAGATGGTGAATAATCACAGTTGGTTCCAGGTGAGCAGTAGATGGCTCTTTTAGTGTTAACCGTGTTGGTCTCTTCTGGTGGTCTTTTTCTAACTGAAAATTTATAAGTGAATAGTTGAATTATTTAGTTCATTATTATGTAATTAGAATCCCTACACTAGACATCTGTTTCTCTTATTTAGGCAACTCACCCCAGGCACAAGGGTTCATTAAATAATTAGCAGAGGAGATAAAATTCTTCCATAAGCATGATGCTGAGCCTATAGACTCCTGTTTATTTCATTAGCTTCTAATTAAAACACCAAGTTGACCTGTGAGAAAATGTCAGAGAATGACTTACTTCACCAAGAAGTGACATAAACTCAGCTGCCTGGATGGCAACATGCAGCAGACAGTTTGGGGAACTTTAATCCACTCCTCCTCATGTTAGGGAACATTTGAGGACACTAGGGTTTATTTTCATTTAACGTAGACCATCAGTGAGGTCAGAGAAAGTCAGTGTATCCCAGAGCTTTAACACTGGAACTCTTAGTGTCTGGAAAGACGTGATTCTAAAAGTACACAGTCTACCAGGCAGTTCATCTTACTGTAGTGCAGTGGGTCACGGACACCTTTGGGATTGAACAACCCTCAAAGGAATATAGTTATTCTTTATAACTATATAAACAATATAGTTATCTTTATAACAGAGGAATATAGTTAATCTTTAGGGTGGCCAGTGCATTGTAGCCAGGTCTCCTTAGATCTGATATTCCAAGAATTACCTGCTTTCTATTGCCTACAGGAGCATATAACTTCTCAGTGGTAAAAGTAGAGTGATCAGAGGAACTGTATAGATTTGTTCCCTAGTGGTGGTGTTGACACTGTTGGGCATACAGTCTGATTAGATAAAATTAAGAGAAAAAGAGCACCCTATTAAAGAATGTGGGTGCTCAGTGAAGACCTGGCAGAAAGACCACGCAAACAGCAATGTGGTTCCTAGCTACAGCGACGTGCAAAACAAATTCTTATCTTCACGTTTCCTGATGCCATTGTGTGCCACAGGGCTTTCCTCTTGTCTACTGACATCTGAAATTAAAGTTTTCTCTAAAAATAGAAGTGTGTGCTCCACTGAAGATGGCACACTTGGCCTCAAAAGAACTCTGTGCTTTTCCCGACATGAGTACCTGTAACACTAATAATATAAACCCAGAGGCAGATACTGGGGTTCAAGCTGAAGATTAGAGAAGCAAAGCAGCCAGCCACTAGCTCTCACCTCTACTTAAGACCACAATGGGTGATCCTGTCTCCACAAGTTCCCAGAATGCAGTGCAGAGTGCACGGCTCTCCACCAAGCTTCAGACTGCAATCCCTGAGTCCCTGTCTCCTCCTGCCTTCTATTCCTCTCTCGACCCAGCCATATCACTCCTGTCTCCACCTCCCAAGTGCTGGGATCACCTTTGTGTGAGCTGTTTCTCTTTTAGAGTGGATCAATTTTGTATAGGTCAGCGTGGCCTTGAACTAACAGAGATCCACCTGCCTCTGTCTCCTGAGTCCTGGGATTAAAGGTGTGTGCCGCCACTGCCTGGCTCTATGGCTATGGCTAGATTTGCCTTCTGAACCCTCAGCAAGCTTTATTAAATCATAAACAATATATCACCACATGTACCTGTCAGAGGTGTGGATAAAAAGAGGCCGTGATCTGAGGGTCATTTTCACATTTTAAGTACATTGGCATCATGAACACCTTCTATGTTTAGCTTGCTTGCGTATTCATTTATTTATTTTTTCATTCATTATTGGCAGGGTCTCACTGTATGACTCAGCTTCATTTATTTTGTTTGTTTTATTGGTAGGGTCTCACTATGTAGCCTTTCTGGCCTGGTAGTTGCTGTGTAGACCCGGATGGCCTTGAGTGTCCAGAGATGTGTCTGCCTTTACTTCCAGAGTGCTGAGACTAAAATTGTAGTGTGTCACCATACTCAACTTTAATAATACTGATTTTTTTCTTTTTAAAGTTTTCAGGCTGGAGAGAAAGTTAAAAGGTAAAGAGCTCTTCCTTCTCTTGTAGAGAACTGGAATTTAGTTTCCCCACAAGCTGGTTTACAACTACCAAGGAATCTGATGCCCTTTTCTGACCTCAGAGAGCTTCCACATATATGTAGTGTTGGCAACACACACACTCCCCTCCCCCTCTTCTCTCCCTGCCTCTTTTCCCCTCAAAATAATTTTAAAATATAGAAGCTTTCAACTTAACATCCATCTTGTATGGACCACACCTCTCATCCCAGGATAAGAGACATTTCTTAAAAAGATACTTGAAATAGGACAAACAGTACAGGTTTCTGTTAGGTATCTAAATAGGGTTATTATCACAAATAGTGCCATTTTTGTGGGAAAGGACCCCCAGGAGAGCGGTGTGGCTCATTCGAGGTGAATTCTTTTTTGGCTGGCTGCTTTGTAATGATTTACATTTAGATTGTTGCTTTTTACTCTTGTGGAGGCCGAAGGAGGGGGGCTAGCCTGTGTGGCCTCCTTAGTAACCACACTGACTGGATCTGGACAGCTTCACTCAGTAGAGTTAGGAAATAGGCTGAACTTGCTTTCAGTTGCTTTCATTGGAGGGCTTATTTAGTTGGTTTGTGTTGGGAAATGTCATACAGGGCTGGAAGAATTGGATGAGATGAGCAATGAAGCTTGCCCCTGTGAAGCATGGTGCTGTGCAACTGTAAGCCACTGTACCGCTGTCCTGGTGGGGCCCATAGACTCTGGTAAAGCTCAGCATCCATTTCATACCGAACAGCATGGGGGAAAGGCACAGATAGCCTGTGCCAACGTACACCATGCTGCAGCTTCTCAGAAAGTCCCTTCTAGTAGAAAACAGGGAGAGGATTCACTCATCCAACCAATGCTTAGTGTGGCAATGGGAAGCTTGCTCATCAATAAGCAGGTGAACAGGTAGTGTGTGTTTCCCACCCCAGAAGAGCTAAGGGATGTTTGGTTTTCATTCCTGTGATAGACATCCAGCAGGCAAGATTCTTGGGTTTAGTTTGCTCATGGTTTTAGTCTATTGCAGAAGAGAGGGCAAGTGGAATAGCTTGTATCCTGGCAGACATGAAGGGTCCAGGTACTCCCACAGGGGACACACACATACACACACACACACACACACACACACACACACACACACACACACACACACACACACACACACACACACACACACCCAGAGATCTCCTTCCCTAGCCAGGCCCTGTCTTTCACAGTTGTACCACTTCTTCCCCAGTCTCTTTACACTAGTGTATGGAATTGTTAGCAGAGATTGTCTCAGAGCTGCCTCACAGACACAGCCAGAGTGTGCCGTGCTAATCCCCTGGTCATCTAGTCCGATTAATGAGACACCCTCACAGGAGGAATGTAAGGCAGGGAAAGAGAGGACAGGATAGTGTGGGTGGGGAATAGGGTGATCCACGTGTGATCATCCAGAAGCAAAGATGTAAAGGTTGGTGTAGATCTGGGTGAGCGTGTTGTGCAGAGAGAACAGAAAATGGAGGTTGAGCACTGAGGGGAAGCAGCAAGACCCAGTGGAGAAAGAGCTTGGAAGGGCCGGTTGTGCAGCACCTTTTGAGGGTCTTGATAAGCACTTAGATTTGGTCTTTAGGGAGGACTGGTAGTGGTTTGAAGCCAGGAGGTGCTTAGGGAAGCGGTCCAGGAGTTCTTGATGATCTAGGTTGGGTGCAGGGGCTGGTTTAGAGCACAGCAGGTGAATGTGCTAGGTGAGGTCTGGTGGCAGAGTGTACTGCCCACGAGCTCTGGCTGCAGGTGCCTGCCTTCCCAGGAAGCAGTAACAACCATTGCAGATGTAGGAGCTCCGTGTGTGGGCAGGGTATCTAGTGTCCCTTCCCTGGTTGTGCCTCAGAGGGACTTGTTACAGCCAGGCTGAACCGAGCACAGGAGTTATTTAAACCTGGCTGCATTTTAGTTACTTTCCAAGGTTACATAAGGATAAAATAGTTGTTCACCATACCTTCCTACAGCTGCCATAGGTCTGTGGTGCCAAATTGTGCCTCTTATAGCCCCTCCCCCACCCAGTGCAGGCAGAGACATTGCTCATGAACAAGCAGAACTCCTGTCTGTCAGGTAGGGCATACATCAATACTAGAACCTGGCTAGTGTGTGCTTAGAAGCTTCACTAGAACGGGTTACCTCTCACCCATAAAAGGTCCTTTAGGAGTATAGAATTACACTAAGGTGCTGGGATTGAAGCAAGCAAAGCAAGTTTGGTGTGGTGGTTTGTTTTGTTTAAAAACTTACAGTCTTGAGGCTGGAGAGATGATTCAGTGATTAAAAGAGTTGTACACTGCTCTTGCAGAGGACCTGGATTCAGTTCCTAGTACCTACATCAAGCAGTTCCCAACACCTGTAACTCCATCTCCAGGGAAGCTGACACCCTCTTCTGACCTTCACAGGCACCCACAGTCTTGGGTATCCCACCCCCATAATTAAAATAATTACACTGGGTTTCTTTGTGGCTTTGGAAGCTGTCCTGGCACTTACTCTGTAGACTAGACTGGCCTTGAACTCGTTGAGATCCACCTGCCTCTGCTTCCTGCGTGCTGGGATTAAAGCTGTGAACTACCACCAGGCTAGTTCTTTATGTGGCCCTGGTTGTCTTGGGGAACTCAGAGATCCGACTGCCATGGCCTCCTGAGTGCTGGGATTAGAGTCGTGCGCCACCCCTCACTGCCCATCACCATGAGGAGCTGTGTTAAAAGTTTGCAGTGTTAGGTAGGCTTGGGAACCACTGCTCTGATACATAGCAGATCTGTGGCTGGCTTGGGCTGGAGACCCTATCTCCAGAACAAAAATAAAATTTGCTTGAGGACGAGCAAATGCCCAAGAATAGGGCACTGGCCAGTACAGGTGAACCCTGGGGTTGGTGAAGTGGGGTGTTGTGAAGCGGGGTCCCATTTCTATCTGGAATGCTCTCCTGGTGAAGACATCTAGTTTCAGAAATCCAACATAGAGTTGCTTTTTCTTGTACTGCTGCTGCCCTGAGCTCATGCTGACTTGTCAGGAGTCAGCTCTGAGGTACCAGTTGGTCCCAATGTTGCTCACATCTGCTCGTCTGGTTACTGGTCAGGAGCAGTACGATGGTCAGATATGTGCTCGGTGCTACTCTGGACAATTGTGTCTGCCCAGTCAGACACTGATCTTGATTCCCCAAATGTGTTGTTTTGGTCAGATTCACAGTCTGAGAACGAGGCTTCACCTGTGAAACGGCCGAGACTACTAGAGGGCACTGAGCGGCCTGAGGAGAGCAGCCGGTCGAAGCAGAAGAGTCGGCGTAGGTGCTTCCAGTGCCAGACCAAGCTGGAGCTGGTGCAGCAGGAACTGGGATCCTGTCGCTGTGGTAAGTGCCCTGCCTAAGGTACTGTCCTGATCCCTTACTGTCTCGACATGGCTGGCTGCTTCCACCGTCTCCCTGCTTGCCACTGTGCTGCCTTCCCACCAGACTAGCCAGAGTCTGTGCTGTGTACCCTAAAACTCAGACTAAACTCATCTCAGATGAGCTTTTAGTAACAGATGCTTTCTCCCTAGCCCTTTGCGATTATAGTCTGGAGAGCAGACTTTCTTTTTGGAACCCTCATGGATCCGGTGTTAGCACCTTGAAGCAGCTTTATTCTGCAGCACAGTGCCACCTCTTAAGGCTCTCAACTATATGTGTTGCATACACTGAAACAAAACGTAGGTGACTTCTGCTTCTTTTCTTCTTGAACATATATGTCAGGCCACAGAGGTCAAAATTGTAGTTGCGTTATTTTAGACTCACTTACAGTTTTCCTATCCCCATTTTTATTTCCAATTTTCAAAACATGATATGAGAAGAGCTGCTGGTCTGTGGGACAGAGGTGTCATCTGGCAGACTCTGAGCCTGGCTTTAGCCTCTGAGAGCTCTCCATCTTCTATTCCAGGGAGTGGGCTTTCCCTTTCCCTTCACTTTTGGGTTATCCTGGATTATGGTTGCTGGCACAGGGGGCTGTGCAGTTCACTGTGTGGTTGTAAAATTGAACTTTTGGGGGTATTATCTGTCTTCTGTGCTGTGGAAATGAGAAAGTGGGGGGATGGGCTGGCTTCTCGTGGACATTAGTTTGGAACAGCTGTTTCTGGCATGACCCCCCCCCCCATACATTCAGCTGTGGGGCCACGGATTTGGGGTGTGGCGTTCAGTTCTGCTCTGAAATGTGCATGGAAAAGTATAGAAGAACGTTGGGGGTGGCGGAAGCAGACACTGTTCTCCAGGTTTTAGACTGAGCTTATACTGGAGGCTGTGGTGTGCTCCGGTGAGGCAGGGTGGGGTTCTGTGGCAGCTAAGGAAGTTTAGAGGCCTGAAAGGTCTGTGTGTTGCTGCGGTTGCAGCTTCTTGCTTCTATGTGGAGGTAAGCTCTGGCGACCTCAGTGATTTATTCTGTCAGCTGTGCTGGGAAGCCTCCCTGGCCATTTGTTCTGTTGCCCCTATGAAGGCTGGTTGTTTCTCAGTTAGAATGGTAGAGATGTTCCTGCTTCCTCCTCCACAGTGACTGGGTTCTTGGTAGAAAGCAGAACTCACTGAGACAGGTGAAGCAGTTGCTCCTTGGGGCTCTTGCTGACTGCCTCTGGCTAATGTTTCCTCCCCTCCTCAGGCAGGCAAGTGAGAGTTCACAGAGTAGTTCCTGAGCTCCTGAGCTCCAGATCTCCGAATTTACCAGGCGGCATTGATGCAAACCACTCAGTTTCCAAAGGTCTTAGCACCAGCTGAAAAAGAGTCCGGAATAGTTATTAGATGGCCTCCTGGGTCTCTAAGTAAGGTTCCCTGTAGACAAGCATTCCTTCTCAGCTACTAACAGTATGTAGTCCCTTGTCCAATTCCAAGATCACAGTTCCTTCAGAGGAAGCCTTCCTAGAGTGCTGGAGTTCACTTTGGTTCACTGAGAACTTATACCACAAGCCCAGAAAAAGAGGCGGCCTTATACCAAAAAAGTTCAAAAAAGAGAACTTATACCACAAGCCCAGAAAAAAAAGAGTCACCTGCCACTATTTAAGGATGAAGGACAGCAGGGGAACATACTCTCTGGGGCTGGCTTTGACAAACTGGTTTTTTCTTCTCCTTCCTGCCTGCCTGCTTAGTCCTTTCAGGTGGGTTGGGTGCTGATTTCTTTAAGGGCACATGGAGTTTTGGGAAGATGCTGACTGCCCTGGAAGGTGTTAGAGGGAAATGTGGTATTTACTACTGAAAGTGAAGATGTAAAGCAGTTGAACTTGAAACAGAACACTTCTCCACTGCAGAAAAATCTTCCTCTGTCTATGTTTGCAATCTTCTCTTCCATTCTGTACAGGTTATTAACTGCTGACAAGAAATTCACATCTCATAAATAATGCTTAAGAGCCATTGCTATATAAATTGAATGTGTTATGAATTGTGATGGGCCTTTTTGTAGCATTCGATGCCTAGAGCAGGAAGAACAGAGGATGTCATTTTCATTAATTTCTAATGAGGTGCCAATTAAAGGCAGAGGAGACGCTCCAAAGGGAAGAGTGGCCAAGCTCCCCTGAATCCACCGCCCCGGGGCTGTCATCCAAGCACTGCTAGCAAAGCCTTCTCTAAAAATTCCATTAAATTACAGTCTCATCCAGAGCACACACAGACACATTCAGCTTTCCTTTGATCTTCAAAAGAGCAATTTGTAAGGCGAGTTCTGAGCCTTCTCACATAGGACAGCTGTAGGTGATAGGAATTGTTAATTGCCAGGACGTTCCCTGAGCTTTCAATAAGGGGTTGAATTTTGAAGATGAATTCTGTCCTCTGCCTCACTGTGACCCTTTAAGTCAACAATGCCAAAGGAACACCCTTTTCCTGCGAAGTCTTCTTGCCTGCCCATCAGAAAAGTCGTGTGGTGTGGGTGGGACGGGCCTGCATCCTAGAGCTTCTCCCACAGTCTGACTTGTCGGGGTGGAAGACAGTACCATAGAGTAGGCTTACTTGTTGCATTTCTACCTGACAGGGTGACAAAATTGGTCATTCCCGTTTGAGGAGTCTTGTCTCCTAAGACCATCTAGAGTGTGTTCTAGGTCAGCCATTGTCACTGGGCGATGCACAGTACCTGAATGCTGTGTGTGACCCCACAGCCTGGCTTTGTGGTTTATATGCATTGCTTCTCAACACCACAGTTAGTCAAGTGTCAGTGTAAGAACTGGGTACATTTTTGCATGTTTTTAGTATGTGGTAACTTAGGCAACTTAGGTAACAAGGCCAGTGCTGCTTTTATGACCTTGTGGTCTTCAGAGTAAGTTCTCTGCTTACTTCAGAAACCCACGAAACTGTGCTGGGCCTCTGCAGCATGTTGTCTTCACATACCTCTGTGGTCATTTTGCCTCTGTCACTCACAGTCAGACCAGAGTTAACAGGTGTTTGTTGAGATGCTCTCAAAGCATTTAGTAAGTTTTGTGAGGAGTAAGAGACATGGGGTGAGCTCATAGTCTGGGGTTCAGTGTGGCGCCTGTGAGAACTAGCTGGACAGTGTGTTGGGACATGTTTGCTGGCCCTCTCCCAGAGGTTCTAGTTAGTGGAAAGAAGTCCCAGGTGGTTATTGATACAGCTCTGGACAGCACTCAGTCTTCAAAGCTTAAAAAAAAAAAAAAAAAAAAAGGATTCTCTAGGTTCCTCCAGACAAATTAGCAGTGGTCCCCAGGACTTGTTTTCAACTCTATTTGGAACACCACCACCCCCCATCACCCCCGTGAAAGCTAGTTGTGACTGTCATAGTTTTCCCTTTTGTAAACTGTTTGCTGGGAACACAGACACTGTTCTGTAGAGCCAGTCACAGCAGCACAAGCCCACTCACACCAGCTCTTCCCCGGTTGCCACCCAGGTCCCATTTGTGCCTGTTGATCCACTGATGTCTGTGCCGTCTCTGCACTGCCCTGCCACAGTGCCCAGCCTCTCATGGACATTTTGATGAAAGCAGGGCATTAACATATTGTCAAAGTATTCTACACAGGATACCTGTTAGGCACCCTACAGAAGGTGGAGGAGAGCTTGTCCCGGGTGTGCCCTGTGAGTCAGATAACATAGTACTGAGAAGCTGGGGGACACTGAGCCTCCCAGAGGCAGACTGACCAAAGCGGCTCCATAGTGCAGTACTGTAGCTGACAATGAGGCAGAAGTCATGAAGAAGCAGACCCCAAAGGAGGGTGGGTACTGCCAGTACCACCTCCCTACTCTCCCTGCTGGCACCCCATCTCCAGACATGGGGGGTTCCTTCTCTTTGGCAGCTTGAGTTACTTCAGGATCAGTGACAGCACCATGACAGCATGCCAGAGACTGCTGGACGGCTTACCCTCGACTGCATTTTGCAGATGAAGGTATTATTCTAAAAAGGATATTTTATAGTTTGGACCTAATATAATAAATAATTTTGGCTGTTTTCCAGAAAGTTGTTGTAAATTCATGTAAGTTGTGTGGTCATCGCCATTTGGCTTTATAGTTCCACCATTTTGGAAGGACTCAGTCCCCTCTTTAATCCTTTCCCTTTCCTTTCCCAGAGTTTTGCTATTTCTAGAATTTTAACATCAGTGGATTCACAGTGTACAATCTTGGGTCTGTGTCACGTGACTTTCTTTGAGAGTCATCTGTGTTGCTATTGGTCAGTTCTTCTTCCTCTGAGGATGCCACACTGAGAGGGGTAGCCCATGTTTCTAAGCTTCAGTGAGCATTTCCGTGTCAGTCTTTAGGTGGACAGACATGATATGCATAATTTTTTATGGGTGGATGTGCATCTGATATTAGCTACAGCCAGCAGCCTGTGCCAGCTTCCGGTTTGTCATGGTGCCTCAGCCTCCAGCTTCTCCGTGCTCTTGGCAACCTCAGTACTCAGTCTTTTCCTCTCCAGCTGTCTAGCAAACACCTATCCGCCCAGTGTTACTCGTTTTCTTCTCTTTGGGCCAGGGAGCATCTTCTCTGTGTACCTTGACTGTGCAGACATCTTGAAGTATCCCTTCACCTTCCAAACATTGTTCCTTTACAACAAGAGTAACTGTCGCAACAGATCAAGTGGTGGGATGAAGAAGACACAGGACCCAGCCTCCAGCAACTTCTGCTCTTGAGTCTGGTGATGACGGCTCCGAGTTGCTATCTTAACAATTTCCAGCCCACAAATGCAAATAATCTCTTCATTTACTTAGTATGCATTACATTCAGTATGTATCTTTGTCCAGGTGCCCCTGTGCATTTTGAGTATCTGATGGTACTGGGCTTGGAATCCACAGTGCCTGCTGTAGAGTCACTGCTCCCTCAGGAAACAGTTGATTTTCCTGGAACATCTCTGGTCCTGAAGCCTGGCTAGACTTCCTGTTGGTTTTCCATTCTGTAGATGCTGCCCACGCAGTCTTCACTTCCCCAGTCTGTGTGCCTTCCTTCCACTTCTTTTCCCTGTCTGCTGGGTAGATGGGCAGGAGGGGGCTGGTAGGTTAAGTGCTAAGTGTGCGTCTCCAGTAAGTACCCTTGCCTTCCTTTGTCTTAGGCTGAAGTTAAGTCTTTTCAGGGTTAAGTATGAGTTAGGGTGAATTCCCCATCGCTGCTCTCACCCTAGTGAGTGCTAGGAGTTTTACTTAAGGAATGTGTCCAGGACGGTGTGGGAAACGCTCACACAGTCTGCAGCAGCAGACGGCTTAGCAGAGGAGGCCCTGTGACCTGTAGGCGGGCTTTGCCGCCCACAGCTTCACTTGTGTATGTGGAAGATGCTCACTTCCTGCATGACACGGTAGCTGCTGACTGCTTATGGAAGTGCCCCCTGTTGCCCTCAGCCAGAGCTTCAGCCTGTTAGCGCACCTCCCTGTTACCCCTTCCTTCCCTCCTGTCCGCACAGGACCCAACATGTCTTCAAAACTGTGTCCTTTAGTCTCTCTGCCAAACTTAACCTGTCTTTGCCTCCTTAACCTCCATTTAGTTCTGCCTCTGAATCTCTGCTTAGATCCAGGACCCTGTACGTGGTCTCTGCAGCAGAGCAACACCAGCTAGCACCCAGCTACTCCACACACACACACTCATCACCCATACACACATACACATTATGTGTGTATGTGAAATCATATTTTGTAGAAAAATAATGGGCATTAAACATTTATCTTTTTCTTACAAATTTATGACATAAATGTTCACAAGGTTTTGCCAGAGAGGTGTCTTCTCCAGGGCTTTTCGTGTGTGTTTAAAGCTGGTTTGAGTATCTGCTGCATTAGTGCCCCGGAGGAGTGTTCTTACTGTGACTCCCTCAGCAGTGCAGTGCTGTAAAGATTACATTCTTTAGGTAATCCTGATGCATTCAAAGCCCAGTGTACTTAGTAAGCTCATCATGTCATAGGAAACAGAAAAGTCATTGAAAGACAATTTCTAGAAATTTCAACTGAGTAGAAATCTAATACATGAGATTTTTGCATCAGTTCTGACTTGGTTCATTTGCTAGGCCGGCCTCATGGCCTGGCATGGCCCTACGTTCCAACCATCTACCCTCCAAAGTAACATTAATGTGTGAGTTTGAAGATTAAATTCCAGTATGAGTTTTTACTCCCCCTCACCTCTCCCACACATGAACTTCTGAGAAACTGGTCACTTCTATTCCCTTTCACTTAGAGTGAGTTATGCTTCCTGAGTATTGGTTTAACATCAGCCTCCCTTCCTCCCCTTCCCCTTCCTGCGCCATCCTCTGAAATCCCCAGGGGCCTGGACTGTATGGTGTCCACAGTCCTGTGGTCCCTGAAGGACTATATGGTGTCCACAGCCCTGTTATAAGTGTTTTGCCTGCACGTATGTATGTGTATTATGTGTGTGCCTAGTGCCCACTGAAGCCAGAAGAGACTGTTGTATCCCCTGGCACTGCAGGTATAGCTGCCTATAAGCCACCATGTGGATTCTGGGAACTGAATCTGGGTCCTTTGGAAGAATAGCAAGTGCTTTTAACCACTGAGCCATGTCTCCAAACCCCACCCTCCCATGCTGTTTTTAAGTCCTTGCTGCCCATGAAAACGGGCCTCCTTGCAAGGGCATCTGTGTGGTCGACCTCCCTGGGGTCATGACCTCCCTGGATGCCCTGGTTTATTCCCCACGGCTAGACTATTGATTCTGTTTGCGGCTGGTTTCTTGCTTTGCTTCCCATGACCTGAAGCTGTTTTCCCTCCGTGCATCTCAGAGTTCTTTAGCCACAGGAAGTGGTGGCTTGTTTCCCCTCTGCTCAGCCAGCATAGACCATGAATACTGTGTGCAGATGGGCAGTAAAACCCTGTTGACTCCTTTGTTTGTTAGATGGGATTTTGCTGCCACCTTCCCTCCAAGGTCAGTGTCATTGAAGTTCATGGCTTATTCTGGAAAGTACCTTTACCTCAGCAAACCAAGGTCTTGATGAGGTCACACAACATAGGTCCTGGAGACACAGACTCCAAGAAGGCAGCCATTTCAGCTCTCCTGTCTTGTTGCCAGCAGAAGACAGAATACCATCTTTTGGTAATAGCTGCAGAAAGTGCTTTCCCTGAGAGCATCTTAAAGGCCAGTATGTCTTCCACGAGCCTCAGTCCCATCACTGTGTGACATGTCCTTGGGTTGCTGTCTCTTAAGGTGCCAGCTGTTATGGTCATTACAGCTGTTCCATGTCTGAGACTCAGAAGCAGGCTGCTAAGGAGCCAAGTCCCTGGAGCAGGACTGCAAGGCCCATGAGAGGTTGGGTTGGAGTGGCTGAGAGGCTGCATCTCTCCTTAACTGATAGGGAAGAGTCTGCTGAGACAGACTTGACACGGCAGAATTCTGAGACAAAACAGATGTGACTGTGTCAGCTTTGTGCTTCACTGGAGTGCTAAGAACAGCCAGGTAGCTGGCCTCTGAGCAACTGCCCTGCCACACTCATGGGTGCAGGGTTACCCTCTTCCTCTTCTCCTAGGAGGCTTTGCAGACAGAGAAGTGCATGCAGAATAGCTGCTCAGTGTGGGTGTCACCAGTACCCCAGGGTTGGCTTTCCCAGAGACTCTCCTACTGTCAGACAGGACAGGGGACCCTTTTGTATCTGATGAGAGGTCTCCCCACCCATGCACATGCTTCTGTACAGTGCCTGGAAGGCACCTCACATTGATCTGTGCTGATCCCCAGCTGTTTGTGTAGCCTTCTAGAGGCTTTACTCTGACGTGTCTTCTAGGAAGAGCCCATGCCAGTGTTTAGTGCTCTCCTCAAGCCAGAAGTTTCTGTTGAGTCCTTAGTTGTCAGGATACCTACGTTTGCTCTGGAGGAAATGGCTGGTTATAGGTTGTATGGGGGTGGCAGGTGGAGGATGCTCCAATTAAAGACAAGTTCTGTGGACCCCAGGGGCAGGTGGCAGCTACCATTGGAATTTTTGTGAGGCCCAAAAAAGCCTCTGCCTCCTTGATCTATGTCATCCCTGGCCCTTGGAAGGGGGCAGCTGAGTCAGCACAGTGAGGCTCCCGAGTCCTTGTCATTGGTACACAGGGGGAGGTGCTTCTCTGTACTGTGTCCTGCCAAGTTACTGATTTATCCAGGAAGAGAGGGAAGGCTCTATATTTACAAGTTAAGGGCCCAGATTTATGTTAATACTCTTACTTCAATTAAATTGCTCTTCCCTGGAGCTGAACGGTTGTACCAGGATTAATTTTCTGTTGAATCTGGAGTAACTGACCAAAATACTAGGGAGAGGGAGAAGCAAACATCAGTGGGAGCCTGTGATGAGGTTGATTCTTCACTGGCCATGCAGCTTATTTGTGATCCCTGGGAGCTTCTCACGCCATCTTTATATAACGTGTGAATCTGTGAGTAGAAGCTTGGGTTAATCGCAGCAGTAGAGAACAAATCTGTTAGTGCACAGAGGTACATGTCCACATCAGTCAGTAATGGTGCCTGCTGCACCGTGGCCACTCGTGAACTAGAAGAGCTTGTGCTGGTCGTCTTTGGAGTGGAAGAGGGGCACCTTCACTAACATTGAATGTCCAGTTATGCTAGAAGTAATTCCTTTCTGTTAAAGTTACTGTGTCTATCTCCATTGGGTTCCCCAGAAGAATGGGCTGTGAGAGTCTCTTGTGCTGTTACTCTTTGGTGGAGGCGTGCAGCAGGGATAGACAATTGAGTCAGGTAGACACATCACCAAGGAATCAGACAGTGACAGTGACGAGGGTGGCAGTCGGTGCTGCTCTGAGCCAAGAAGACAGTGTGCCTGCATGGGACAGCCTATGGCGTGGGTTCTCGCGGTGGGACTGGAGCCAGTGTGGGAGAGGGGAGTGGCCATGCACAGCTAGGGGCATGTTGGCCTTGGCAAGTTTATTATTCCTAGCATTGAAGGGTTCAAGCACAAGAATGACATGATCTGATTTACATTTTTAAAATACCCCTGTGGGAGAGAAGCAGAAATGATGGTGTGGATATGCTCTCAAGAATACTTAAAGGCTGGGGACCGTGGTGGCTTGGCCTCTAGGCCTCTAGGGAAGGGTAACAGAAAATGAGATGACTCTTTTGGTGCTTGTTATTTTATATAATTTGAAGTTTATTATATTCATATATTCTGTTATTGTATCCAAAGAGGAATTAACAAATATTAAACAGATACATCTCAGCTAGTTATACTAAGTGTCAACCCATATGTATCAGTCCTTCTTAGTGCTGTAAGAGAGGGGCCTTTAGCAGGCCATGGTGGAGCTGTTGGCCTCTTTGCGTTCCAGCCCATTGTTCGTATTCCTTCGGCATGCTGTGTGTATTCCTGCCATGGAAGCTTTGCATGTGCCGGAGAGAAGGGCAGGTTGAGGATGTGACTTAGAGGTTGTCTGAAGAACCACTCATGGAGATAAGGTCCGTGTGAGGACAGGGGAAGGAGAGGAATCTGGGACTTGACAAGAATAGTAGCTGGATGGGTATTTGCCATTTGTGAAGAAGGGAAGAGGAGGTCAGTCAATGTAGGCCTGAGAATTTGATTCTGTCCTGAGCACAGCACAGGGGAGTTTCCTGTTGGCCAGCCTGACTGGGTGACAGAGGAAGACAACACAAAGCATGAGCAAGCACAGACGCCAGGAGTTGGCTGAGAGGAGACGGTGAGGATGCAGTCATCCTCTCAAACTCAGGGTTGGCCTTTGCTTGTCTTTTAGGTTGAGAGGACACCGTGTTGTTGTGACCTCTGCTCCTTTGTCCAGCCTTGCTACTTTGAAAGAAACTAGCACTATCTGAGGCACCCTGGTGTGTGGGAATTGCAGAGCTGTAGCCCGTGGCTTCATGAATTCTACCCAGATAGACCAGTGAAATGAAGAAACTTGCACAAGTAACTTTAAATTACAGTTATAACAAGTAATTGAAGTAGTTCAAGATGCCATGAGAATCTAGGGATTCTTCATGAGGAAGAGACCCTGCAGCTGATGCCTGAGTGAGCAGAAGTTTGTGTGGGAGGCACTTGTGTTGTGTCTAGGACTGTGAGTGTGAGAGAGGCTGCCATGGGGGCTGCCCGGGAGGGTTGCAGTGCAGACACTGGGAAAACAGGGGCTGGGCCAGTACACTGCAGCTGTGAGCCAGCCTTGTGGAAGACAAGGAAGTCCAGAAAGAGATGCTTATCAGGGACCACTGAAAGCAGGTAGCTCACCCCAAAGTAGGCTTCTTACAAACCTACATTGGTCTACTGCAGGTCCAGATAGAGGCTATGGTGAGAGAAAAAAACACACCTTAATGTGAGAGCTTCCAACAGCAAAGCCCCAGCTCCAGAAGGGCTGGAGAAGGTAGTCACTTCCTATGGCAGGGATTTCTTTGAACCATTTCCTGGTAATAAATGTTCAGCTCTACACAGACGAGCCCAGCAGCCCCCTCCTCCTTGTGCATGGGAGCCAAAAGGCTTGCTTGGAGGGAAGGGTTCACAAGCCACAGCACCCTTCATGGTATAGCCACTCGGCCCCTCCCTCATGGTGGCAAGTGGAGGTCATAGTGCATGGTCAGAGACAGAGGTCAGGTAAAATGAGTGTACCCAGTAGGTGACAGGACACCGCTGAGTCAGGGCAGAGAGTAGTGGGGACATTTTTATGACTGGAGCTGTGGAGTAGCAGTAGTGATGGCCAGCAGCGGGGTGGGGCTTGTCGTTTTCAAATGGATGTTTACCCAGCTAGTCTGTGACTGGCACTTTGCCTTCACTGCTGGCACTCTGGGGCCTGAGATGAGTGTGCTGGGCAGTTTTCATCGTCCCCCCACCCCCAGAGCACACATGTGTTGAGCTCAGGCTCCTGTCTCCTCTTCCTTGAATTCCTTTTTGTTAGCCTGCATAGCATTTGTACATGTCAGGTGTTTGACTTGGGGAAAGCAGGTGCATGATTCTGCTTTAGAACCTCTCAGTGGGCTCAGCACTTTGGTAAACCTTTCTAACTTGCAACTCCCCCTTCCCCTCGAAGGACTGCTTGATGAGCATCGGGACTTTGGTTCCAGGACCCTGGCCATTTGACCCCTGGCCAGCCAATGCTTTTCTTCTGCAGCAGGGCACAGGCCCAGCTCACTGAGCTGGACTTCAGTTCTGGTTCGTGGGTAATGACTTTCCCTCAACCGTGTGAAGCCAGGGATGGAAGAGAATGTAAAGCAGACACATTCCATTCCCCGAACACCTGCAGCTGATGAAATAAATGCATTGAGACCCTTTAATGCATTTCAGCTACAAATTCTGCCTTGGGCATTGGGTCAGCGGATGTGGTGTAATCTAGGGATTTTTGCTGGTGGAGTGTAAGTGGCTAATGCTTTCCAGCAAGCGTTGCTGTACTGCCTGATGTTCTCAGCATGCACTTACACATGAGTTAGGGGTTCTGTGAGCTGTCCTGAGGCTTAAGAAATTTCCTTGCTGGCAAAAAGGGACTTGGTTTTCCAAGGAGTTTCCTGGTCATTTTAGATTGAGAAGTTGGGGCATTTACTTTGGTTGATTATTGTTGTTGTTATTTCCTTGAAGACAGGGTCTTCTGTAGCCAAGGATGACCTTGAACTTCTGATCCTCTTACACCTTCCTAGTGCTGGACTTATAGGCATGTGGCACCATGCTTGGTTTTATGATGAGGTCCATCTCCAGCACTGTGAATTTAAAGACGCCATATTTGACTCCTACAGTGCTGCAATTTGGAGATGGCCCCATGGAGCACTGAGGGGTCCCGAATAGGTTCTGCTTGTTGTGCCCATGTAAGGATGACTTAAGTCTCAACCAGACGGCATGGCCTACACCTAGCCACGGTGCTGTGCTCTGGGGGCCAGCGAGTGTATACTCTGTGTGCACAGCCTGTACACTACTACGTCACACTGCACACCAGCTTTCGCATGCCTCAGTCCTCCGGCTTGTCAGTATTTTTAGGATCTGCTTGAACCTTAAACAATTTGAAATTCAAATGAGGAAGGAAGTGTAAAAGTGAGGTAGACACACTGAGAAGTTGAGGCTTGTCCTGTCCTGGTCTTTAATGAAACAGCATGAGGGGGCTCCCAAGTGGGGGACCTGCAGGAAAGCAAGTGCCTAGTTAATTAAAACCCAAGAGTTCGAACTGCCTGCTTTTGCCAACTTGGAGTGGTGTGCTTACTCTGACATGAGGCCAGTAAGCGCCTTCCTGCCAGGTGTGGGGTAAATGCAAATTCCAAGGAGAAATAGCACTGACCCTTGCTCAGATCCTAAGGTAGGAGGGAGATGCTGACTTGGCTTCCAGCCCTGCCCTGCCTTCTTTGTAGTGGTCATGCCTGTCGACAGTGGCAGGGAACACAGGGGGGACCTGTGAGGTGGCTGCCTTGCTCTGCCCCAGGCCACCTCCACATGAGGTTGGGAGGTACTCACAGATGGCAGTCTTGCTCAGGGTAAAGCCAGGAGAACTGCTCTGCTGCTTTGGAAACTCTTCAAACAAGGGCTGTTCACCATGGCCTGTCTGCCTCCTGTGGCTTCTGTGAGTGCTCCCAGTGCCCAGGCTCAGAACATTCACTCCTTGTGAACATTAGCTGTGGCCGAGAGCACCCAATGAATATTAATTGGGTGAGCTGCGGCTGTGAGCGCTAAAGGCCATGGGGTAAGAGTAGAACGTGGCCTCCTAACAGATAACATTTTCCACACCAGTCACAGGACATAGTTTTCATATCTGTAGCACGTGGTTGGCTGGAGCCATGTGTCCTGTGTATGAATCCAGGTGTGCTGGGCTTGGGCCTCCATTGGCATCTCCTCCTTTTGCTTGCATGTGTATGTCTACCACATGCATGCCTGGTGCTGGTGGAGTTGAAAAGAGGCCATCGGATCCCCTGGAACTGGAACTTTTGACAGTTAGGAGCTGCCATGGTTGGTGCTGATCCTCTGGAAAAAGCAGTATGTGCTTTTAACCACTCCAGCCTCCATCTCCTCCCACTTGATGGCCCCTGCTGTCTACTCCCTGGTAAACTCCTTCTTTCTAGACAGAAGTTTCTACAGTAGGCCCTGAGCCTCTGGCACTTCCCCTCCCAGAGTTGCAGTCTGGGCAGACCCAGGCATGATATGGCCACTTATCTTCCTAGTGCTGCCTCCTGAGTTGAAGAGGTCTTCTCAGGATGAGAGCAGGCCTGCCCAGCCCCTCTGGAGATCTTCCAGCCCACATCCTAGGTTGTGGGGACTGGTACACTCACAAGTCCCCGAGCACCTTGTGCAGCTCTATTGAAAATGGCTCAGGCGCCTTGGTGGAGTGCCAGCTTCAGGCTGTTGTCCAAGGAGCTTACCTTCCTGGGCTCTGCAGAGCAGGGCAGGTACCATGTTGTTGTTGGGGTTGGACTGCACTGGCAGGTCATGTCTCCACAAACACTGTCCTCGGTGTTCTGTTTTGGGGGTGAGGACCAATGATCTTCAGCTGCCCCAGTCCTCTTAGCACTTACATCATAGTGAGGATAAGCCAGTACATTGAAATTGCTTTCAAAACTTCCTGCTGCTGAGGAAGGGGCTTTGTGTGAGGAGAGTGGAGCCTGTGTGTCTCACTTGAGCTGAGAGGAAAAGGACTGTGTGGCGGGTATCCTGGGAGTAACAGCCATGGCATCACAGTTCTCGAGCCACCTTCTTTGACCTTTACAAGAAAGAGCCCCAAAATTGTTTCGTCCTCCCTCTGCTTCTGAGACTCCTAGAATTGGCCCTCCTGCCCCACCTTTTCAGTTTCTAAGGAATGACTTAAAGTTACAAGCCGAAAGCAGGCAGTAACCTCAACTCCTTTTGTCTGTCACTCAAGAGCATCCTTCTCCAGAGAAATGCAAAGTGCAAGACCCCTGCAGCGGTTTTGGAAAGGTCTGTGCTGTTTCGAGAAGGGGATGTAGAGATTTGTTCTTCTGGCTGCTCTGCCTGGGCGTCATCTGCAGTTCTTTTTTTGTCATAAACTTTCCTCTTTCCTTTGTTTAAAAAAAAAAGAATTCCACCCACTAGTTATTCCCAGATAGCACTTGCCCACAGTGCAGGATGCTCTGTCACAACATCACCAGGATGCCTTCAGTGCTGCCTCCTCAGTACCAGGGACAACTCCAGCCTGTGACTTCCACTGACGAGTCACCCTGATGGTACTTGTTACAATCTAAACATCTATTAACCTCGGTGTGGCCATGGAGAAGTGGCCACACGTCTCCCCAGGTCCTTTCCCATGTTGCTTGTGCTCCTTAAGTGCAGCTGCTGCTCACTAAGTTTCCGGTTTGCAGAGCTCAGAGTCCGGTCTCGGCTGCATCTGACAGATGCTCTGGGGTGTGGAATGGACTCTTGGTTCTGAGCACCTTAGTGGACAGGGGCTGCCAGTGTGTCTCCCTTGCCGGAGGAAGGCAGGACGTGCCTGTAAGAGGGTGAGGGGTCTGCTGCTTTCCACCAGCTGAGGAGTGCTACCACCACCATCCTGTAGAGAGAGGCAGCAGGTACCCTGCCCTTCTGTAGGTGTGGCATGTGCAGAACTATGCCAGGGCTTAGTGACAGAAATACTTATTGGTGTCCAAGCCTGGTGGCAGCTTCCCCTCACAGATGAGGCTTTACCCCTGAAAGATGATTAAGTGTGTTAGATGGAGGGTGTGTGCAGAGGGTACAGGCTCTGCTTTGGGATTCAGGAGATAGACAACTGGTGTCCAATATCTGGAGTAATGAACTTATCAGTAACTCTAACACACAAGCTCATTAATCTTAACTTTGCTTTTCCACCAAGTGGGAGCTCGGCTTCTCGGGAGACCAAAATTTCATCTCTGTTCTTTTCCTCAAACCCAGTCCCAATTTAGAGTCAAACACATTGCCCTTCTCTCCCTGGGAAGCAGTTAATAATGTGTTTCTCCAACCGTGGATGGCCCAGGTTCTACCCCTCCACCCACAAGTTGGAAGCACGTGCCGGCTTACACAGCGTAAGCGAGCAGCAGCCAGGCAGGGTGAAGGCATTTGTGTCTTTTAAGACTCCGCCTCCCTCCCACACACATCTCCCTCCAAGATTGAATGAAGTGAATCCTTACATTTAGGGCCACTGAATCTTGAGTTAGTCCTCCACCTTCAGGGCCTTGTCCTTTCTGGCAGGTTAGTCTTCAGCTTCCACTGCTCCTTAGCTGCAGAGGGATGGAGGCTGAGGGGTTACGACTGAGAGCTGCTCCAGACACAGGGAGAGCAGGTTAGGAACTCATGGGGACCCCTCAAGGCCGGCCTGCCTGCCTGCCATCGCAGCTGAGGCCCACAGGTCTGGGAGGCATGGCTACACACAAGGGTGCAGATGAGGGCAGAGGGAGCAGTTGGCGCTGGCAGTGATCCTCTTGCAAGTCTCTCCTCCAGACTCTGGAGAGGACTGCACAGACCACAGCCATTCTAGAGGTTCACTGGGGAGGAGCAGTCGGCTCCATATACCAATTTCTCCTTCATGCTGGGAACTGATGTTTTGACCCAGGGCCGCAGCCTCATTCCCTGAAGAGCACCCTGTGCACTCACACATCTCCCAGCTCTTGAGGCCTCTCCTCTGTCCTTGCACCTACAGCTGCCTCACAGCTTGCAGGGCAGCCTAGGTGGGAGTCCTGAGGGCACCCCATCTCTGTCCTCTCAGGGAGTTAGAGCAGAGGGTCCTTGCGGATGACCTCATAGACACACACACACACACACACACACACACACAGACACAGACACACAGAGACACACAGAGACACACAGAGACACACAGAGACACACACAGACACACACAGACACACACAGACACACACACACACACACACACACACACACACACACACACACACACACCACACACACACACACACACACACACACACACACAGAGTTCTTCCTCTCCTGTGTCATCGACCTCCTCCAGGACTGAAGGCACCATTTTCTGTTAGGATCCTAAACCACTTGTGGGTGTGGACTCCCATCCCCAACCCAACCCAGCCCTCCAGGCCTTAGCTGTGCAGGAGACCATGTCTGTCCTGTGGTGGCTACCACAGCTTGTCAGGGCTTCTGAGCTGGCATGGGTGCACGATGCTTCCCTAACCTTGGAAATCTGCCGCACTGGGGCCAGGCCAGAGCCTACACAGTGCCCAGAGAGGAAGGGCTGCAGGTCTCCCTGGACCAGGGAGCTGTGGGGTGGGAAGTGCTGGGTCCATGCTGGAGGTTGGGGTACTGAGCAGTATGAAGCCTTGCACAGATCGCATGTCCCTTGCCATGTACCCCCTCGCAGATGCCACTGAGGCCCCCTAGTGACCTGTCCTCTCTCTTCCTTGCCTGCAGGTTACGTGTTCTGTATGTTACACCGTCTCCCTGAGCAGCATGACTGTACGTTCGACCACATGGGCCGCGGCCGTGAGGAAGCCATCATGAAAATGGTGAAACTGGACCGGAAAGTGGGGCGCTCCTGCCAGCGCATCGGGGAGGGGTGCTCCTGAAGGCCAAGCAGGGCCACCACACGACGCTGTTCTTAGTTCACTAATGTTAGCCTTATTTAGGACAAAGTCAGCCAGACACCTTGTACTGGGCACGCGTCAGACTACAGCCGGCCGTTTCCTTTCTTTAGCCAGCCATCCTGGTACTGTAGTTTAGGGGTTGATGGTGGATGAAATTGATTTCTGGCTGGTTACTAAGGTGCCTGCTAGCCATTGTATAAAATTAAAACATGAAGAATATTTTTTTTGAGCATGGCTAGTGGATTTAAAACAACACATACCTGTCACTGCTGGAGTCCAACTTACAAAAGCCTTAAGCGGAAAGTGTCCAGACCGGACTGAGTCACTAGAGGAGGCACAGGCCTCAGCCACGCAGGAGGCTTTGACAGGAACTCTTCGTGTCCGGCCTTTCACCTCTTCACTTTTGCTTGGTCCCAGCAGGACCTGATGGCCATGTGTGCCTTGGCCACGGGAGGCTGCTGAGACTGGCCACGTGGCTGGGCTGGGCAGTGGCCTCGCTCTCCCTCAGTGCTGGAAGTGGGGGGTGGGGACCGATTCTAATGGAGGAAGCTTTTTACCTGATGTAATGGGGAAACTCGTCACACAAGAAGACAACTTCACTTTAAAATTAGCTCCACTCAAGATTAGTCCACGCATGCTCCCCACCTTTTCTGCACAGGATCCGTGGCCATGACCCACTGGCTCTGGCTGCAACTTGACAAGGGCAAGAGTGTTGCTCATGGCAGCCCTGTGGCTGAGGCCTGCACCTGGGCCTTGGCAACCAGATTTCTGCATTTGGAGTTTTTTAAAAGGATGTTTCATAGCCACAAGAATCAGTGGGTGTGCCGGGGAAGCTGCTGCCCTTCCCGGCAGGAGCCTCCACTTGTTTTGATGCAGCCATAGTCTGAGGACAAGCAGGCCACCCACCTCAGGGTAGGTTCAGGAAGGGCAGACAGTGGGCTGCATAGGGCCATGGTGTGGCTCTCTCTAGAATGTCTGGTGGTGGCTGTGGTGGGAGGCAGCTCTCAGCCTGGGCCGGAATGGAGCAGGTAGGTGGGGCTGGTTAGAAACCCTTAGCAATCAGGTGGGCAGGGCTGGGTAGATGCTGGGATTCCCTTGAAAGCCTGGATCAGGTCTAAGTGCCTGTCACACATGCGCCATCTGTCCCAGCCCACAGCTTGGCATAGGGCTGTCCACACCTTTCTGCTGATGAATGGTTTAGCCCGGCGACTTTCCTTTGTGTAGTTGAACAAGGTCTACTCTGTAGATGAACAGTGCATCTGCAAGTAGTGTCTCAATCCAAAATACCGAATAGGAAATCATGTTCTTCCCACCCTATATCCACTCTGCACCCGTCAGATGGGACCCACTGCACAATCTCCAGCCTTAATTCTTGCTTCAGGACCCAGACCACCGCGCCTCACTCTAGGGCAGCCCAGGGCTCAGGGGCTAGGTCTGCCCAGCGTTTACCACTGTTGTCAAGCCACAGCCCTCTGGCCGCATGGCCATCCTCAGCGAGGCGCCACATGTCCTTCTTAGCCCCTCAGGTCCCCGCAGCACTGGGAGGGGGTGCTGGGGACCTTGCACCCAGGGATCACAGCCAGGTTCAAGCCTCCTGGGAGCACTGGGGAGGGAGGAAGGGCTTGTTCCCTGCAGTGTCTGTTCTGTGAAGTTTGTTACATGTAAGGGAAGCGGAAATTCTTGTATCTTTAAAGAGGAAATCTTATTTAACCCGTTGTGCCCTAGATTGACTTACACACATAGCCTAGAGCTCAGTTTTAGTTTAACATTGTGAAAATATTAAAAGAATCTTGTAACTTTATTCTTTTTTTCTCCTGCTGAAAAAAAATTAAACCAATCGTACAGACATTTGGATTGTCTATTTCGGTGGTTCTCCTGGCGGCCCCTGATGGCCAGGAAATGAACGCAGTGTGCCGCTGGTCTGTGACTACAGGGCGCTCTGCAGTGCTGGGTACTTGGGGTAGTCTGCCCAGTGAGTAGCTGCTTCCCTGGTGTCTGAGGCCTGGAGGTCCTAGTGCAGGTATTGCAGGTGGTGGTGGTGTCTCTGGAGCTATCCCTGAGGACCCCAGGTATGGGAGGGTTGGGTGTCTGGGTCCTGGGGACTTGGGTCTGTCTAGTACTGGTGAGGGTAGGTAGGGTGAACGCTGTCCACTCCTCCAGGGCAGCTGAATGGGTGAGCGTGCGGCTTTGGCATGCAGAGTACACAAACTTCTTGATAGGGTTACATCAGAGAGAAGAGTGGCACCTACCCATTGCCAGAGGGGATGAGAAAATGATCAGGATGTTCAGAGTGCTTGGTGTGGGACTGGAAACAAGCTAGCAGGTGGCAGCAAAACCGTGTCTGGTGGCTAGAGTATGGCCAGGCTAGGCCAGGCCAGGCTTTCTGATGGCCACAGAGAGAGACAGACCTGGGAAAGCTATGATACACCCCCCCCCATCCACCCAGGCATAGCAGAGACGCACGGAGAGTCTTCAGGGCTGGGGTTCTTCTCTCTCCGCCCCACTCATGGCTGCCTACCTAGGGGGGGGCAGGGAGATAGGAGCCCCTAGTCCTGAGGTCCCTTGAGCTGGAGAGTTGGCACCTAATGTGTCTTCCAGTCAGAGGGTCTAGGGAAAGTCACAGATCCTGAGATATATGCAGAATATTAGGTAAAACAAAGTTTGTAACCCCCTCCATCTTGTGCAATGACTCCACTGTGGGCAGATGGTATCACTGATCCACTCGGACTGACCTCTAGCAGCAAAGGTTGGGGAGCAGAGTATGGGTGGGGACAGTAGAGGAATGAGACACCACAGACCCAGGTCAGGAGTGGCTCAGCCAGAGGCAGAGCCTGCCCTCTGCTAGACTGAAAGTGTATTCTGGAACAAGCATTCATTCCCGTGCATTTGTCAAAGTGAGGGACAAGAAACAGGATGGGGAGGAGCAGA
This sequence comes from Cricetulus griseus, assembly GCF_003668045.3. NCBI lineage: Eukaryota > Metazoa > Chordata > Mammalia > Rodentia > Cricetidae > Cricetulus > Cricetulus griseus. The sequence goes on from NW_023276806.1 coordinate 258,630,035, forward strand.
CGGGGGGGGGGGGGAGGCGAGTCGTTGTCTTCCCTGCCCTAGGGAAGTAGTGCAGCCCATTCAGGCTCGGGGCCTCTCATTCACCCAGTGCCAGGGATGCCCAAGGCCCCATCCAGGGAGAACTGGATACATTCCAGCAGCCCATGGCTACTTCAGCCACTTCTTTCCCTTCTGGCAACCCCAGAACCCTGAGCATGGGGCACTCCACTTGGTAGCATAGGTCCACTAAGAAATGTGCACCTCTGCCAGGGCCATTGTGAGGGTGAACACTCAGAATCGATGGCAGTTTTGCAAAGTAACCAGAGCATGGCCAGTGCCCACAGTGCCCAGCCACCTCAGCACTGCTCTGAGGCTCCATTCACCACACTGGGCAAGACGACAGCAGTAAGGCGACAAAGCAAAGCTTAACAAGGAACCTCCTAGAAGGAGGTGGTTCTCTGCCCTGGCACCTTTGTTCCCATCAGAGGGACACCCGAAGTCCCAGGCAGGGCTGAGCCACCGCAGTGCTGAGCAGCCTCACCGTGCCACCCCCTTCCCGTGGCCCTGCAGAGGCCGTGGTTACAACTCCCTCATCTTCTAAGTTAGAAGAGCAGGAGATTGACTGGTTACCTATGCATTCAGAGGTCTAACAGTTGTGGAGATGGCCTCAGAACTCATGTGGAGGGGAAGAGGTCAGCCTCACACACACACCCCTCACTTGCTGTGAAGAGTTTCTTTTTCTAAGTCTTCTAGGAATCAAAACACTTGTGTATTTGTCAGGGATTGACACTTCATTTAATAAGAGTGGAAACGTGACAGCTGAGAGAGCCATTGAGGAGATCCCACGTTACAATGGCTTGTAACTCCATTAAAATCACAACAGGGGAAAGTACTGAGGGTTTAGGAGACTCTGAGCCTGAGTGTGAGACCACCTGTGACTACTATACAGAGATCAGCTGCCTTTGAGCCCACCCCATAGCCCAAAGTGCTCTGCCCAGCACCCCAAATGGTCCCCCAGGAGTCCCTGTGGGTGACACTGAACACTTCTTCCAAAAGCCCCAATGAGGACATCTGCCATCCTAAAGCACATGATCAAAGGATGGGCAGTTTGCCTGGGAGCAGGCATCACTTCACAGCTAGCAGCAGAGGCTGAATCACACAGTAGCCACATTTGCCAAGCTGAGCCCACTTGGCTGTGTTCACACTGTTGCCCTAAAGGGGCAGGGCTGAGGGAGCTTTGACTATGGCTCCTTGGCACCCAAAGGGTCCTAAGAGCCAGAATCCACCAGTATGGTGCTTGGGGGGAGGATCCGAGTTCCAGCCAACCTACCTTGCTGTTAGCACTTGAGCTCAACACTCAATCCTGCAGGGGACAAGCCAGGCTCTGTCCTCTGGAAATGTGGCCCTTACCTTAGATGTGGCATGCCCACCAGCCAAGGGTGAGCTCCATGCCTGGAGGCAAGACAGCCAGTGTCCTCCTGCACCCTAAGGAGGACATCAATCTGGGAAAGGCTTTCCAAGGGCAGCCACAGGATCAGCTCAGATGGCTGAGGGCTTGCCATGGCTCTCAGAACTCCCCTCTGCCACCTGTAGCTTTGATGGAGGGCAATGGTGATGCCGACACTGACAGGAACCAGAGTCTTACAGCCTGAATATGCAATACTGTCCAAAACGAGACAGGAAGCCACGCGGTGTGGATCTGGGATGGTGGGGAATGGGCTGCCAAGAGCACTCAGTGCCTGGGGCCCAGCATGATAGGTGTGTCTGGTGGCATCTGGGGTCCACAATGTGGCTTCCTGCCAGCTCAGCCCCACCCTCCAGGGAGGCTGCTGGATGCCAGGCCTGAACCTGCACCTGCTTTCCATGTTGATGAAGAAGACTTTATGGCAGCAATGTGCTACCTCCTAACTATAAGCCCAGAACTCAAGGTGCTGAAACAGGAGGATTGCCATGAGTGTGGCCAGCCTAGGTTATTTACGGAGGAAGGCTCTGTCTTAAGCAAATAACTGAATAAGAACAAAACAAACAAGCCCTCACATATTACCTTCCCAAAGACACAAACCCGAGCGTCCACAGGACCACAGCAGTGGGTCCTGCTCACTGGAGATGCTCAGTGGGCAGTTCTCCAGGCTGACTGGGACAGGATGCTGCCAAAAGCAGCACAGCACACAGTGGCTGCACCCTGCTATCCATCCTTAGGAGCCTTCTTACCAGAGACAGACAGACACAGACACAGACACAGACACACACACACACACACACACACACACACACACACAGAGCAATGGAGCCGGTTTTGGAGTGTGGACTGTCTGCCTCAGGACCAGCTGTCACCCTGAGCCTGAACTCTCAGGGAGGTAACCTCCACTGCACTTTGAGGCTCCATGCTGCCACCTCCTCAGTGTAGACAACCCATTCCAATTAAGTCCATCCTTTCATTTCTAGATCAGGACACACCTGAAGCCCCACCCTCCTCACAGGGCCTCAGGATGCTGCAGGGAGGCGCAGAAGCTGGGGCTGTGCATGGAAGGGACAGAGGGGGCAGGCAGAGCTGCAGTAGTCAAAGATGAAAATTCCCAAGAGCTGTTCGTCACCGTCTCCAGGTGGATGACACTGGGGGGACTGTGCTCCTGACACCCCATCTGTTGGCAAACCAGGCAGGTGAGCCATGGGGCCCAGCAGGGTCAGCCTAGGACTGGGCAGCGTCTCCTTTACACAGGCGTCTCAATGGCCCCCTAGCAGCTGGCACGGTAGCTGCTTCCACGCCGGCCTCCCAGGCTGGAAGGTTTGCACACATCAGGGATGACAGGTTAATAATGCGGCAATTTGATCAATTATTAACTCCAGTGTCCACAGGATTGATTTGCACATTGTGTGTCTGGTTGACCTGCAAGGGTTTTTCTGGTCAGGCTAAGTGCCATGATGAGCTGCATCTGGTCTCATTTAGGAGGGACAGCCTCTGCTCTGCCCACGTGCAAGCATTGGGGACTGAGGAGGACCCATGCAGCTGCAGAGGGCTGGAGCAGCTCCACAAGCCTGCAACACCCATGACTTAGCAAACGGAGACAAACTACACAACTACAAACCACCAAGTAGCCAGGGCACTGGCGCCACAGAGGGAACACTCCAGAGTTAGGGCTTCCCCAGACTTGTCAAGGTCTAGGGTTCCTTTTTGTATTGAGCCTGGGCCTGGTACCTTGTTAACATTAGAGGTAGGAACTGATGGTGGAATTGAAGAAAGACCCGCTTCCTGCCCTTGGAGACTGCCTGAAGACTGGGAGAGCATGGGTGCCCTTCTGTCCATGAGGGGTAAAACCTGGCAGGGGTGCCTTTTGCAGCCAGGTCTGCCGCTCCTGGGGATGGGGAGGGCATACTCCTGCCCCACCCAGGCCCGCCCAAGTCACACCACATCCTCTGCCTCCTTTATTGGTGCTGTTGGTTGGGTGAGCCGGAGTTGGGGCCCGGACTCGGGGGTAGTGAGCTGGCACTGGGTGCTTGAAGCACATGAGGGTCAAGCTGCTGGCTGGGGGTGCTGGGGTCCCCTGTGCCCGGTTCCTCACTGCCTCCTTCTTTCTGGCTGCTCTGCTGCTCCGGACACTCGAAGTGGACACAGTGGAATACCTGGTAAGAGAAAGAAAAGACCAGTGAGATGGCCCAGCCTGAGGCTAAAGCTTGGAGCCAAGCTGATGCCACACCCTGGTATGCTGGGTGAGCATGGGCAATCCCCAGCGTCCACCTCACTCCTGGTGTGCTGGGTGAGCATGGGCAATCCCCAGCGTCCACCTCACTCCTGGTGTGCTGGGTGAGCATGGGCAATCCCCAGCGTCCACCTCACTCCCTGCCTGTCTCAGGTACCAGAAAGCAACAAGGTTTTGGTGTAGGTGCTCAGTCATAGTAAATGCAGAAAGATGGACGATTCCAAAGTTACAAAAGCCCGGTGCGAGTGCCTCAACAGTGCCCAGGCTGGACCGCTCAGCACTGGCTTTTCTCTTCTGACCTTTCTCCCTTCTGAACCATTCTTTTTGAAGATTTTATTTATTTATTACGTATATAACATTCTGCCTCCATGTATGCCTGCAGGTCAGAAGAGGGCACCAGATCTCATAAGGGATGGTTGTGAGCCACCATGTGGTTGCTGGGAATTGAACTCAGGTCCTCTGGAGGAGCAGTCAGTGCTCTTAACCTCTGAGCCATCTCCAACCATTGAACCATTCTTTTTAAAAAAAAAAAAAAAATTAAGGGAGGAGGGTGAGAGGGAGGGAGGAAGGAAGGAGAAGGGGGGGAGGAGGACACAGTGAGTTCTTATTTAAATATAAATAGAATTTTTCCAGAATTATGAAAACGTGTTCAAATGTCCTGGCTAAAACCTTTGCATAATTGCTTTCAGGTTCTGGCTGCTTCATTCATAAGTCAGTTAAATTCTTTGTCAGCCGGGTGTTCTGGCCTAAACCTATATATAGTCACAGCCTTTCAGGACTCTGGGGCAGGAGGCTCTTGGGCAGGCAGTCAGTCTTTGCTTCCTTTCAGTAGCCTGACTGACATTGTTCTTCCCCCTCCTGCCCTCTCTTGCTCTGCCAGCTTCCCCTCAGGCCAGGAAGACGTAGGGGACCTCCTCTCCTCTCAGTGCCCCTCTCGGGACCGACACGCCCCATCACACTCAAAGACCCAGGCTCTGCAGCCCTGTGCTGAGCAGCCCTTCTGCCTTGACAGGAGTAACTAGATCAATAAAGACCCTAACCTGGGAGGATGAAATTGCAAGGGTCAGTGAATGGCTCTGTCCGTGCAGCCCCATGTACAACCAGTTGGAAGGAGTCACGCTTAAAGAAAACTAAGAGGAAGCAAAAAAAAGAGCCCGCAGCATGTGACAAGGACTTGGTAACACTGACAGAGGAGAGCCATTGGTCTTGCAGTGACCCTCAGGCTCGCAGGCAGGCTGTGGGACTTGAGAGAACTCCAGACAGCCCTCCCCACGGATTCCACAGATGCTCACAGCAACTACTGAGCACCAACTCTGACCAGTGCGGTCCTGCCTAAGGGACAGCACACAGCGCTGGGGTGTGTTCACTCACCACAGAGAGGGAAGGGGGAACATATCTTCCTGGGGTGCCAACCACACACAGGTTCTGAGACTGTGGCAGTCTCAGGAGCACGATGCCTGGAGTGGACCCTTAGGGAGTCCTCCAGAGAAGTGTTCCCCACAACCCAGACAAGACTGCACAGACCAGGCCCCAAAGGGCTGGGAGGCAGCAGGGACGACTGGAGGACGTCCATGTCTAGCCCTGGAATGTCATTCAGGCAGGTGCCTTCCACCTGCTTTTCTTACCGCTCTGTGAACACTGCCCCTGGCTCAATCATCTCCGAGATGTTTCCAGCCCAGGGCAAGCCACATGCACTACCCAAGATACTTCTAGACGCCATGTAAATGCCATGGTGCCTGCAGTTCACCTCCCTGTGACCCAAAACACCTTCCAGTTTGTACATGGACCTCTGGAAGGGCTTGTAGTTGATGGTCTCTCTTCTCAAATGGAGGTGAAAAGTGCCCTACATTTCAGGGCAGCCATGCTGGGCCTGAGGCTGCCTATGGTCAGGCCCTCACAGAGACCTAAGGGAAGGTGGCCTTCTGGTTTTGCAACTTGTATGGAAATTGGTGGAGGAAGCCTAGGACATGTGTCCTTGCTAATCCACCATGTCCCTGCACCCCTCCCCTCTTCCTACCATGCACTTATGGGCCTCACATGAGAGGAAATGCCCAAGTCCTGGCTTTCTCTTTGCTTAGGAGCTGGTGCGATTCAATTCCTCTCCTCTGAACCTTCCCCAGACTGCAATACTCCTCGGAAAGGATGCGACCAAAAGTGAATGAGGCAAGCTGGGCAGAGCCGCACTTCTGATTTACGAAAAGCCATTACCATGGTCTCCGCATCATTTTCCCTTCAACTTTTCGGCAGTCGTGGATCCCATTAGCCTGTTTGATTGCTGCTGTTCACAAAGGGGCACCTTCGCTGAGCCATCTTCAGCAGCACAGGGTCTCTCCCCGGAGAGGAGCGGCCAATTTGCAATGTAGTCATGTGTATGAATCAGACCCAGCCCTCCTCACACCCGGGTGTCCTTTCTTGTGGCCGCTGTTTATTATCACGTTGCCAGGCCTGTGGGTGCTGTAATCCTGGACGTGTCTGAAATGGTCTGGCGTGTTCCTTTCTGTGAGTCCTGCAGCGTGTGTGCCGTCCCGACCCTTTGGAGATACGCAGCCCATGCAGTGAAGCCCAGGGTGGCCTCAGATTCATTATATAGCTTGAACTCCTGATCTTTCTGCCTCTACTCCAACTCAAGTGCTGATTAAAGGTGCACACCTCAGTATTATAAAGCATAAGTACTATTTTCATGAGTATTTACCCCTAGGCATGGGATTAAGATTCTGTGACATTGGTCGCACACATGGCACTACTTTAATGTCCTCATAGCTACAACTCTGTTTGGAAAGTTCTGAAAAAAAAAAAAAAAAAAAACAACAACAAAAACAAAACCTTTCCCTAGGTGGCCCTAGACTTTCCTATTTCTGTGTTGATTTGTTTTTGTTGTTGTTTTGCTTTGGTTTTTTCGCTGTTGTTCTTTTGTCTGTGTTTCTGAGTTAACTGTTACTGCTAATTTGACTGGCTGTAGAATCAGTCACCTAGGAGACTGGTGAGTAACATCTGACCTCAGTGTACCTGTGAAGGCCTGCAGACAGGACTGACTGAGGAGCAGTGACACACCCTGATTGTGAACACCCTGCCACCATGCATGGACGCACATGGCCAAGTGACCAGGCTGAACACTGGTTCTTCTGGGTGGGGAGTGGTTTTTCTTAACACCCGGACAGAGGACACAAAAAGCCTAACTAACGCAGATAGTTAAGAGGGTCTTGTTAGTTTGGTAGGGATATTTTCAAGTTATTTCAAAAACCAAACCTATGGAACAAAACTGGAGAGCATCCTTGTTCCCCGTTTTCTGGGGTGCCTGAGTCCTGGCAGACGTGGGCTAACCAGGCCTTACTCCTACAGAGGAAGAAGGGGAAGTGACCTGGGGTCTTAGAGTGCTGGGAGCTGAAGGTGGCTGTGTGGCCTGTCTTTTCCCACCTTTCCTTACCTGTCACACGTCAGCAGTTCTTATTGTCCTCCAGGTCTCCCTATCCTTTTCAGAGGGCCCCTGACCCTGGCCGCCACACACCTGTGTACTGCTGAAGTCTGTTTCTCCCTGAGCCTCTCTCATTTATGGCTCCTCCCCACCCTGTCTTCTCCCCACTACACGGCTCTCAACTTTCTCACGAGCACCACAGCTCTCCCCACTCCAGGACAAGGGGACACAGGCTTATGAAGGCTCCAGCTCCCCCTCCTCACAGCTCCTATTCTTGTCAATAGTGTTTGTTGAGAGTGGACTCCCCTTGACTCCCGCCCACTCCCGCTGTGGAAGGACTGCTGTAGGCCATGCCATGTGCTCTACCCTCAAGAGCTACAGTGCACTGGGGACTGGCTCAAGTCCTCCTGCTGGGACTGTGCCTTGTCCATGGTGCCGCAGGAAACCTATGTGTGCCAGGGTCAGCTCATGCTGTGTACATCCTTCTCTGGCCACTGAGACACGACACTCCAGGAGGGCCAGACTCACCCCAGGAGCAGAGGGGCCTGCAAGGGGGGGCTGTCTCATGTCCTCTCCATTTGCTCTGAGTCTGTAGCCACCTGCTGCTTGGTTCATGTCTGCTGCGACCCTGGGAATTCTGAGATGAGGCTGCTCTGCGACACCTTCTGGGCCTAGATGATGTCTCTGAGGAGAACATGGAAGGAAAGTCCCTCAGGGCACACGGCACACTCCAGAGGGGGTCTGGAAAAATCATTACCCCAGGCCAGCAAGGAACATTTATTTAGTTTTTCCAGAGTCTGTTTTCCTGGTTTTACTTTCCCACTAAAGCCACATGTTGCTATGGGAACGAGGAGGCACTAGGATCCCAGAGTCACTCACTGCCTCATGGAGCCGTGAGGAAAGCCCACCTCAGCATGGCAGGCAGCCCGAGCACTCATCTGCAGACTGCCCAGCTGGTGCTAGCCTGTGTGACCCTCTTGGCAAGCGCATGGCTGGTTAAGTTCCTGACACAGGCAGTATGGGATAACCTGCATGCCTGTCCTCCACATGCTGTCTTATAAAGGAGTCTGTTCCGACCATCCCTGCACCCACCCACGTCAGGCTGTCTCAGCCGCCCCTGAACCACTGTCCACAATGTCACAGGACTTAGAGATACAATGTCACCTGAAGTACGGGGCTCTTCAAGGGGTACACGGCCAGGCAGAGAGGCTGCTGTCCCTGTAAGGAAGGGGTCTCTTGGTCTCTCCTAGACCTAGCATTGCACAAAGCAAGCCCATCAGAATGTGATGTAGTTACCTGAGGTGTGGGCCAGAGAGCCCAGCAGTCAGATGTTAAGAGCCAGGTTGGCCTTTAGGACCATGGCTTTTCACCATCAAGTAGCCATGGCATAGAGGCTCTGAGAGCTTCTGTAGTCTAGTGAGGTTTCCTGAAACCAGCAAATGTGAACACATACATATCCTGGCACATGGTCTCCATGGAGCACATTTTGCACATAACTGGGTATGTAGCTTGTTGAGAATCTCATAGCCCAGCCACAGCCGGGACGAAGCTCTGCCCTTGCCTGACTCAAGCCTTCTATCCCAGGGACTCTAGTTTGGCTGAGACAGCACTGTCCCTTGCCTTTTTCCTTAGCAGTTGTATCATTTGGGGCGTCTCTCCTGGTCTGAGTGTGTGTAAAGGGATCCTACTACACAGGGGAGGGGGGGGCGGCTTGGTGTCCCTTCAGCACGCTATGGTGCGCACTCAGCATGGATGGGACACGCTGTGCTGTCTGCCAGTTCTTCAGGGGGCAGTGAGCACTGGGCCTGACAGGGAGGAGGAGCACCACTTCCCAGAAGACAGCAGTGAAAGGTGGAGGAAACAGAAGTGTGCTCAAACAGCTGGACCTTCCCAGAGAGGAAGCACCTAGATCTGAGGGAAGAGGGGTTTACCACAGAGGACACATGCTAACCTCTGGACACAGCAGAGCCTGGCCAGACACAGAATCCTAACCTGCCTGGGCCTGGAAGCCTCGTCCAGCCCTGCTGTTATCTGCTCGGTTATCCTAAGCCAGCTGGACACTGGAGGTCATGGCAGAGCCCACTAGAGAGTTGCAAAGCTGTCAACTTGGGCTCCAGGCTGTAGAGATTATGGAGGGGCTCTAAACAAGCAGTGCAAGCAGCCGCATGCATCCCAACTCGGACACCTTGTCCCCGTGAATGCTCTCCCACTCTCATGAGCTCCAGTGGGTTCCTCACGCCTGCTCGGCAAGCCTTCTCTGAAGACCTCCCTGGCAGGGCAGCACAGCCCTTACGCTCATCCTCTGTATGTACACAATTGTAGATTCTGTGACCAGTAAATAAATAGAACAAACAGTACAAACACTCAGCTGAAGGGAAACAAGCGCCATTCTAAAAATGAAGGCCACTGTCTGAGAACCCCAGATTCATAAGGTAAGACCCTGACCCCACTGCCATGGGACAGCATTAGAAGGGAGGGCCTTTGAGGGCCACTAGGTTGAAATGGGACCATGGGCCAGGGCCCTGTGATTGGTGTGTCATTAACTCCCTTTCCAGGTATGCGTTCCAAGAAAGACCACACAAAGGTAGAAGGGTAGCCAGCTCCTCCACCAGCCAGACTGTGTGCACCCTGGCCGGGAAGGCCAGTCTCCTGAGCTGTTAGCCATATGGTGGATGGGGCTCGGCCCCCGAAGTGAAGGCTCAGACTGCCACTAAAGCACCTGGCAGCTGAGCAGGGGCAGGCTGAAGAAACCCTGCTTCTCCTCAGCCCTATTTATGACAGCATGCTACTGGCTCCCCTGGGCCGACAACCGTGCTTTCCTGGACATTCATCCCTGGCCATGTCCCATGTGTCAGCTCTATACTCCTGCCTGGGATATCAGGTCTCTGTCCTTTAGAGCTGTCCCCAGGTGTTCTGTCCACCCAGCCCTGAGTCCTCCTCCTCTGTCCTGACAAGACAACAGTCAGATCCTTTATCCAGAGATATCCAAAACCCAGTGGGGACAGCAAGGGACATTCTCTCTGACAGTCTGCCACACCCTCCACGCCCAGGGAGATGCAGCCTGCTTGCTCCTCCAGTGCACTCTGGGAATGACAGTGTGGATTCTCAACTGAAGCCCTGCTCATCATGGGTCTTACAATTTAAGGTGTTTTCCAATTGGCAACACAATGCTGAGGCTTTATTTTCTCAGTTAATAACTGACCCCAGAAGGCAGCTAGGGCAGTTACTCAACAGCCAAATAAGGCAGATGACCAACCACGTCAGGCTGCCCTCCAGCTAGGCCCACCAACACTCTGTCCAGGCCCCACAGGGTGCCCAAAGAGAGGCGGAGGGCACACCCTCAAGAGAGACCCTGCACCCTGTTTTATAGGTTGTGGTGGGAAAGACCTGAGAAAGAGCCACTTTGAAATCCCATGGCCAAGCTTCTTCCCCTTGCTTTGGTCAGAGTGGTGGTGCTACTGTGGGCCTGGAGAGCCCTGTACCTGCCTCCAGCCTCCTGACTTGAGAATCCCTTCCTTATAACACGTCGTCATCATGGAGTTCCATTCAGGCATTTATGCAGAAGACTAGACTTCCTGTGGGGGCAGGGGCTCACTGCATTATAAAGACTGAATAGAAAATCCTTTAGTTTTGTTATTTGTATAGATAAATGGTAAGAAATACTTGAACTCAGGCCTGCACAGATGGGGGATCAGTGGTCACAAGCCCCTCCTGCTCTTCCAGAGGAACCAAGTGCAGTTCTCAGCACCACAGCAGGCAGCTCACAGTCGTCTGTGAGTCCAGTTACCTGCAGCTGAAGGTACTCACATGCATACTCAGACACATAATTAAAAATGAGATAAATTTTAAAAAGAACACTTGGAACTTATTGGTCAAATCTAAAAACTATTAATTTGAAAACAAAACATTAAATGCAAATTCAAATTTGTTTTTGATATAATACAACAAGACAAGTGGTCTTATGACCTGGTAATCTACTTATCTATTTATTTGGGTTTTAAGGATAGTCCTGCTAGTACAGCCCTAGCTTACCTGGTGCTCACTATATCCCTAGCCTAGCCTTGAGCTCAGAGCTGTCCTGCTGCCCTGACCTCTGAGTGCCAGGGTTTTGGGAGTTGGCCGCCATACCTGCTTATGACCCAAAGTTAGGCGTCTGTAAAAGTATCACGGTTTACTATTTGGAAAATTTCAAGTTAGCTTTGGAAGCAGGAGAAAATGTTTGGGGTCTATTTACAAGCTGGCCCCTATAGGAAACACATTGTAGGTGTGGATCATTATTATCCTAAAGAAATAAAAAGGCAAAATGGATTTAAATTACAACACCATTTCCACTTTTAAACCTGTTCTTGAAGCACTAGACATACCTGGATCTTTTCTGGGAGAAAGGATGCCACGACAGTAACTGGCACATCTGGGCCAGCTCTACCATGTGGGTCAGGTACAAAAGGACAAAGTAGAGACCTGTGTTTCAGAAGCAGAGGAATACCCCCTCTGCACCAGCATGTCTCTCAACTGCCATGCTCTTCAATCTGCTACCTAACGAGTTTCTCCTGCACATGTGGGGACACCCTGTGGCTAGTGCAGCCCTTGCATTCTCCAGAGCCCTATCCCAGAATACGCCCAGACTCACACCAGTCACCCTCTTGAGAAGAAAGGGCGGGAGGCCAGCATGTAGGATCCACTGGTGTGGGCTCTAATGCCAGCAGTCTTCCTTCTATAATAGAACCCAACAGTGAAAACACCAAGCACCCCAGAAGGCGCTTGGAGCACGCTTGCTACACCCCAAGCACAGAGGCCCCCATCGTGGTACACCCATGAACCAATCCTGGCAAGAAGCAAAAGCGACCATGAAGTGCAGCCTCGACTACATGTTTCCCATGTCACTGTCCCCAAGTCTTTTGTCAGAGCCTTTCAGCGCTATGTACCAGTGTGGAATGGTGACCAGTAAGACAGCAACAGTGCATGGAGCCAACAGCACAGCCGCCTCCACATGCTGCCCACAGCACTGTCATCCCAGGAGAGAAGGTCGTCTGATCTCTCAGGGTCTCTTACACTATTTCAGCCCTGGCTGGCAGAAGAATCCAAGCAGCAGCTGTTGGCTTTTTCTTGCCAGTGAACAGCACCCTGACAATGGCATCCCCTCTGGATAAGGGTGGGGACTTGCTTTCTGACAAGCTGCGGTAACAACAGGCCATTACCAGGCAGGACAGAGAGATCCACTTGACCGGGACGCAGATGCAGTGGTTGCCTGGTTAACATGAAATACCACTTCTCGGGAGAGAGCCCTTACCTCATTTGCTGTGTTGTGTGTTCCAACGATTCGGATGAAGGAGGCAGGCTGTCTTTCAAAAGTGACTGATTGCCAGGACCTGAGAGGAAACACAACAATTTTCCTGGTTAGCTGGTGCAGTCGGCCTGGCTGACAGTTTGGCAATGGGTCATGTCGGCTCCTGTGCCCGGAGACCCAGTCTACAGGGAGATGAGGTTGGGGTAGGGTGGGGCTTCCCCCATGATGTCATTGAAGAAGCCAGGAAATGCACTGTCCCACTTGGGAGCCTGCCATCTCACCAGAGCAGGCACCACTACTGTGTAACTGTGACTCAGGGTTCTTAGAATGCCATCAAGAGACAAAGCAAGACTGTGGACACGCTTGCCTGGTGACAGGAACATGGCTGATACAAACATAATCAAGGGTGCTGGGAGTTTATAAGCAGGTGTCCTCACCTACAGTGTGGGCTGGGGAGGCCTGCCTCATCGGGCTGCTGGCAGGGTTAGCAGGAAATTCAACACAATGCCAAAACTGAGTCAGGGGTGGGTGCCTGCACTAGAAGCTGCTGGGTGGAGAGTTTTGAAACCGGGCAGTGGGGTGGCTGGGTGGGACTGGGTGAAGCAGGTCCTATACTTGAGCTTGGAGCTGCAGGAGTCACTTCGACCAGAGCTGGCCCCTAGCAGGCAAGTGCACTGTAGGCTTCCAACCTTTCCGGCTTCCAAACATGGCCCCACAGGGCTTCCTTTCAGGACTGGACTGTCTCTGAGTGGCTTCCAAATCAATCTCTATTTCAGTTTATTTTCTCTTCCCACCCCCTCTCCCCTCTCTCCCTTCTTCCCTTCCCTCCCATGTATGAACAGTGTGCATGGGGAGGGCAGGGGCCAACGCCAAGTATCTTCCTTTATTTTTTCCACCTTATTGTTTGAGGCAAGATCTCACAGAACCCAGCTCTATCTGGCAAGCTCTGGAGACGGTCCTGCCTTCCTGCCCCTCCTACAGCAGCACTGGAGCTGGAGGCTCACACTGCTGCTGGACCTGCCCTTTAAGTGGGTGCTAGGATCCAAACTCAGGTTGCTCCAGCTTGCACAGCTAGCATGATTCCCACTGAGCCAGCGCCCCAGCTGCAACCCTGACACTTTAAAGACAAGTTCTCCTCCACTGTCTGGGCTGCACCAGCTCACCTAGAAGCCCACATGGGTGCAGGAGGAGCCCTGCTCCTGGCCTGGCTCTCCTCAGCTCATGAATGGTCACTGGGACTGCGAACCCGGAACTATCTTCTATAATCCATGTGAGCAGCTCACAGTTGGGCCATCTCCCCAACCCCCCCCCCCCCAAGAAATGCCAGCTGCTGTGAAGTGTTTCCAGTAATTGTCTAATTACCAAGGAATGCTAGCAAAAGAAACACATGTATCTGCAGTTTGTTTTTCCCATTTGGTTTCAGGTGTTCCATCTTCCCTCTCACTATGCACCCCCCACTGAGACGGATTCTCTGCTGCCCGGACACCAGTCCTCTTAAGGTCATTAAAAAGTCATTACCATCCTGTGCACAAAGGCTTGCCTCCCGAAGCAGGTTTTTGAAAACAGAGTAAGAAAAATCACTTTCTCTGTAAAAACACTATTACTCATGTTTAGAGACAACCCGCCTGTCCATCCCCCATGCATGCCTCTCTACCCTGCTTCCCAGTGGGGGACTCCTGCTTTTCTAGACCTCAGCTCTTGGGGTGCATGCCAGCAGGGAGACACTCTGTGGGCAGGGAGGTCTGCAAGGCTGTGGGGGTTCTACAAGCTGGTTGGGGTAGCAGGTTTATCCCAGGACCAGGGACACACAGGAGCCTGTAACCATCCCTGGGTTTGAGAGGAGGACAGGGAAGGAGGGAGGCAGAGCAGGGGACTTTCTAGCCGGCACCTGTCACTGTTCCAGAGACTCTGGATTTAAGGTAAGACTCCATGGGAGACCTCTCAGGCCTCACAGAGCACAGGGCACTAAGCTTGTGGGCAGGCCGGCATCAGGCCTGAGGCACCTGCTGCCTTTGCCGCCTCTGCCACAGTTCGTAAGTGGGTCTGCCTGGGGAGTGCTCTTGGCACACAGGTCTTGTTCCTGGCAGGTTCCTGGCCTCTTCTCTTCCACTTAGGCTTCTGCCTGGCCTGGGGCTCAGGGCAGGGCAGCAGCTGAGCAGGAGAGCACCCGAGTTTGTGAAGTAATAAGATCAGAAGGTCTCAATTTAATGCCGAGTCTCCATTACATTGCATTAGTATCTAATCACATTAGAGTTCATTTTCACTAACACAGCCTGAGAGTTGAATATATGATCTCATTTCCAGCAGAACTAGACACCAATCCAAAGAGCAAAGTGGACGGAAGCTGCCTGGACTCCGGGATGAGCACCCCACTCCCACCCCTCCCCACTCCCCAGAGTGTGTTCTGTAGATTTTGTCAAAACCACTTCAAGTGATGTCCTGTGAGGAAATGGACAGCTTTGGAACACCATCTGAGCCGCTTGTCATAACTGCTGTGTGACTCAGAAGACAATGCTCGGAATAAACTCTCACAGAACCAAGAAAGCCAGCACCAGGATGGAGTATCAGCCAAGGCTGTGTCCATTCCTCTGAGCTTTAGAGTCAGCTGCTCAAGCACATCTGCCAAGCACATCTCAGGAAGAGTCAAGGGTGGCTCCGGGGTGACAGCCTAACCAAGCCAGACTGATGGGCAGCAGTCCCTTCCAAGATTAACCCTTCACCATGAGGAAAACTCTAAGTTCTACAGAGGTCCATTCACAGGGAAACTCCCTAAGCTCAGGAAGTGAACAACTCAAAGGCTTCAGGAAGTCCCTGAAGCTGACCAGATCCAAAAGGTCCCTCCCTCCCCAAGTATATAAAATCAGTAAGGATTGCTCAGACACTCAGACTGCCTGGAAGAGGCTCAGACCAGCTCAGCCATCTGAGAAGACACTCTCCAGCCTGTTACCTGCCTTTGGCTGTGCACTGTCTCCAGGTTCCCTTCTGTGAGCTGCCACACACTCTGGGTTTGGCTTTGGTGACACAGCTGTCTGAGTCATTTCTGACCCCATAAGTAACCCCTCATCCACACTGCTATAAGTAACCCCACAAAACTCACTGGCTCACCAAGCTGGACTTCTGTGGGGTCTTTGGTCTGTTACTGTCTAGGGTGAGGAGATGTTTGTATGTTCATGTCTCCCTAGGACAGTACCTAGCGTTATATAGGCTTGGATGAAGGATCTTAACAGGAGCAATATGCCAAAAACAGATGTGGTCTTCATTCTGAGATTCACTACACATCACAAACCCCATCTACACCTGCAGTTCTAATCCCCATCCTTAGGCTCCATAGAGACATAGAGATGCTTGTGGAACCCTCACTTGAGGACACAACCAGAATGAGGTCTCGGTGATGTGTATGGGAGGCTGCATGGAATTCCTATGTGTTCAAGGAAAGTAAGGGATGACTGCCATGATGCTGATCAAGGCCCTCTATTGGGACAGTGAAATGGTTCAGTGGTAACCATGCTAAGCCCGCAGCTCAGGAAGAGAAGAAAGGACTCCAACAAGCTGTCCTCTACATGCACACTGGTGATAGACTGGTATGAGCAGGGCACTGTGTACAGTTGGTAGTGTGTATGAGGAGCTAACAGAGGCCAAGAGGCAGGAAGACACAAGAGCGAGAGCTGTCCACTGTGTCATCATATGTGGTGTCCACTCTGTCATACGTGCTGTCTCCAGCACAGAGGCTTGCTTGGTGACACTAACTCAATCCCGTTTCCTGTGGTTCAGGCAAAACAGACTCAATTTGGGCCTTGGAGCTGGGCACCTAGGTTTGAATCTCAGCTTGAATCTTTTTGTTTTTGTTTTTTTTGGTGTTTTTGAGACAAGGTCTCTTTATGTAGTCCTAGCTATATGAGCTGTCCTCAGAACTTGTTATTTAGACCAGGCTGTCCCTGAACTCATAGAGCTCCACCTGCCTCTGCCTCCCAGAGTGCTGGGATTAAAGGTGTGCGCCACCACACCTAGCCCTCAGTTTGAACTTTTAATAAGTTTCTCGGCCTGTAGACACTATGCAGTGTCTACAGGCTTCTGTACCAGCCCAACAGTATTGCTACAGGACACCATGCGTCAGAAAACAATACACCCCAAACCAGCAGGGACCCACTGTCTTGTGTTCATTATAATGGTGTCTCTACATCATCAGCCTTGTGGAATTGGCTGCCCCATCAGGCAGAAGCTGTCATGACACATTCTAATACCCCACAGAAGGAGAGGAAGAAGTGAACCCTATCCTGAGAAAAACCTCAGCCTACTCCTCGAATACCTCAACTAGCATTCACTTAACTCAATAGACTACTCCCTCTATTAAAGCCATGTGCAGAGCTACACAAATTCCCAGCCTCCCTCTCCCTCTCTCCACAGCTCGCTTTTGCCCTATGATTCTGAACTTTTACTATGTAATAAAACTTCCTTCCTCTCAGCTTCTTCTGTCTCTGAATTCTTTCTATGTTGGTGACAACAACTGGGAAATGGTGACTAAAGAACTCTGAGACTCCCTCAGCCCTCACTACTGCAAGAAAGCTACACAACAAGTAGGGTGAAAAGGGCCAAGGAAAAACACCCTGACCCTGACTTGATCCAGGCTTGAAATCACACCAATCCCTGAGCTTGTCCCAGGGTAGGCTACAGAATCCCACCAATCCCTGAGCACAATGTCCCACCAATCCTTGAGGTCCCCTGAGCTTGCCCCAGAATTGGACCACAAAAATCCACCAATCCCAAGCCACCCTGGAAAGCTCCCTCCCCTCAAGAAAACCTATATAAGCTCTGTGTCCTGTTCAGTTTGTTGCCGCTTCTCACCCGAGAGGCATCCATCCTCCTGGATTCTTCCTTCCCAATCAATTTCTTGAGTGATGTTTGTTGTGTGGTGTGACACTTGCTGGAGTGGAGTCCAGGTGTAACAACTTTTGCCAGAGCAGAGCCCAGTGAAGTGAAGCAGAGCTGTAACACTTTAGTCGGGGAAACTTGCCCTTAGTGGAACAGAGGTGTTACACTCTGGTAACCTGAGTGGAACTGTAACACTCCTCCGGAGCCTAGCCCAGCAGAGCTGTAACTACTTTGCTGGAAACCCCTCCCTGTGGGGACAGAGTTGTTACACTTGTACTGGGAAAACCTTTCCCTGGAGCAGGGCTGTAAGCGGCTATGTTTATGGTGACTTTGTGGTATTCCTTGGCTCCCAAATGCCATGATACCTTTCCATCTGAGCTGCAATGGTTACACACGATCCATGAAAATGTGCATGTTTCTTAAATATTTTAAAATATTCTGGAAATACATGTGCTAAATTTGAGCCAGTGATTGTCTCAGGAGAGAGCAGAGAAGGGGACTACTGACCGGAGCAAAGGCAATGTCAGTGTTAACTGTAATATTTCATGACTTTGATTAAAACTAAGAAGTACTTGTTAGTGTGTGTGTGAGAAATATTAACAACGGTCACTCCTGGTCAATGAGAACGGAGGCCAACGTTATATCACTTTCACTCCTTGTGTATCTTAAACAGCTTTTGAAACAGAGAAAGGGCTTAAAACAGTGTCTGTGTTTATGCAAGAGAGAACTTGCTGGAAGGTGGAATTAACTCAGCTGCAAATATAAGACTCTAGGGGTGTGGAGGGTGGGGTTGTATTGACAAGTGCAATTTAGTGCTGCTGCCCCTGGACAGGACGGTGAGAGGATTGTCACCCAGCTGTCCCTTGTGCTTCCTATGCCAAGGGGACCTGGTCTTCTTTGCTCAGGTCTAAGCAGAATCAAAGGCAGTGATTTCTACAGCAGGTCTGTGAGACCCTGTGGACACAGTTCAGATGTGTTTGCTATGGCCAGACTGGCAGTGAAGAGAACTAAGGGCGTAGTCTTTGCTCCTTCCACTAAAAGGACAGTCAAAAAATGGTCATGTAGGTGGTCTCTCTCTCTCTCTCTCTCTCTCTCTCTCTCTCTCTCTCTCTCTCTCTCTCTCACACACACACACACACACACACACACACACACACACACACGCTGAGCTGAGCTGAGCTGATGGGATCACTCCTCTTCAACAGCAACCTGGAGAAACAGAACCCTAGGCAGGCCCAGTTCTGCGGCACTGGCCAGCTGGGAGAGCTGAACGAAGAGGATTGGCTGACAGCAGTGAAAGAAACAGAGGC
The DNA here is from genome assembly GCF_003668045.3 of Cricetulus griseus. Taxonomy (NCBI): domain Eukaryota; kingdom Metazoa; phylum Chordata; class Mammalia; order Rodentia; family Cricetidae; genus Cricetulus; species Cricetulus griseus. The sequence continues at coordinate 258,648,590 of NW_023276806.1, forward strand.
AGACTCCACACTTCTTCCCACACAGTGGGGAAGAGACTTCCACCTTGGCAGAAGATGTAGTTCACCCTGAACAGAGGAGGTCTAGCTCCGGTGGAACTGTAGACACAGTACAGGGTGGATCCTTGTCCAGAGGCTGGGAGTGAATACCCCAGTGGTGACATTCTGACTCCTCTTCATGACTTCTGCTGTCAGTCCCCTGCAATCTGGGTTCAGACATCAGCCTGAGACTGGAAAAAAGACCTAGAATGACTTACCCAATTTCCTCTTCCCTATTCCTCCCTCCTACAAACACTGCTTCGTGGGAATGGTCCTCCAGGGGCTTGAACTCCTGCGGAGCAACACATTCGTTCGCGTTGATCCCAGTTAAAGGTGCACCATTGGCAAATACAACAACGTGAGGAACTAAGAGGGGGCTGTTTAGATGACACAGATAAGTAGGGTCTTCCTGCATATTTAATGGAGAGGGCCATGCCCAGGTCAAAGAGCATTCCAGTGAGAAGCCACCAGGAGGCAGTGATGTGTTACCCCTGGGTGGCAGGGGTCTCCCAGTGATGGACACAGGAGCCCCTGCCTGATGGTGTCCACAAACCCATCTGCAGAAAGAAAATTTCTGCTTTCTCAGTGTAAGATATTTAAAGGTGAATAATCCATCAAACATCAGCAAAGAATAGACTATGGCACTGAACACAGAGGCTGAAAACAAACAGAAGAAAATGATGCAGAAAATGTGGATACAATTTAATATGCAGGACAAAGCTTGAGGGTGGAAAGCCCCTGTTATCATCAGATAGAGAAAATAAAAAAACATTATTCCTCTGAAATAAGAAAATGATGCAAAGGGGGGCCTTTTGAAAACAAAACAAAACAAAACAAACCACTGTTGTAAATTAAAACCACTAGCTGAAATAAACAAAAAGGTCTCAGGCTGACAGAGACAAAGAAGAGAGTCACTATTCAGTCAGATGCCTCTATGAGAAGGAACAGAAAACACCAGCTAGGGAAGCACGAAGACAGATACACAGGGTCTTCCCCAGGTACAGAGGTCAGAGGTTTCCAGGTCACCGAGCTCCCCATAGCACATGGTAAATGAGGAGCAACCATACCAAGGCATGCTACCATTCTGAGAACCTCCCCAGTGTTTACAGAGACACTGGGGTGAGGCCGGTGTTGTAATTTAAGAAAAGCAGCAGCAGTGTGTGACAGAAAGATGCCAGGAGACAGGGTTCAAGCAGAAGTGTTTTTTATTAGGGAAAGGGATCATGAAAGGGGAAAGGGGAGGAGGAAGACAGGAGCAGCAGGAGAGAGGAAAGAGAGGGAGAGAGTGTGGGAGAGGGAGAGGGAGAGAGGGAGGGAGGGAGGGAGGGAGGGAGAGAGAGAGAGAGAGAGAGAGAGAGAGAGGAGAGATGGAAGGTGGACAGGGCCCTTTTAAAAGGGAACGTAGCGAATGTGCACAGGTGATGCTCTTAGTGGCTGCAGCTGAGGGAGTATCCTGCCAGAACCCCAAGGACAGGCCAGTACAGATGCCTGAATAGTGACACCTGGGTCAACTGGAGATGGACTCAGACTGAGTCAGAGGACGGAGGGGCCCTTCCTCCCCATGCTAACTAAAAGACAGTTCCCAGACAAACTGCCAGGCAAGTGTGAGAAAGAACGAAGTCTCTTGCATTTTGGTGTCTTAAACAATGTACTCCAAGATTTACTAGCAAGCTACTAGAAAAAGATGCTCAGCCAAAGAACTCAGCTCCAACAGTGAAAAGTCATGGGACCCAGGACACAGAGCATGTCACAGGGCAGAGGAACAGGGAGGTGGGTGGTGGGCGGGAGGTCCCCGAGAGTGCTGTGCAGCAGGGCCACCCTGGGAAGGCTCCCCAGAGACCTCCTGAGAAGAGCAATCAGTGTTGTTCATACCAAAGGCAGGAGGGCGAATCAGGGAAAGTGCCTTGAAAACAAGTGGGTAACAGGCACAGGAAAGTAGGTAACTTCTACCCTCCAGGACAAGGACAGGAGAAAAGGTGAGCACAGTGGGCCACACTGCTGGGTTCAAAGCAGCTGCAGGCCCCTTAGCGCCAACCTGACTTCAGAGAAAATGAAGCCACGTCCTACACAGCAGGGATAGAGGGAGGAAGGGTAACAGAGGGAACCCAGGGGCCAGCACAAGGGACACACTTGTGGACAATTTTGACAGTGAAGAAATAGCAGATCAATACTTTTAAAGAAATAGTTAATTTTCTTTGTATGAGATTCTTGCCTACATGTATGTCTGTGTACCACATGTATCTGCAGTAGCCAAAAAGGACATCAGATCTGCTGGAAATGCAGGTTCAGATGGCTCTTAGCCACCATGTGGATGCTGGAAACAGAATCTGGGTCCTCCTCTGCATGAGTGGCCAGTGCTCTTCACTTCTGAACCATGCTCCAGCCTGTATCGACAGTTTAGAAATGTCACAGTGTGGAACAAAGAATAGCAGGATGAGCATGTTCACCTGATGGTCACAGACCACAGCTGACACTGGACAAAGTGGGTTCAGAAGTGTTTTGAGGCGCTACCAGGAGGAGAAATGTGACTGACAAGGGCCCAGCCAGTTAATGGCACTGGTCCCTCTATCTAGTGGCCCCACCCCTCAGTGAAGGGTAGGCTCCCACTCTGGAAAGCAGTGGGAACACAGGCTGCACTGCAGTGCTCCCTCCGGATGGACAGAGACAGCCTGGCTAAGCAGATGATGGCACATCCCTGTTCCCCACAAGGACTAGGCAGCTGCAAGCAGGGCAGAAAGAAACGGGGGCACAAATTTATTTCTAAGTCTCTGGAAGAAGATGGGTAAGCTTTTATTCTGAAGCCATTTTAAAATGCATTCTTTCTTTAAATACATCACCTTTAAAAATAGTACAGGTCTTCTAAAACAGGAAAAAGAGAAGCAGTTGCCTTTGTGGAGCACCTGGGGTTAGGAGGGGTGACTGCTGCTTCTGCTTGCTAAGTCCTGGGGTTCTAACTGAATGACAAAATTGTGGACATGTACATATGTGATTGAAAAATTTAAAAACAAAACGAAAACTAGCAGAGTCAGAGAGGATGCTTGGGTAGTGGTGACGAGGACCAGGAAAGGCTGGCACTAACATTTATTTACAGCCTTGGAGAGCGGGGCTAGAAGGCAACCATGAGCCTTTGGGAGAGATTCTTGAAAAGGGAAGAAATGATAGAGGCTGTCCCCCGTCAACTGAGCTTCCAGCAGTGACAGCAGTGCCCTCCCCAGTCCGATGGCACTGAGATGTGACAGGTATTAAGGCTGAGAGTGAGCATGGAGACTCAGAGGGAGATGTCTCTGACAGTTCTTTATGAGTGTGCCCCTTGTGCTGACCCCACAAGCTGCCTGCCAGCCCTCTACACCCATGCTGCTTACTGTTTGGCGATGTGCTGAGCCCAAAACTACATTCCTCTCTTTAATCCTATCTAGAGATGATCTGCAGCCCAGAGAGGTGAAGAGAGAGCCCTTCCACAATGGGTGAAGCAGGAATCTGCCTGCTCCATCAGCCTTCACTGGTCTGCACGCCTTTGTCTACTGGCTCTCCAGAGGTGACACCGGAGAGTATGTCCTCCTCACAGACACCAAGCCCACAGCTCTCATTCTAGAGAGCTCCAAGGCGTGGCTGTCCAACACCATCTAACACTTGGCCTCATGAGCAGGTCTGAGTCTAAGTCACGGTGCTTCCATTTTGTTTGACATTTAACTGATGTAACAGCTATCTCAACTGCCCAGACTTCCTGGGCATTCTGGCTTCCATCCATTCTCCGTTTGTCTCTTCAACAACTATTTGTTAAGAGCCTTAACCTGCCAGGCTCAGGAAAACTGAGATGAATCTGCCTGATTCTACTACAGACCCCAGGTGGCAGGGAACTGTCCTGAGGCCCATGCTCACCAGGACTAGAGAAAGTACACAGACCTATTTTGTTCATTTCCTGGGTATTTCTACAGGTTGAGTTAGCATCCATTTATAAACTGGGAGATGTTCCATTCAAATACAGTTTCTGAAAATTAGAAGATCCAGCGTCAGGGAAGCTGCAAATGGGACGTGGGCCTGAGCCCTGGCTTGTGGCGCCTTCACCTTAGAGACTGGCTGCTTTATTCTCTCTTAGTCACAGTTTAAGGAGGCAGCCAGGCATTCACCTGAGTAGGTTCAAATGCAAACATCTGACATCTACAACCACAGGGTACCATGGCTCAGCATCCCCTCTCCCCCTCTTTTTTTTTTTTTTTTTTAATTGTTGTTATTGTTGTTAGCCTCAAGACACATGCAGTGAAATTTGTAAAAGCATGCCACTGACTAGGTCATTTGGTCTTGAGGTCTGCTTTGAACCTGGGTTCAGCCAGAACAGCCATTCACCACCCTGGTCATTTATCAGAAGCCAATTTTGCACCAAAGTCAGGACAACTAAAGCTCAGAGTCCTGGGGGTTGTATTTTGCTGCTGCTGATGGTGGGGAGTCCTTTTCACCACCTCCGGGAATTTCAATGTGTGGACAGGGTGTAGGGGCCCCAGGAAGGACCCTTGCCCAGGGGAGAAACAAGTGGCATCTTTGGAGCTAACGGCAGTAGGGACTGCTAGACTTGGGTGGGCATGCCGTCTGCCTGCAGATGCACACACACTACCCGAACACACCCTGGCCTTGGGTTTACCTCCTCTGCTCAGATCATAATTTTCCCTTTTAGAGGAGTTTCCTCTCAAAGAAAAGGTCAGGACCCTCCTGCCAGCTCCTATGAGCCCGCACTGAGAGCTTCTAACGCCTGTGGCAGTTCCAGAAAGAGTGTGTCCAGGGACATTTGTGGAGTGTTTGAATGAGCTTGGGGGGTGTCTGTTTTCATACTCCATAGCTCACTCAGCTGCCATCCCCCAGTTCCCTGCTCCCACTCCACCACAGAGCACTCCCTGATTCCCCTAAGGGGATGTGCTAATTGATGATTAGCATTCCAAAGCTTGGCTTACATCCTGCTAGCCCGTCATATTTAATTACATTTTAACTATATTCGTCTTCGATAATAGCACGAACATAATTTAGATAATTATCTCACTCTCTTATTCTCTGACTCTGTCTGTCTCACTTAGAGCTCTCTGCTACAAAAATCACTTTCTCGGCTCAAACACATAAACAGAGGCTGGGCTGAGGGCCTCCCTCTCTCTCCCTGCAGCCCCACTGTGAGTGTCTGCAATGAGCTGAGTATCATGCAGGGGGGAACGAAGACTTCGATTTCTGTCTGCACATTCACGTCCATGTAAAACTAGCAGTGGGAGCATGGGATATGTGTGTGTGTGTGTGTGTGTGTGTGTGTGTGTGTGTGTGTGTGTGTGCGCGCGCGCGCGTCTGGGTGTTGACGTGGGTGTTCATGTGTGCACTTGTCTGGGCAGCATGTTTTAGGAGAACACAAACAGGGGCGGCCTAGTCAAGCAAATGAGCGCCTGCAGAGCACCTTCCTGGTCTGGAATTTCTTTCTTAGAAGGTTAGCGGCTTCCTCACAACCAAGTTCTGGTGACACACTCCTATGTGTCTGCAGACACTCATCAGAGAGTGTTTCTGTCATCAGGTTTCTCTGTCAGGTAAGGACCAGGGACAAGGGACACTGCCATGGACCGTGTGTCTTGAACACACACCACTGCATGTACAAGTTCCAGGGCCTCCAAAACATCATAGGCCACCGGAGTTCCCACCTGAAGGCTGGCTCTCCTTTCCCCACACAGACTGAAAAACCGAGGAGGAAGACCTCAGGACCTTGTTCCTCAGCGTTTCTAGTAAATTCTGTTTTATTTGAGCTCTTTCTCAGACTCATGTTGTAAAATTCAGACATTAAAGAAGATCCTGAAAGCGTAAGGGAAAAGGAATTCAGAAACACCTTTGATGGGGCTGGGGGATAGCTCAGGTGGTCAACACTTGCCTTACTAGTATGGGAACCTGAGTTTGGATTCCCAGAGCCAACATAAAATACAAGGTGTGGCGGTCCACACTAGCAAGCCCAACACCAGCATGGCAGTGACAGGCAAAGTCCTGGAGCTCACTGGCCAGCTAGTCTGGTCTATTTGGCAAAACTCCAGGCCAGTGAAAGACGGTCTCGAATGAAAGGACCAACAGCTGAGGTGTCTGACTTCCACACGCATGCACATATGCGCCTCTCACACATCCCTACAAGGAACAGCTCCCATCTAAGCTAGTCTTGTGCAGAGTTTAGGATCTAGACAGGGTCGGAAACAGACCTCAAGAAACAATTTACAAAACACAGTGATAGAAGGGAGAGTTATCTCCACTGCATTCTCGGGGTTTTCCATGTCTTTGGAGCTCTACAAGACTCCAGTCAATGTGGATTTTGCATGTAAAAATTCTCTTTGGTGGGGTGGTGGGGGCAAGCACCCTACCACTGGGCTAAGCCTTGGCTTATTGAGACAGCATGTTGCTATCTATCCTGGGGTCTGGGCTCAGATCTACAATCTTCCTGCCTGGGGTGACAGATGTGTACCACCAAGTCTGACTGTTCTCATATGACTGGCCTAAAACTGATTGATAGGCAGAAGGGAAACCAGTGATGTGTGCTATGAGCTGTAACCTCTGTCCTGGAAAACTTAGGAAGCACTCAAGGTAGTGACTAGGAGAAGAGGACTCTTGTTTCCGGTATGGCCCTCCAAGCAAAGGAGAGTCCGGGAATAACCCTCAGACCAAGGGCTCTCCCCTGTGACACAGACTCTAGGTAATCAGCCCCCTTCCTCAGCCACGACAGCTAGGTAAGACAATCAGTACTTGCAGGAGGTATGTCCACTCAAAGGGCCCCATGGGGCTATGACTTCTTTCCTGTGTTCAAATTCCCCACTGGGAACACACACATTTTGAGCCAGTTCTACACTGGCCAGCATAAGTGGCTGGAAAAGGGTGGGGCAGAGCCTTTGGGCCTGGCCTTGCACAGGTTCCACATACCTCTCCTCTGTTTCATGCCACTTATGAGGGACTGTCCTGGGTTCGCTCTCTCTGCTTGGCTTAGGAGGAGAGCCAAGTTTTACTTAAATGTACCTGAAATCTAGTAGCAGCCACTGAGAAGGGAGAGAACAAATTCAGTCCGTCATTGGCCCAGCGAGTTTGCTGTCCCTGGCAAACAATGTTTAATCAAGGTACTGACTAAGTGATGATAGTGCCTCTATTCTGCCTACTAACTCTGAAGAGGCCAGTGTCTCTGATGAGTGCCCTTCTCTTCCCCTTCCTCCTCCCTCCCTCCCCTCCTCAGTTCCTGCAGCACCCCTGGCTTTCCCAGGCCCACCTCTCCCAGACTCAGGCTGGTGTGAGAACCTGGGCAGAAGCCAGTTTTTAAATGTTGCAAATGTGACTATTTCATTTCCCAGCTTTTTAAACACCGAAGGGATTTGGAGCACAGGGGGACCAAATGCCCCAAGTTTTTGGCTTTAAAATACAGGGCTGCTTTTATGGGAAGGCATACCCCGGAGCCCATGCCAAACAAAACCCTGCCAGAGCTCAGGAGCCGCCCACAGCACACCCATTAAGCAACTAAGAGGCCTTGTAAAAGGAGTGCCAGACCTTTTCACAAGCAAACCTGATCAATTTTATAACTAAAAATTACACAAAGGCCCTGTGGGTACTCCAGGCCTGATGACACCCTAAGTGCCCGATACCTAACATGAAGGACAGTCAGTAAAAACTTAAAAATAGACTCCCCTGCTACTAAGGGCCTAGGCATCTACAGCTGAACTGGAAAGAAATTGGGGACACTAAGGAGAATGAGCAAGCCAGTGTGTGTGTGTGTGTGTGTGTGTGTGTGTGAGAAGAGAGAGAGAGAGAGAGAGAGAGAGAGAGAGAGAGAGAGAGAGAGAAAGAGAGAGAGAGAGAGAGAGAGAGAGAGAGAGAGAGAGAGAGATCCCTAGAGTCCAAGGAATATGTCTATATGATGAAAAACACCTACGGCTCTTGGCAGGAAGCTTCCCACGATTAGCTGGCGCTCTTTGATGCAGTAGACTCTCAGAGCCCTAGTGCTGCAATGGAGAGGTGACAAGCCTTCCAGCAGGTACTATAAAGGCCCCTCCAGAACTCTTTAAGTGTTCATTCGGCACAGTTAAGGCAGGACAGCAAATGTGAACACGGAACACAGAGGTTGGCCTACAAACTAGGAGATGCAACCCAGGCCTAAATCTAAGAGAGACACCGCTCCCCTTTTTTATGGTGTTGGAGTGGGAGGCAGGCCGAGCTTATGCTAACAAGTGCTCTATCACTAAGTTCTACCTTAGTCTCCCCTAAGCTAAGGTCCCATCTCAATTTCTCCTTCCTTTCAAACACTTTATTGAAAACAAACAAATAAACACCACATGCCTACCCCCAAACTTGGTGTGCCTGAGTTTCTGGGTCTCCCCTTTGCTGCCCCAGGTTTGCCCCCTTGAGGGTCCTGTTTGCCAGTACCTGCCTCACAACCAATCTACAGCTGCTCCTAGGCTCCTGCTGGCACTGGCCTAGCCATAGGCCAGAATTGGCTTCCTGGAAACTGCTCCTGCCTGCAACTCTCAGTGCCAGCTTGCAGAAGGGCCAGGGCAGCCTGCTGGCTCCTTGTGAGTTCACAACACATCTAGACACAAGGACAGGTGACAACATGGCATGCTAATGAAGTTAAATGATTTAAATTAACTTGTAACTTGGGGGTGGTTAGCTAGGTACTTGGAGATTTCTCATATTGACCATACGTATAGGCTAGAGGAATGCCAGCTTCTCTCCACCTTGGGTACTCTGCATGAGATGCCATGTTCTTTGTAAGAAATCCCATCCCTTGGGCTGGCAACCTCAGAGACTCCCATTTTTTCCTGGACACTGGGGTTTCTCACACGTGTATGTATATACCCATTTGTGAGTGTGCCAAGATATAATGCAATGTTTTCCTCAGCACCTGTTTGGATCTGTTGATGCCCTCAAGGCTAAGACATCAAAACATGAGTTCTTTACTACTACACAGTAAACAAACGGCCACGAGATGTACAGAAATATGGGTTCCCTTCTGAGTCTACCCCTGTAGTAACTGTAACCATGCCAGTCTCCTGCCCTGAGGATGTGCAGAGTTGAGGGCAGATGCCAAAAAGTCAAGTTGCATTCAACACGGTTAAGAGTTAGCCTTGGCACATGGAAATCTCCAGCAATAAAACACTGTGAGGCTGTTGCTGGAGCTAAATCAGCTTATTTTTCAGTATTATTTCTTGGGGAGGAAGGCTGCTGGGTGAAGGGTGGGTTAGAAGACTGACCACTAACTCTTTCTGATTCTATTGTCAGGCCCTAAAATCAGATAGATCAGCTATTAATCTCAGAAAGCCAGCAGTGAATGTGTGCAGTAAATCTGTCAGCCGTTTATGAATAAGCGCTCGGTCATGAGGGCTTACTGTCTGGCAATTCACCTTTCCCATGATATGTCCTAGCACGTGTATTTGGGAGCAGCTTAGAAAGAATATTATTTGTGTTCCTGGAGATCAGAACATAAACTCTCAGCGTGATGGAGACATACAGGCAGGTTGCATGTCTGCCTCTGGGCTCGCTAAGCAAACAGTTTGCCAATGCTCCAGTGAACAGCACCAGAGGACAGCAATCATTCTTGCAGGGCGGGGAGAGCACACATCTCCTCAAAAGCTGCTAATGAAGGCCCCGTTAGTGCTGGATGACGTCGAATGTGCCCATTGGCTTTCTGTCAAAGACTGTCAAATGGAGCTGTTGGTAATCACAGCTGGCAAGTTGTTTAGTCAATATTTTTGAAAAGTTCAACCAAGTGTGAGAAAGCACAAAGTAGACTTTCCTAAAGCAGCCAGATGATGTTTCTGGTTCTCCCCCTGCGATGGCTGTGTGCCACCAGGATCAGTGGGGCGGTCCTGCAGGCCTGTGGGTGTGAGATACACAGATGGATTTCAGCAGTTCTGCAGCTCGGCTTCCCCCAAGTCAACAGCTGTCTAGATGTGGGATTATATACCAAGGAAGCTTTACACTATCACTACAAATAAAACATAAAAAAAAAACAGAGGCAGGGCCCTAAACAAAAATTTCCTGATGCTAGTAAGTCTGTCCTATGGATGGAACAAACACAAGGGTGCCTTGGGAAAGTTTCCTGCATGCAGGCTTACGCTATGGAGTGCCCGAATTTCTCCTTACTCCACAGTGGCTCTGAACCTACGAGACCATGGAAGGCTTCACTGCAGCAGTCAAATCCCTACTGGGTCCTGAGATGGTCCACTGTGCAGTGAACTGTGTGGAAGCCATAACTTCACAAGGAATGCCTAGAACATTCCACAGAGAGACCCCTTTGTGCTGCTGTAGCCTGGGATTCCCACTGCCCTGGGATGGACCATTTGTACATTAATTCCATGTATGTTCTGATGCTGCCTCAGGCTGAAGCTTGAGAGGTTCAATGTGGAGGGTGTGTTGGACATGGATGGATGGCCGGCCCCATCCTCAGACACAGGTGTGGACTGCAGGTTGGGATCATACACTTTGTTCTTTCAACTTTCTCCTATGAGCCAGGCGGTGGTGGCGTACGCCTTTAATCCCAGTACTCAAGAGGCAGAGGCAGGTAGATCTCTGTGAGTTTGAGGTCAGCCTGGTCTACAGAGTGAGATTCAGGACAGGCTCCAAAACAATACAGAGAAACCCTGTCTCAAAAACAAAAAAACCAACCAACCAACCAACCAACCAACCAACCAACCAACCAACCAACCGCTTTCTCCTCTCTAGCTGTATTTTGGTTTCTATTATCCAAATGCCTGCTGTTCTCACACGTGAAGTAAAAAAGTTGGTTTTGTAGTAGGGGAGAACGGTGGTCACTACAGGCTGGAGAAGGGGCAAAGGCGGCATGTTCCTAGCTGGTATTATTGGCCTGGAGGACTCTAGTCCACAACAGAGCAGAGCCTGACATGACATGCCCATAAGCAGGAAGCCATGGATGCGTTTGCATCAGGAGATCAAAGGCTTAGGAAGGTCATCTCAGTACAGTGGCTGGGTGGCTGGCATGCAGGCAGAACTCCTGGTTGAGTGTGGAGGTCAGCCTACCCAGAGTCTCTGGGATGGGAAGCAGTAGTAGAAAAGGAGGGCAATCAGATTTAGAGTTCCTGGGTGTTGGCCCAGGATCTGTCCCCTCAACGGCTGCTTGCATGGGCGGAGTCATGTGATCCCTAGATTCCTGCAGGCGGTCATGAGTGACAGGAGGTGAGGTGCTAGTTGCTGTCTGCTGCTACCCACATGTGTCCTTGAAGGATGTCCTGCATTTGCCGGCCCCAGCTGATTATCCTAAACTGTCACTCCTGTCCCTGGCTCTTCTGGGAGAGTACAGCAGGGACCCAGTCACTAGCTGGGCCTGGGCCTGGGCCTGGGCCTCGGTTCTGCCTAGGTGCTGGGTTCTGGGTCTGTAGAATCTGGCTCTTATTTGTTTTTGGCATAACCTCTCTATGGCTGCAGTGATCATTCTATACTTACAACTAAGTCTACTCCCAGGTCAGCAAACTATCTCCCAAAGGGCCAGTATTTAAAGTTCTGAAGGACACAAAGGTTTGTGTCACATACTATTTAATTTTTAAAAAACCCTTTAATATAAAAATCATCCTAGCTCAGGGCCTATACAAAGGAGTGGTGGCTCTCTCTGGTCCTGGCTCCACTCAACCCTGAATCTCACTGTGATGGTTTCAAAGAAAATGGCCACCAAAGGAGGAGTGGCACTATCAAGAAGTGTGGCCTTGTTGGAGTAGGTGTCCCTTTGTTGGAGGAAGGATGTGACTATGGGGGCGGGCTTTGAGGTCTTTTTCTCAAGCTTCACTCACTGTGACAGTCATTCAACTTCCTGTTGCCTGCAAGATGTAGCACTCTCAGTTCCAGCACCAAGTCAGCCATGCTCCCCACCATGACGGTAACGGACTGCACCTCTGAAATTGTAAGCGGGACACCCCAATTGCATGTTTTACTTTGTGAGTTGCTGTGGTCATGGTGTCTCTTCACAGCAACAGAAACCTGAACTAAGACACTCATCAAAGGTGACTTTTCCAGCCTGCTCTGGGTTTCCAGCCTGTAGCTGGTATGTACGTTTTGAGACAGGGTCTTGTCTCAAGCTCATGTTCTGACCACAACTAGCCAGAATTCTCCATGAGTGCCAGTCTCTGGGCTGTGGTATTTCTATAGCAGCTCCCTGACCCCCACAGGCTTCCCTACCTAGGACAATTGATTTTGCTTTTGCCCTGTGTGATACAGAAACTAGACTGTCCCAGTAGAGAGGACCAACCATTGTGTCCCAACTCTCCTGGTCTGGAGTTGACTACCAAGGACCTTAAGAGTATGTGGCAGGGTCAGACTTTGGCAAAAACTGAAGACACTATAAGGCAATTTCAGAAATATGGTGCTAGTTGGCTTCATCTAATACTCCTTACTTTGAAATCACAATTGAACAATAAACTGTGTTTCTTAGCACAGAACTTAGTGCCCATTTCTAGTGGTTGTATTTGGTGTGGGAAAGCCATCCCAGCACTGAGCATGACTTTAGATAGACTGTCTACTCCTGCACTGTGTTGACATCAGCTCTCCAGGTTGAGCAGCCCTTTGTACAGCATCTAAGAAGATGTCTGGTTTGCCAAGAACAGTGAGACTGCCTCAGAGGCAGGGAGAGGAGAGACAGGATTTCACCATTGCTATGGCTCTTACTTTTCTTAGGCCAATCATTCTCTCTATCAAATTAGCCACCCAAGTCCCCCTCTGAACATCCATCCTGCTGACCTCTGGCTCTTCCATCATGCCAGCCCATCCAGGATTCTGGTGATTTGGCATCTCATTTGCCATCTTAGGGCACAACACAACAGTGCCCTTTGGTAGTCATCGGGTATACATAAAGACAGCTGGAGTAAGACAGCTTCGATTGTACAGTGAGGTAAGCATTCACACAAGGGACAAACTCCAGCTTGGCTTTGCCACCAAACCACCTGTGAACATTTATTTTGCTGCTCAACACTTCAATGACCCAAGATTTTCCACATTCTGAGAAGGCTGGGTCTCCCCACCATCTCCTGCCCTTCTCCTCTGAGATTTTCCCCAGGGGCTGACAACTAGACCATTTTGGCTAATGTATTTTAGTATGATGGATTACGACAGTGTCCCATGTTGCTTAATATGGTAATATGGTACATCAGACGCATGAGCTGAAATGGCTGGCTGTGCTTCAGGGTAATAGTCGAACCGCCAAGGCCCTGAGCTTGTTGACTGTCAGGGTGTATGTCCAAGCTCAAGTGCTTTACAATCCAGGGGTTGGCTCGGCAGGTGAGCTGGAGAGTAGGAAGATGGGGATTTGGTGGCTGGTACATGGGCAGCTGTCCTGAAGGGTTAATGTGCTGTTCAGGACCTACCTCACCTCCTTCCCACTGTAGTTCCCAGAGTCTGATCGTTGCCAGCTGCTCCACTGCAAGCTGGATGGAAAACTCTCGTACTGTAATTTACTTCTGGCTTTTTCTCCGAATAAGCTTGCTCTTGTTACAATGACACTAAGGAAGGGTGTCCCCCTCTCGTGTTTTCAGCTGTGTTTGAAGCTATCCTTCCTGGGTGGTTAACAATGTACACTGTACAATGTACAAGTGATCTCTTCCTCAACACTCATAAAGTTTTACAGTGTATGATTCATTTCAGAAATGACTTGATAATACAGATTTATCACAAGGTGTCTGCCTTTAAAATGTGATTTAATGATGCTCATACTTATTGGCTGACATCTTTATAAAACTGTTAGTGTGGAAATATATTTGTCTTTTTGAAAGTAATTCTTCCTTTTACAAGTGTCGTGCAAAACAAGAGCCATACATTAAAAACACAGCAGAGAGAGAGACACAGTGGTCTAATTATGCTGAGGCACTGTTACCCAAGGCTGGGCCCAGTTTCCAGCTTGCTTTTGCCACTGGGCGTGGCACCATCTCTTCCTTTGCACTTTCCCCACCCATGCATCAGGCTGTGTCAAGGCTGCTACTGTGTCTGGAGGGGAGAAGGAGGCTCTCAAGGTCACCCAGATGTACTATTGCAGTAAATAAACAAGCTATGATTATGATTTACCTCTGCTTTTCTTCCTACCTTAACCTGGTTTATGAGCAGATCTTGTTGATTTAGCCTTTCAGCCAATTAGAACAGAAGGTTTGATTGACAGCAAATGAATAAATACCACTTTAGTGTTGGAGACAGAGTCACCCTCCCCTATTAATCAGGCCTTCTGCCGACTCTTAGGTAACATGATATTTATCATGCCTCTCTGTTACAGTCCCTTGGGGTGTCATTTCATGGCCTACCAGTAAAAACTTCACATTTACAGCAACTGCCCCTCTATTACTGCCGATAATATCTAATTGATATGTCAAACCTCCAAGGGATGCAGTAAATTGGAACACTGACTCCCCAAAGAAAATAAACTAGCAAACAGGTAAATCAGCACCTGTCTTCCTGGGATTACTCAGCCACTTCCATCCAAAAGTCTCTCCACCGGAAGCCATCGCCACCATCTTGCCCCCTGCCCAAAATCACAGTGAGCCCTGAGCACAGCCAGGGCACAGACACTATATTGGAATCATTTTTCCAGGATAAGCCTGTCCAGAGTGTAGGTGCCACAGGCATTATGTGGGTGCAGCTGGAAGAGAATAACAATGATTATTCTGCCAGAGCTATGGCCTTGTCTGCTTTCAAACATCCCTCCAGAGGGGAGGGCATTCAGAAGAAATGAAGTCAGAGAAGGAAGAGCTGGCTTGAGCATTCTCCACGAAGCAGACACGCCTGACACTGAAATGCAGTTTGCCTTCGACAAATAAAAATGCTCTTAATGCTTCAAGATCACATGAATGAGCCTTAGCACAGACTAGCTTAGCCCTGACAACGTGCTCATTTATTCACTGAACAGACAGGGGGTGGATTGCATGGTGCTGTGGCACACAGTCTTGACAGTTCCCGCTGCCTCTTAGAAAAGGAAACATCCTCAGGTCAGATGCAAAGGTCAGCAGACAGATATGGACAAGGTGCATACATGACTGAACTCACCACACGTGGTGGGTGTGGTCACAGGGTTCTCTCTGGCAGAAGACTCCAGCCCCCCTCTTGCTACTGTTTAAACTTATTCTTCACTTGAAAAAATAATCAACTTCGGCAAGCCTGCACAAATGGAACTTCAGGTCCTGACTAAGATCTGTAGGTAAATACCACAACAAGCAACTGAACACCCCCCTTCAGGTCAGTGAGTCCTACAAGGGCACCAATGACCTCCCTTTAAACACCAGACAGGCCGAGATTACCGTGCATGTCTGTAATCCCAGCACTCGGAAGGCTGAGGAAAGAGGACCTCATGAGTTTGAGGCCAGTCAGAGATGCAGATGTGGTCCCATCTCAAACAAGCAAACCCAAGTCCTCCACAGAAGCTGAAACTGGGCCTAGGTCAGCAGGTCTTCCCACCCCACTCCACACACGCTCCTCAGTTTCTCACTTCTGTCAGAGGTTTTCTTGATTCCCTTTCTCTTTAAGAAGAAACCTGGTTACATTCAGCCCCAACAACTTCCCCAAGCCTTAGCCTGCGCCCCTCATCTGCCTTTGGAAATACTGACCAGGTTTACTGCTTCACACAGTATTGCAGTAACGGCAGCTTCATTACACACAAGGTCTGCTTACGTCTATGGTGAGCCTGAAGTCCTGTGGCCTGTGCAAGCTCCTTCTCTGTGCTGTCATCACTTCTTGGACTTGCTGTCTGCTTGCTCATTGGGACACATGCACACTTCTGGATGAGGCCACCCAGTGTGAGGAGAGAGCAGGACCCTCCCAACCCCACACCACTGCCTGCTGGAAGAGGATCCTTGGGTCAAAACCAACACTGAATGTTGGTTCAACGCCTCACACAAAGGCTTTCCAGAGATTACCAGCCACACACACTCACATGTAAAGAAGATGGGTGGAGATGCTTTGCCTACTGCAAAAGCCACATTCAGGAGAAGGGAGTGCACAACTTGAAAGGGGACGTGTGTAAAGGGAAAAGCTTAAGATCAAGGACTCCAAGAGACAGGCTAGTTCCATAGTGCGCCCAGGAGCAGCATACCGATGTTCAGGCAGACCCAGTACTCCCACTGTGGATTTTCATGCTTACACATTTAATCACTTATCCAAGCATTACTCACCGAAAAGCTTCAGCTCACACAGAGCTCATTTCCGTGTCAGCGGTGCTGACACCATTTCCAGGGCTTGAACACAACTGCAGTTCTACCATCTAATTAGGCAAATCCACAAACACAGATGAGAAAGGCAAACGGAGCTTCAAGGAACCACTTTCCAATGGGACTTCTGCTGCCCAGAATGGATGATGCCTGAATGGGCTCTCTTATGAGACAGGAACAGGCCTTACCACAGACAGGAGTGCACAAAAGAGCAGACTCTCTGTGGCTATCCCAGAACACCATTGTCTTTATGCCAGCATTTTGAAGAGCAGAGGTACTCAGTCATGCCGCACGCCATCTCTTTGCACCAGGAGTAAGTGGGGAGGGTACTACCTCCTGCCTGATGTTGTGTCCTAGAGACTCTAAGGTTCCCTTGAGCCATGTAACCAGCAGGAAGAGGCAGAATGGCCAGGTGACAGTGAGAAAGCTAGCCACATAGAACCTAAAGGTGAAGACTCAAGTGCCTGGTAAAATCCCTGGGGACAGTTTATGGATGTCCTTCTCAGGAACCATTCATTTATAAGTAGAATGATTTCATATCTACCAGACATTATAGAGGGCTGAGAAGGTAAATATGAGCAAGGTGTGGCTTCCATTCTCATGGGAAAAATAGGTTAGTTATAGACAATGTAAGATTACCAATACAGACAGTTGCAGTGAAGGCAAAGAGCACAGAGCTAAGGATAACGGACCAAGTCTGTTTGGCTGGGGAGAGCCACTCACAAAACAGCAGGGATTTCCATTGAGAATTGGAGGCAAACAAGGACTTTAAGAGCTGCAGAGAAGTAAGGATGTATCAGACAGAGCTGTGTTCACTTCCCTGACAGCTATGACTGACACATGTCTACCACCTCGGATGGACACTGAGGGGTCCTGAGCCTAAGGCCCCTCAGTGTGTTCTGGTTCATCACTCAGTTCTTGCTACATCACTACAGACTCAACAACTACCTGTCTGACTTTGTCTTTTCTGAGCTTCTGCTCCAACCATAGCCACCTTTAAGTTACCAGGAATAGGTTGACATTGGTTTCAAAGATGGGGCAGCAGTGGGGACAATTAAAGCATGACAACCTGGGTATAATAACTAATTATAGCAGCATTTCTAAGATGCGGCAGGGCAAGTGTGCGTGCTGTAACTCTGCAGAAGGAGTTACCAGACAATGGCCATGAGGACCAGCAGAGGACCCTGACAGCTGTGCTATGCAAAGCAGGTAAAGAGCCATGAGCGTGACTGGGTAGCCCCACTCACCCAGAGTACAGCTGAGGAAGGTCAAGGGTTAGGGTCATGTTCAAGACCTGGACTTGGGAAAAACAAGTATTAAGAGTCTATGTAGACCATAATAGACTAGAGTAAGCCACAAAAAAAAAAAAAAAAAAAAAAAAAAAAAAAAAAAAAAACAAAACCACGGCAACGTGGGTGAACCTATGGGACATCATGAAAGTGAGACAGGTCAGGCACAGAAAGACAAATTCTGCATGATGTCACTTCTGTATGGGACCAGAAGATGCTGATGTCACAGAAACATAAAGGAGGAGGGAAGTGACCACACTGGGGAGAGGACAGAGAGATAGGCCAGTAGGTACAAAGTCACACTTGAGAGAGGGGCTACATGCTGGTGGGTGTTTCTAGGGTGCTGTGGGCTGACTACGGTTAATAAAATTGCTTTGACTATTTCAAAATAATCAGGAAAGAGGATTTTTTAATGCTCTCAACATGAAATGATAAATACACGAGGTATAAGCATGCTAAATACTCAAGTTTGATCACTACATAACATACACATATGTAGAAATACTACACTGTTCCCAGCAATTACATACCCATTAAAGCTAACTCACTCTCTGCTTCCTGGCCACCAGGAGGTGAGCAGCTTGGCTCTACCACATGCTCTTTGCCATGATGTTTCTTTCTTACTTTGGGCCCCAAATCAATGGACCTTGCTAACCATAAACTGAACCCCCTCAAACTGTAAACCAAAAATGAGCCTTCCCCTTTAAAACAAGAAAAAATTCCCTTCATAAGCAAGAACATGTAAACCTTGTACTTCTTGCTCAGACAGAGGGCTTGCATGTGTACACGTACCCACACATGCACCGCACAGCACAACACCCTCTCCCTTGGCACAAGAGGCTTCTAAAGCCACTGGGGTGCCTTGGGGATCCAATTAACCACAGCTCTTCACAAACATTAAAACACTAGTTAGACACGAAACACACTGCTGTGGCCTATCAAAGGAGAGCCTGCAGCTGACAGGGCAGCCCCAACTAAAAGACAGCAGGGCTGCTTTGGAAGCAATCGACTTAGTAACCACGGTTTGACCCAGGACTTTACAGCTCAGACAGAGGTTGGGGCAAGGTGAGGGTTAGCACTTAACACCAGTGCCCCAGAGTGGCTCTCATCCAGCCTGCATCTGTGTCTCCCTGGTGCAAAGCTGCTAACTACAGACTCTACTGCAAGGAGATGCAGAACATCATTTGGAGAGGCAGAGAAATTTCCTTTCAAGTTTACTGAGAATTCTGGGATCTGGATTTCTCTCCAAATGAGCCCACTTTGGGGCTTTGCACTTTCAAGTCCTGGCAGCAGTCATTAGTGCTGCCACTTGGTGCTGTTTAGGGACAGATGCTTATCAGGTGACTCACAGATGACACTCTTGCTCTGCAGCATCTTGGTTTCAAATTCCTCAGGTCCCTTCTGAAGATTTTTGAAGGCCTTAAACAATGAGCCTTTTAAAAACCAGCTGGAGCTGTGGGGCTGCACAGAGCAGTCTGACTGACTGTCACCATCCCGCAAACAATCCCACTCAGGTCCCTGGTCCCCTGCCCAGATATGGCAGGAAAGGAAAGTGATCTGACAGCTGCTGGCCCAGTGGCAGGCTGAGTTATCACAGAAAGGAAGAGCTTTGGGAGTGGCTCAGAAAGGCCATGCCGAGGCCTGCTGAAGGTTGCAGCTCCAGCCCAGGAACAAATGCGGCATCACTTTCTTCATACCTGCAACTGCTGGCGCTGAAGGGGATGGAGAGGGTGGTGCAGGTAGGTGTGTAGTCTCCCCACGCTGAGAGGTGTGGCACATTGTGTTCTCATCAGCAGACAGACCGAACAGTGGTCTCATTTGCTCCAGGTGGGCACTTGGGTACTTGCAGAAACTCTGAAGGCAGAGACTACAGAAAATTTCTCCGTCTTTGCTTTTGTTGTAAGTCTAACACTGCTAAGAGGAGTCTCTAAAGGAAGCATTACATGTTAGATTTTGTTTTGCTTCTTAAAAAGACAGGACTCTCACCCTGTAGTCCAGGCTGGCTTGGACTCACTATGGAGCTGAGGCTGACTTGGAAGCCGAGACCCTCTTGCCTCTGCCTTCTGATAATGGGATTATAGGAGGTGTTTTTGTATTGTATGTCCAGCTTACTTTGTCTGACATAAAAACAAAACAATGGCCAGCAGAGAGAAGAGGGCCACTCCCTAAGTGTGCTGAGGTGTGACTAACAAATTTTGGTACAGACCTCTGGGATTATTACCTAGACTTAGGATCTGAGACCCACATGGTAGTTTTACACACAGAGCTAACAGCTATGACCTTGTAACACTTCGGGGGATCTCCCTGGATCTTATCGCAGTCCTGAACTCTCATCATCTGGCCACCTTCCATGTTGCTCTTTAAGAGTGGACACACATGCCCAGATGTATCCTGATCCATACACAGGTCCAAAGGAAAGCCATATGGGCACAAGGACATCATGTTACTCAGGGTTTGTGGCAGCCCATGGCAACTATGAGTTCATATTGAATTTGTGGCTAGCTAAAACCTATAGCTCTCTGCCTGTAACCTCTCTCCAGCTTGACGCCCCGTCCTGTACTTAGAGAATTGATTTTCTGAGCCTAAATGGAAGGCATCACATTTATCCCCATTAAGCCCCATCCTGTTGTTTTGGTCCCACTTCAGGGCTTGAAGAGATCATTCTGAAAATCCTATCTGTCACATACCACACGGTTCATCCCTCCTCCCTGCCCCAACCCCAACCTGTCTTACGCAGAAGCCTGAGAGGCATGCTTTCTGAGCATGGATAACAATACAGTGCTCAGGACCAGGGGCAGGGCAGGAAGCCATGCAAGACCTTTCTCTCCTTGCTGGACCCTGCCTGGACTGCCAAACTTCTAGCACTGTGTGCTTCATGGGCAAACACCCTCCAGCATCTGCACTGCCACCGCCTTCGCCACACCCCCATCATGTTATCCAGGTTGCCCACGTCTCCTTCATGGGCTCCCAGGTTCACACTTAGCCCCATCCAACATTTCCTATACAGCACCACAACAAATCTTAAAAAGACGAAATAGGCTGAGTGTGTAGCTCAGGGATAGAAGACATAAGCGAAGAAGCATCGGAGGCCTGGATTCTGTCCAAGCACCAATAATCTGAAAGCAGAACTAAGCTGTAATCCTAGCACTCAGCAGACTGAAGAGGAGGCTGGAGAGTCTGAGGCCATCCTGGGCCACAAAGGGAGGCCATATTTCAAAACAAAACAAACAAAAAAGCACTTCCTTGCATACCACCCCCAAGTCCCCATTGCTCTTCGAGCAAAACTCAGTTCACACCAAGACCTAAATGCTGCTTTGGATTGATTACTCCTGTTTCCTCGCTTGCATTGTCACCTTTTGCTTCCTTGACAAGCCTCAGCTGTACCCACACTGTCTTGACATGCTTATTCCTGCTTCAGGACTTTAGTTTGCCTGAAGCTCTTTCCTGAGCCCTGCAAGGCTGGTGTCTGTCACTGGCTGTCCTGGCTAGTTTTGTGTCATCAGGAGGAGGGAACCTAAATTAAGAAAATGCCTCCAAAAGATCCAACTAGAGGCAAGCCTGTAGGACATTTTCTTAATTAGTGATTGATATTGGAGGAGTGGGGCCATCCCTGGGCTGGTGGTCCTGGGTTCTATAAGAAAGCAGGCTGAGCAAGCCAGTAAGTAGCTCCCCTCTATGGCCTCTGTATCAGCTCCTGCCACCATGTTCTTCCCTGCTTGAGTTTCCGTTCTGACTTCCTTTGATCATCCGCTGTTACAGGGAAGTTTGAATGAAACAACCCTTTCCTCCTCAGGTTGCTTTTGGTCATGGTGTTTCTTCACAGCAATAGTAACCATAACTAAGACGCTCATCTTGGCTCCAATGTCTCAGAGGGGCCTTTATGGACTAAGGTAGCCCTTGCCAGCCCTGCCTGGTCACTTGCTATCTGCTGTTTTACTTGCTTCACAGAATTTAGCAATAGCTGTAAGTTTTTAAACACCTGGTATTCCTGCCATTACGATGTAGACTAGGAAAGTGACAGTACTGTCTGTCCTGTTGGCGCCTAACACTCAGTAGATGCCCAACAATTATTTGCAGAGTGAAGGAATGGCCGTGAGAATTAGAGTAACATTAAACTTCAAATCTATCTAGGACTTCAATGGAATTAATAAACATGGCTCTTGGTTCCAACTATTAAGCCATTATTATTATCCACTTTTTATCAATATTTTATGATGCCATCAAGGAATCAAACTGAATTACCTGCACTGAGTTAGGTCAGACAATAATTGGTAGTAAAGCTGCATTATGTGGGCTAACACAGACGTGCTATTTATATCTACACTCGAAGGACCTTTACTTCGCTGGTACAGCTCTGTGGCTGAAGGATCAGACTGTTTTCATATCAAAAGAACCACTTAAGAGAGCTGCTGCTCAGTTAGGCCAAGTTCATGCAAATGCCTCCAACGCCTGCATTTATATACATTTATGCCCAATGTAACATCAAGGGCAGCTGGCTCTGATTTTAAAATCTGACTTTTATTGACTTAGAATACCATTACAATGTCAGCACAAGATTCTCTTTACAGTGGGGGCTCACACCACTAACCTACTGGCCAACACATAAAGTGGGCTGTAAAAAGGGGGCTGGAAAGGCCACGAGGAGCTGGGCGGGCAGTGCATGTGCCAAGTGTCACTGAACAGCCTCTCCCGAGGGGCTGCAATGGCCTAGCTCCATGACAGGAGGGCATAGGGGCCTACGCTTTGCCTTCTCCTTACCCAAAAGCAGCAGAGCGAGAGCTCTGTATCTGAAGACGGAGTGAAATGTGTGTAAGAAGGAACCCTGTCTACCCACACTGGAGGAGGAAAATCATGGGGACTAAGGGGCAGGCAGGGGAAGACTGCTTAAATATCCAGCATACACACAGCAAAACCAAGAAATGTGGCCTTCCCACTGCCCAGAGGGGCCCTGATCCCTGGCACAGGCTGTCTCTCTGTAGGGCAGGGTCAGCCCTGGAGCATGTCCATTCTAAGTAAGAATGTAATTCACATACAATGAAACCCACTCTTTTAAAAATGTACTAAGCTCTCCCCCCCTTTTTTAAGCTTAGTTGTTACTATCCCCACAATCAATTCCAGAGGCTTAACCTTGACACTGTGGCAGAAGAGAGTCTGTACCGAGTCGTCAGTCACAGGAATTCCTCCCTGCCACACACAGAGAAGCTCTGCTCTCCTCTCTTGTACTTGCAGAGTACTCTGGATGCCCCATGTTCAGGGATCATGCAGTCAGTTGTGGGGGGAGGTCTTTTGTAACTGTGGGTTTTATCCCTCAGGAAAACACTTTCAAGGTCATCATGTTGAAGCACACATCGGTCCTTTATTCCATTTAGGTGCCAGATAGTATTTGGTAGGCATACCATGTTTTGTTTACCCTTCTTATCCAGGGACATCCGAATTGTTACCATTTTGGGGCCCTCATGACTAAGGCTGTGCCCATGTGTAGAGGGGCTGGCGTGCTTTCTTCCTGTCTTCCACAAGGGGGTTGGGAGTGGGGGAAATAGGTAAACCTCAGACCCCTCTGTCCCTTTCTTTCCCGAATAGCTGTGTTCTTTTTAAAGATCATCTCGTCATTCATAATGTCACATATAATATACTTTGCTCATATTCTGAGACATTATCGTCTCATCACCCCTACCCCACCCCCATCCCCAATGAGTTCCATTTTACCCACAAGACCCCCTCTGAGTTTCATGTGTTTCTCCCCTTTTGGCCAAATGAATTCAATTAAAGTTGCCTGTGTTAGGGTTGCCTGTGTGAGTGCGGCTGCTACCGTTTCCGTGAGAATAGAAAACTTACCAGTGGCTACACCACTGAAGACCACTGCTGCTATGGGCTCCTGGAGGCAATAGCCATGCCATGTCAGAAGACAGTGTTTCACAGTCTCCATCTCTTTATATTCTTCCCAACACCTCTCCCATGATGCTGGACAGCTATACTCTTAAGAAAGCCAGAGATCATTTATGATTTTGGTTAAAATTACTTTTTCCCCATGAATGGCTGCTCAGACTGTTGCTTCCACAGACTTTCCAGGGTGGCTGATGGCACAGAAAATCCACTTTCCAGCATTCAAGAGTTGAGCTGAGTGAATGCTCAACCTGAGCCTGAACAGAGCACAAGAATGGACTCGGTGCTGTCTCACTTTTAGCAGGTGCTCAAACGCTTGCTTAAGGAAGAAAAGAAGAAAAGCCCTTTTCTAACCATGAAAACAATTACACACACACACACACACACACACACACACACACACACACACACACACACACACACACACACACACACACACACACACACACACACGGCTTTACTAGACACAGCCAGAGATGCTCTGGAGCCAGCAGTAGTGGTTCTAACCAGAGGTGAGCCGTCTCATGTGCTGGGACACATGCTCCACCCTGAAGGGCACTGTCTCCAGACTGGGAAGGAAGGGAGAATGAAGAAGAGCCCACAGAAGCTCCTATCACCTGCCTCAAGACCTAGTGATGAAGATCCATCCCCACACGGAAAACAGGAAAACATGCATAAGAACTGAACCACTGCATAAAGCTCTTCCCCAGAAGTTCCAGGCTGCACCTCCCTTTCCAGGGCTCCCTAGAATATGGGTTAATACCACATGAAGAGGCCAGCCTCCTCCCGAAGCCCAGGCTGGCTGGCTCTCTCCAGGAAGCCTGCCCCGAGAATGGTGAGCCAGCCTGGGAAGCTCCATTGCCTTCTGGAAACTGCCCAATCAGGAGGGCAGTTTCAGGCAGGGCAGTCAGTGTCTTTAGTGACAGAGCCCTTCTATCCAGACCTGAAGGACGACCCAGATTTCCACTCTTCAGGACAGTGAGCATGAATTTAGTTTGGGTTAGGGTAAATCTCATTTTCTACTCTTCCACAGCAATAGCCTTTATCTAATTTATTATTAGTATGACAGAATCCATGTTGCAACTCCATAAAAAGACAAAACAACACCCAAAGTCTAATTGCTCACTCGCTCATTCCTCAGTTTAACTGTTCAATTATTTTCATGACATCATCTTTCAGCTCCTAATACACTTCAGCCTGGGGGGCGGGGGCGGGGGGGATGGCGCTGTGGTCCCAGGCTGAACAGACAGTCCGTGACGGACCCTTGAAGAAAGACCGGACAGACCTTGGAGTCTATCAGGGAGAGTCTGTGCAGCAGGCTTTAATCTGACAGGAGCAGAGAGGTGGCAGAAGTGGCCCTCCTCACACATAGGCTGGGCTCAGGAAAGGCTGAACTTTCAGCAGCCGTAGCACCTCCCTTGACTGCCGGAGCCTTTACCGCTTCCTTCTGGCAGGTAGAGTTTAACATGAAGCATGAGCCGCTACCCGGTGACAGGAGAGCATAGTCTGAGGGTTGGTGACCTTTGTATTCATTTAAACAACTCAACCTGGCATCCCGAGCAGTCACCCGCCTCTCCTGGAGAAGGGCTGGCTGCCACATTTGCATGCATAATGTGCCCAGAAGCTTTCTTTATAATGTTTACTTCTCTGTTTCTTCCAAATGAAATCACTGAAGGGCAAATTTGATTTTCAAATCAGTTTTAAAACATCTGCCTTCTAAAAAAGCAAGAGTAGAAAGATAAGGCTTTGAGATTACAGGCTGGGGCTAATTATTTTAACTGATACCACTGTGTCCCAGCTAAAAATATACATGCTAGGTCGTTTTCAATGCAAACCCAACGCCTACTGCGTGTTAATATTTCATTAGGAAACAGCAGCCAGTCATGAGGCTGTACTTGTGATTGCAGAAGGACAAGGTGACCTTCCTGACCTCTGTGCAGCAAGCTCTCCAACCTTGTGCTTGGCACTTGTGCCCGCTCTTCTAGCTGACTCTCAGTTTCAGCCCTCACTTCCAGGAGGCGAGGTGTCTGATATAGGTGAGCTTGTCCTTTTGCTTTGGGTTGCAGCTTTGCTCTGCAAGAGAAGCTGTGATCCTGCTGCTGCTTGGGCTCAGATACACACACGGGGATAAGGAGAGAGCAGAGTGTGTTCTCCCTCACACAGAAGTGTTTAATGTTCACACACACACATCTGTGGTGCATACATGTCTGTGGCTATCTGTACATCTGCGCAGCCATGGTATTATGCCAAGACTTTGGAGCTATGCATATAAACATTAAAAGAAACTTCAGAGCTAAATCCATCCTGCCTTCTGCTTTATGTAACTACTACATACTTTTATTGTGAGCATAACAATAAAATACATGTTTTTAATAAAAACAGCAGAATTTAAAAATGGCCTTTTACATTTGTGAAGAGAGTGGCACGGGGATCGTGGATGACCTGCCCAGAGACACTCAGCCTGTCCACAGCACAGCAAGGCTGGACACCTCCTCCATCTGTGGCTTCTGTATGTTCACCCTCTCCTTCACGTGGCAAGACAACAGAAACTATTCCAAAAGCACAGTCACCAGCAGAAAGGCCGAGGCTGAGCTGTGCGCTCGGCACAGGCGGCACAGGCTTGACACTCATGTGCACACCCACCTGCTGTGCCTCACCAAGTGGCCGGTGCCACTGCGGGCAGACCCCAAGCCCTCTAAGACCCAGCATAAGGAGATGTTCAGTAAACCCGCAGCCACAGGGGGCCTGCACAGCTCTGCTGCTAAGGGAGGCCTGGACTTTATTATTGTCGACAGGCAGCTGCAAACCTCAGCTCCCTTCCACAGGCTCTTTGATTCCGTGGGCGCTCTGTGAAGGGGACTGGGTGCACAGAGCGCTGCGTCAGCTGTGTCCACTGTGGGGCACTGAATTCTCTTTTGGGCAGAAAACGGATCCTAAAAGGAGGTCAGTACCTGGGAGTTAGAGTGCACCTGAAAGCAAGTGTGGGCTTACTTCAGTACCTCTTCCAGAGGATGAGCTGAAAGCGAGCTGGAGAGAAAAGACTGAAGCCAGAGATGTAGGAGGGCTGTCTCATTGTGAAGACCACGTGGTTCTAGGTACGCTGTTAACTGCTGAGAGCACCACATTTTAAGGTTTCCACAGAAGGCTAGTGACAGAAATGAGACTGGCATACTCATCTCTACAGCAAACAGCCCCAGATCTCAGATACCCACATATAGGGAAAACGTCACAGGAGAAACCAGGCAAAGGAACGACAGTCACATAGGCAGCCATGGCCAACACTTGCTGCTTTATCCAAGGCTTTCAGAGGTGAGTGTCTGTCTGTCTGACCTGCAGGTCTCCCCTTGTAGTGCTGTCCATACACATCTGAGGTTCGTGGATGCAGCAGGGGGCCAGACGGGCATGAAGGACAGGCCTATCACTCGGGTAACACTGCTGCATGCCACAGGACATCAGCCAGGAACCTGAGTCCCTGAGCCAGGTGTTCTCAGGCAGGGAAGAAGAAGAACCTGACTCAGGAAGCAGTCACATCAGGCAACCTACCACTTCCTCCTGCTGCTGGGGGGTGGGGGGAGTGTTCACTTCTCACTCTCTTTGGTCCTCTCTAGAATTACAAGTTTCCCAGAGTATCCCCTTACTTTCCCTCTGCAGTGCTATTAACAAACCACATGACTTAGCTGTTTCTGAAGAATGCTGACACAGTTTTGAACAACTTAGAAAACCACCCCTAAGCCTGAAATCCACACCCTAACAAGGCCAAATGCCGCCCACCTGCTTTGAAGAAAAGACCCTGGCTTGAACTGGCTCCACTGCCACCCACAGTGTTATGGGACTCTTGGTGGCGATCAGCAACAGCCAAGGGAGCTTGTTGCAGTCATGAGGACTCACAACAAGCCAGATATGGCCTAAACATCTGTAACTCTGGTTCCAGGGACCTGATGCCCTCTTCTAGCTTCCAAATGTGCACACACGTGTGAACGCAACACCCAGACAGCTACACAGACACATACATACACAAAACACACAAAAAATATTTAAAAGAACTGGGGTTGGAGAGATGGCTCGGCAATTAAGGGTACTGGTTGCTCTTCCAGAGGACTGCTACCAAATTCCTAGTGCCCACACTGCAGCTCACAACTCTCTGTACCTGCAGTTTCAGGGGATCGGATGCCCACTTATGGCCTCCACAGACACCAGGCACAAACAGTACATGGATACATATGCAGGTAAAGCACTCCTACATATAAAGTAAAAAATAAGTTTCAAGAAAAGAACTGGAGCTGGGCGTTGGTGGTGCACGCCTTTAATCCCAGCACTCGGGAGGCAGAGGCACAGGCAGGCAGATCTCTGTGAGTTCCAGGCCAGCCTGGTCTCCAGAGCGAGTGCCAGGATAGGCTCCAAAGCTACACAGAGAAACCCTGTCTCAAAAAACCAAAAAAAGAAAAAAAAGAAAAGAACTGGAGACAGGCATGGTGGCACACTGCTTGAATCGCAGCACTTTGGAGGCAGAGGCAGGAGGATCTCTGTGTGTTCAAGGCCAGAGATTTTTCTGTGATAGCCAGGGAAACCCTACCTCCAGAAGCAAAAACACCAAACAAAACAAACAAACAAAAAACACAAAACAACCATACTGGAAATCCCAATGTTATTCAAATGATCTACACAACACCCTCCTCCCCCACCCCAAGGCAACAGGCTGGGCTGGAAATCAAAATCCAGAAAACAAGTGAAAATGTGGCTACCAATAACACTAGGACTCTCGGGATCTGGGCAGCAAATGAGTTGTTCTATGGACATTTGATTAAAACTGTGCTTCCACCTGGGTCAGTGCGTCTGAGGCATAGAGCAGATTCACTCTTACATGCAGGGGGGTTTCAATGGAAGGCACAGCCAGAGACAGCAAGCAGCAATTCCTAAAGCCCCAGTCATGAGATGGTGTGTCCAGCTTTGGATCTGGAAACAAAGGGCTCCAGAGAGGGATGGCCAGGTGGAGGGCAAGCATGTCCCTGAGCAGCCCTGCAAATGTTAAATGGAATCATGGGTTCCACGGGGCACCCATCCCACCTCACTGCTCAGTAGCTTAACCCCAAAAAGGCACAATCTGCTTACTCTTTATAGTTCTAATAACTGTCTTTGTAAATCTACTCATTTATCCTGTGATCTGGATACTTTCTTTCTTTTTAATGTTTTTTTTTTTTTTTTTTTTTTGTTTGGTTTTTTGAGACAAGGTTTCTCTGTGTAGCTTTGGAGCCTATCCT
This sequence comes from Cricetulus griseus, assembly GCF_003668045.3. Classification (NCBI taxonomy): domain Eukaryota; kingdom Metazoa; phylum Chordata; class Mammalia; order Rodentia; family Cricetidae; genus Cricetulus; species Cricetulus griseus. Next base: position 258,677,219 of record NW_023276806.1, read on the forward strand.
GGCACTCGCTCTGTAGACCAGAGGGATTAAAGGTGTGTGCCATCAACGCCTGGCTAATGGGTTATTTTTTATTTTTAACTAATTATTATTTTAGTTAGCATACAAAATAAAGGGGTTTCATTGTGACATACTTGGCTTATAGTCAGTCACCCTCTGCTAACCTCCCCCTTCCCTCCTCCTGCTAACAATGCAGGTCCGATTCCTGCTCCTTCAGGCCCTCTACTGCTTTCATGTTACCCAGCTCTCTGTGTATGCTTAAATCTAGATCCCATGTATGCGAGGAAACATGGAAGCTGTCTTCTCCCTTCACAGTCTCTCCTGGTCCACCCTCGCATCACCACCCTCCTCCTTTGCCAGGTAATTTCACTGGACACTAGAAGCGATCATTTCAAATCCAGTTTGCTGTGAGGCGATACTTACAAAGGGGGCAGTGGGTAGGAGTCTTCTTTGATGTGCCTGTGGTGGTCCCCCATGGGCGCACATATTTGAACACTTGGTCCCCAGTTAGTGGGGCTGTTTGGCAAGGCTATGGAACCTTTAGGAGGTGCAGCCTTGCTGGAGGAATTACATCAGTGGGGCAGGCCTTTTCAGGGTTTCTAGCTTCAGTCTACTTTCTGCTCTCTCTCAGCTACCTGTAAACAGGTGAAATATTGCTGGCTAGTTTTCTGTTCCTGCTGCCATGCCATGTGTCCTGGCCATGTCTGGGACCATAAACCAGACACCCTTTCTTCTCTGGGCTGTTTATGTATGCTGTCACAGCAACAACAAAGTAACCAGCACATCAGGCAGCGCTCTACCCTCCCTTTTCTTCCCAACTCCTCTAGCACACAGAGGTTATCAACTTGTTCTAATGAACAGATATGACGGTCTGTGCCAAAAAGGCACGATGGCGTAAGGTCACGTTTTAAATTAGCTGTCAGCTGCCACTTCTGCATCTCATTGCAACTGTTCATGATTTTAGCAAGTCACAAAGGATTGTGAGCACCAGGACAGATATCTGCAGGAAGGTTCTGACAGACAACAGTGCTCAGCGACCACAGAAACACTAGGGCTCCCATCACAGGGATCCACAAGCCCTCTCTGACATCATAAAATCACCACTTGTGAGTCCTGCTCAGGGTAGAACCATCAAGAGACCTCCAGAAGGAAATGCATGGCTAAATGATGTAAGCTCTACCCCAAAGAGGGGAGAGGCAGGTGATGGGTGAGAAAGCAAGCTTACATTATTAAAGAAACGTGTCATCTCATGGTACTGAGGTCACAAAAGGAAAACAAAGACATGCTGACACAGAGGTAAGGAAGGTTACAGTATAAAGCTTTTGTCTATATTTTAAATGTATTTTCTAGTGGGTAAGAAAATTAAAAATCAGTGTAATCACCCCATCCAATCTTGAAAACATGTGACTTGGGTAAGAAAAGCACATGGCGTTAAGAGACTCTCCCTCTCTCAGGAAGGGCCCTGAGTCCCTGGGACAGTCCCCTTTACACATAAGATATAATCTTGTGGGAAATTCAACAGTAACTTGAGACTTCGCAGTTTTATGATCCAAGCTATTGAGCTAGCTTCAAGATACATTAATCCGTTGAGGAAAAAGTCAGGAGACAGGGGAAGCCAGCTCAAGAATGCACAGCATCATTTAATTACAAATGGCTATTTTAGAACTGTTTTATTTGCCTTTGACAGTTCAGGACAAGAGTAAAAATTACACATCTTGGACAAACTTGGAAAGCTGACTTGTCAATCTCTTTTGTGGGAAAAATATGCCTCTGAAATTGCATCATGTTGCTGTGAAGGGAAATACCCACATTTTGGCTATAACTAAAGTCAAGCAGAACACCCTTGTTTCCAAGCAAAGTGGAAAATGGCATCTTCCTGGGTACAGGGTCACAGTTTATATATACAGTACAAGTGCTCATTACAAATGGACTGTCATATTGACCATCAGAGAGGGCAGCTAGGATGGTGGACCAGAGTGTAACCAAACACCACCCATTACTGAGCCTCCCCATGGCTGAGCAACAGCTTCAGTACAAACCAACAAAAAGCCACATGGCAGAGCACTGGCTGCAATCCTGCTGTCTCTGGGACAATGGGCAGGCACTCAAAGGCTACTTGAACTTCCCTCTAGCAAGCATTATGATCTGTATTTATCCGCCCAGGCCACGCCCACCTGCCTGTGCTGCACAATTCCTGGTTACTCGTGCACTTTACCCCTCAAGACTCAACTGGAGAAGATGCGGCTTGCCTGTATGTCTGAAATCACAAATCCTCCAATTGCACCTGGATTAGGGTCCTAACTATTACTCTGGCAGGGTCCTCACCCCTGGAGTGTGCTTAAGCAGAGAGCCCACAGGGTAGACGCCAGCTCAGTGCTGGATCGAAAGCAATGGCTCAGAGTATATCTGCCAAGTTAGTGAATCAGTGTCAGATTTTTGAGATACCCTGAGCCCCATGCCTCACTGACTGGTGTTCCTAACCCTGGAAGTGATTCATTCAGTCAGTATCAGTTGAATTATAATGTTAATTACGAAGTGGCAACAGGACAAAACTGCCTAGCAGTATCAGTTGTCTTCTCAAATGTGAAAGTCTTAAGAGGACTGTATCTTCTAGTCCCTTCTAATCTCCTCAGACATTTATAGTTAATTAATATTAATGTTGGAATATCATACCACTGTGACATGAAGTTATAAATCTGAAATCAGACTACAAATCCACAAATGCCTGTAATTGTGGCTGCTTTTTCTTACTAAAGAACCTGAATACTGCTGGATGCTACAGGGTTCTCTGGTCATTGGGCAACAGAATCATCTCTGCAATGGGGCTCCCAGTGAGCCTGCCTGCCTGCCAGCAGCACCCGCTGACAACAGGCAGAGGCTTTGCAAACAGGGATAATGGCACTGTGAGGGCATGAACTTGAGTCCTGTTTGCTTAAACCTGTGACTTCAACAGCAGGTTGGCACAAGACTGGATCCTCAGTTAGAAAACCATGTGTTCAGAAGATTGAGAAACAGACGGCGAATAAGCATGCTTCCAGGGTTCTTCCTCCCCACACTCTCAGAGTACCCCAGAGGAGACGGCTGGCTGTATAGTCGGAAGATGCAGCCGCTCCCTGGAAAACACAACCAGCTACTCTGGCCTGGCACAGCCATGCAGTGCTGCTCTGGCCTGCATGACACTCTGTGCTGAAGCAGAAAGTCACCCGAGGCTCTGAGCACCAGAGATGGCAAGTAAGAATTATTAAGATGGCTTCAGTTGGGGGGGGGGTAGACGACATGGGATGCTCTCTGGAGGCAATTTTAATGTATGATGCTGTCTGGAGGGAGAAGGAAAAATAAGATGGCCATTCAGGAGGTCCAGGTTGCCAAGCCACGCCACTAGGGCGCAGGCATTCTTTTGTTGTAATATGGGCTCTGTATTGCTGTAGAAATCTGGACAAGAGAGAAAACACGGTCTGTGGAGAGCGCCTCCCTGCCCTGCCCCCACAGCAGCTGGCAAATGTGTGCAATCCCACATGATCGCCACCCTGAAACTACACTCAAAACTTCGTACGAAATGTTTATTACTGATACTCAGCGCATAATTTACAACACGGCGCTGAAATTCACTTAGACTCCATTTCCAGGGATCATGAAAAGAAAATGTCAACTGTGGGGGAAATATGCTTTATGGGTCTTGGCTTAAAACAAAAGGAAAAACACACATGCAAGTCCCACTCGGTGGAAGGAAATAGTTTAATAAATGGCCTAATGAACAGTGTAATGATTTTTTAAAAGTAGGTAACAGGAAGAAAAAGTAAGAAAAACAGAGGTTAATGCGCTGTAAAGCCCGGATAATGAACCTCTGGGTGATCCAGATTTGAATACTGGTATAGGGACTGTACTTTAAAAATGCAATTTCAAAACATGAATTACGATACAGCTATTAGGCTGTACAAATTAACATTCTGTGGAAGAAGGAATAGTGATTGTAGACAGGAAATCACATAAAATATAGGTGGGTTGCTGTAGTCTGTGGCCTTTGTTGCAACTCTGGAAGTCAGTCCATTTCAGACTCATACATCTATATTTTTTAAAGATTTATTTAGTCAGGCGGTGGTGGCACACACCTTTAGTCCCAGCACCTGGGAGACAGAGGTAGGCGGATCTCTAGGAGTTCGAAGCCAGCTTGGTCTACAGAGAAAGTGCTAAGATAGGCTCTAAAGCTACACAGAGAAACCCTGTCTCTCAAAAAACAACAGCAAAAAAAAAAAAAAAAAAAAAAAAGATTTATTTATTATGTATACAATGTTCTGGCATGTAGCACACCAGAAGAGGGCAGCAGATCTGATTACGGATGGTTGTGTGCCACCCTGTGGATGCTGGGAATTGAACTCAGGACTCCAGCCCACCTCTACATGTTTTAAAACCTGAGGTCACAGGACCTTTGGTTATGAAATTACTGGCTCTCCCAGATGCAATGTGGATCAAGGACAGGGGGTCAGACTACAAACGCAAATTTTCCGGAAAGTGTTCCAAACTTATGCTATGTTCTGATCATGTCTATATTCTCATAGCACTACCATAATGTTTTTATTTTTTTTAAAGCCATGGTGTCAGTTGGGCAGTGATGGTGTATACCCTTAATCTTAGCACTTGGGAGGCAGAGGCAGGTGGATCTCTGAGTTCAAGGCCTGGTCTATAGCGTGAGTTCTAGGACAGCTAGGACTACACAGAGAAACCCTGTCTTGAAAAACAACAAAAACCAAAACCCACTCCAAACAAATAAACCAACAACTGTGATGTTGCAAGTCATACAAACTTCTGGGGGCAAGGACTTGATCTGCACCCTGTCATTAGACATGGAGTTGGGAAAGCACTGTATTCTCTACCTCGACTTCCCATTTGTACAGGGGATGCCTGGACTAAGACTTTCAAAGGCTCCTAAAGCAGTTTCTGATGCTAGTATTCTGGGTTGTTTCTGATGTTGTTTTGCAGAGAAAGGGGTAATAGGAATATGACTATTAAAATGTCTCCTATTAAAATGTCTCCTGGTCTCTTAGGGACTGTCCCTGGCATTGCAGTGTTGCCTCCTATGCACACTACCGAGCAAACAGGAGACTAAATGGAAGTTGGCTGGGCTGTGCTTATGATTACAAAGCAACGGAGGCTTCTTTCTGTGGAACAAGCTAGCCCTGTTCTTCAGGAGGACAAAGCGCTTTACAATGAAAAATGGCTGGAATTTTATAGTATCATTCCCTCCCAATCTATCTTTCTCCCTTCTTCCCTTCTGGTACACAGACCTACAAATATATATGATTATTATCAAATTTTATGAAAAAGTATCCAAGGATAAGGTCAGGAAGAACTGATCACTGCATGGGGTTTTAGGAGAAACTGGGGAGACAGAAACTTGAGGGTGAGCTGGAGGAAATAAAGATGACTAAGCTAAAGCATGGCCTTGATAACTAGTCTGAACTTGGCTTCGAGGAGAGCACCACAGTAGTAAGGGTTAGGAAGCTTGTTTGGAGCAGAGCAACACGGAAATTACACGTGAGATCTAACCGCATGCCTTGGTAGAGAATAGAACATCTGAAAACAAGAGCCGGTCATGAGGAGACAAAGGATATACAACGTAGGGTCTGCGACTGTCTCCAGCAGACAGCTGAAGCTGCTCTACCAGGGACAAAGAAATTACGAGCAATAATGACCCAGAACTGGGGTTACAGGCTCTAGACCAGCAAGAAACAAATGGGATAGAGAGACTCTAACAGGGCCTAATAAAGACACCAGGAAAGAGGCATGGAGGTCTGCAGGACAGAAGCCATGGGAAGAGAAACACTGGAGGAAAGGGTGTTAAAGGAGGGTAGAAACTATGAAATAAATAAAAGCCAACTGTGGAGAGCAAGTGAATGGGAAAAACCAGGTGAAAGATGTCCACGAAAAGGGGCACAGTGGGGAGGAGTTGCAGGGCAGGGCAGGAAGATGCAGTGTGAGGCTGAGCAGTGTGAGGCTGAGCAGTGTATGAGCAGTGTGAGGCTGAGCAGTGTGAGGAGGAGCAGTGTGAGGAGCAGTGTGAGGCTGAGCACTGTATGAGCAGTGTGAGGCTGAGCAGTATGAGGATGAGCACTGTATGAGCAGTGTGAGGCTGAGCAGTGTGAGGCTGAGCAGTGTGAGGAGCAGTGTGAGGCTGAGCAGTGTGAGGAGAAGCAGTGAGAGGCTGAGCAGTGTGAGGAGCAGTGTGAGGCTGAGCAGTGTGAGGAGAAGCAGTGAGAGGCTGAGCAGTGTGAGGATGAGCAGTGTGAGGCTGAGCACTGTATGAGCAGTGTGAGGCTGAGCAGTGTGAGGCTGAGCACTGTATGAGCAGTGTGAGGCTGAGCAGTGTGAGGATGAGCAGTGTGAGGCTGAGCAGTGTGAGGAGCAGTGTGAGGCTGAGCAGTGTGAGGAGAAGCAGTGAGAGGCTGAGCAGTGTGAGGATGAGCACTGTATGAGCAGTGTGAGGATGAGCAGTGTGAGGAGAAGCAGTGTGAGGCTGAGCAGTGTGAGGAGCAGTGTGAGGCTGAGCAGTGTGAGGAGAAGCAGTGAGAGGCTGAGCAGTGTGAGGATGAGCACTGTATGAGCAGTGTGAGGCTGAGCAGTGTGAGGCTGAGCAGTGTGAGGAGGAGCAGTGAGAGGATGAGCAGTGTGAGGAGCAGTGTGAGGCTGAGCAGTGTGAGGATGAGCAGTGTGAGGAGGAGCAGTGAGAGGCTGAGCAGTGTGAGGCTGAGCAGTGTGAGGATGAGCACTGTATGAGCAGTGTGAGGATGAGCAGTGTGAGGAGAAGCAGTGTGAGGCTGAGCAGTGTGAGGAGCAGTGTGAGGCTGAGCAGTGTGAGGAGAAGCAGTGAGAGGCTGAGCAGTGTGAGGATGAGCACTGTATGAGCAGTGTGAGGCTGAGCAGTGTGAGGCTGAGCAGTGTGAGGAGGAGCAGTGAGAGGATGAGCAGTGTGAGGAGCAGTGTGAGGCTGAGCAGTGTGAGGATGAGCAGTGTGAGGAGGAGCAGTGAGAGGCTGAGCAGTGTGAGGCTGAGCAGTGTGAGGCTGAGCACTGTATGAGCAGTGTGAGGCTGAGCACTGTATGAGCAGTGTGAGGCTGAGCACTGTATGAGCAGTGTGAGGATGAGCAGTGTGAGGAGGAGCAGTGAGAGGCTGAGCACTGCATGAGCAGTGTGAGGATGAGCACTGTATGAGCAGTGAGAGGCTGAGCACTGTATGAGTGTGTGTGTGTGAGGCTGAGGTTGTGCCGTTTTTACTAAAGGGGCCAATGGAAATGACCAAAGGAGTGGGGGAAGCCAAGAGACTAAGACAGTTAAGGGAGAGTGTTCCTCAGCCACAGAGCTGGCAACGTACACACTGAACTCCTGAAGTCACCACCACCACCACCCTCTTCTTCTTAAACCTAGGAAGAAAGCACAAGTGTCTTTACACTCTGGGACAGGCCTGAGCCAGTATTAATCAGTATGCGATCAGCAAGAAAGCCTCACTGGGACTTAGAGGCTGGTTCATGACTTCCAGGATATCATCTGGAAACTGAGGCAGATCACTCAAAGAGGTGTGCTCTCCCTTCCTGTGCCTTTGCTCAAGGCCGATGCATGGCCCCTCCTTCCATGTTTTAGAGATGCCGTCCTGACCGTGGGTTTCTAGAATGTGCATCTATAATGACTGCCACTATGGTACCCAGTGCTCAGCTTGCTCTAGGGTTAAGAGGCGGGACCTACACTCGAAGTGTCTACAGCAGAAGACAGAGGTGATGGAGCACACCCAGCCAGTGATGCTTTGCTGCCACCCAAGGCCAGGAGAGGTGGCTGAGCTCCAGAACCTCAGAGCCAGGTCCACTCTGCAGTCAGAGTCTCCTTGCAGGAAGAGGCACACAAATGTCCTGAGTCGTTTTGAGTCCCTCTCCAGAGGTCAAGGTCAGTGTTCTTAAAAAAAAAAAAAAAAAATTTTAACCTATTACTTTGAAAATTCAGAGAAACCACTGAAACCTAATAGGCTGACAAAGTTGGGGTTTTAAATCAAATCAATCTCTGAAGAGAAAGGGCACAGCTGGCACAAGCTCTAAAAGCACTTGGCCTTCCGTAAGAAACACACTTTCTTAACAGTAGCTAAAGAGAGAAGTAATGGACTCCTGCCCATAACCGACCTCAAGTGAAACACTGTTACCGGGGGACCCAAGCCATAAACTGAGGGGATGAATAGATGTGGGGAGCAGAGAACACTGAGGCTCTGGCAACAATGAAAGTCTGGGGAGTCTGGGGAATGGGCTGTCCCCGAATCAAAGATGGCAGATGGACAATGGAAGAGAAATTGGTGAGATTATCAAAATCTACAAAAAATGACACTTTCAGGGCCACTCTTACCCTCCGTCCCACAAGCTCACCTTGCTCCATGCATTAGCATCTGAACTGGGACGCATGGACTTTCTGAAGAAACTCTGAGATGACAACTAAAGGGCATCTAGAGAGTATAGCTATGCAAATAAAGCCAGTATGTGCAGGCTGGGAGACAGTAATGGTACTTGCACATCTATTCACTCAGACTAGAAAGCGTGGGCCCTCTGTGAGGGACAGGTCATAGCTAAGTGCTAATGGGTAAAAGAGTGTGGAAAGGGACTAGGTCTCTGTTCATTTGGAGCTTGTCTAGTGGAGAACAACAGCAATTTAACTACAAGCAAATGAATGCTACGAGACCTCTCAGTCATCTGGTGGGTGGTAAGTCAGCTTTTTCTTGAAACGGAGAGAGAGTCTGGATTATGTAGCGGTGACAAACCAGTCAAAAGGCAGCACCGTGGGCTCCAGACTGGACCATCACTACAAGTACAAGGGGTCTGAACAAGGACAGAGCACACTGCGTGATGGGAATGGAAAGGAAGCTAGAGACGAATAAAGGGTGGGAAGTAAGGTGGGTGGGTGGAGAGGCAGGGGAGAGCCCACCATAGAGAGAAGCCCCTGCTATGGGAGGAAGTGTGGTTCAGATTCAGAGAACAAAGGCTCTTATGCAGAGAAGATGACAAAGCTGTGCTTGGGAAGTCTACTCTGGCTAGAGTGTGTGGCATCTATCTGCAGAGAGTGTCCAAGAAAAGTGGGAGACCAATTAGTCAACTGTAGGAATGATGGCAGTGAACTAGTGTGACCTTGATTTATTTCTGTCATGAGATATAATAGTAATGTGACAGCTATCCCATGACACAAAAGCATCTTTCTGATCATGCACACTTTAAATATGCTCACACAGCTCACGAAGAATGTTCCATTAAGGTATGCTTCATTTTTTTTTTAAGTAAGAGGCACATGGAAAGTTATTATCCTCACAGAATAATTGAGCTCTGTAGCTAAGAAGGAGAGCATGAAGATGCCCAGTTGCTACCCAAGATGACCATTTCCTTCCATTTCCTTGGGCTGTCGAACGTTCTGGGTAGGGAGGGGTCTCATCTCAACTCGAAGACAGCTCCCAAGTGAGTGTTCAGGCAATTCACATACTCAGCCCCCTATCTGTTTCCCACATGTCTTCTACTGTATGGATGGAGTTTTACACAAACACTTCATGTAAAAAGTCCTCTTCAAAAGCACAGGCATGGCCACCTGCCGGCCTGTTGGTGTTTCTGTCTCTTAAGTAGTCTTCTACTTAAAACCTTTCTTCGCTCAGAAGCAGACGTGTGGCTCAAAGGTGCCTGTGAGTCTGGTGAGCACACAGGCCCCTCCACAGACAAACTGCAATACTCCGGGATCTGCCCCTTTGAAACTAGATCTGCTACATGTGGGGGTGGTGAGTGGGGGCGGGAGGGTGGGGGTGTATTCCTCTTACAAGGATGTGTTTTCTCTGTCCAAGATCTTAAAGTCTTGACAAAGATTAACATCAGAGTTTGCCCTTTAAAAAAGGAAAGGAAGAACATGACTGCCTTTCTCATTGTCAAAGTGTGGGGAAAAAAAATGGAATTAAGTATGAAGAGAAAAAAGTAAAATCTTCATCCAGCTGTTTGAAATTGACAATTACACAACCGGCACCCATTAATTGGCTCGCACTTCCAGAAAGAAGAAGTAAACAAGCTCACTAGTCCAAACCCTGCAGGAATGAGAAGTGGGAAGAGCCTGGACTTTCAACAGGGCCTCAGCAAACTGAAAACTGAACCTGGAAATGACTGAGAACATCTCAGCAGCAGCAGCAGCAGCAGCAGCAGCAACAGTGAAGACATCACCCTCTTCACACCCACTTGTCAGCTGCAGTGGCACAGAGTACAAATGGCTGGGTTTGGTTCCTAGCACCCACATGGTGGTTCACAAGCACCCCTAACTCCTGTCCCAGGGATGTGATGCCCCTTTTCTGATCAGAGAAAGCTGGGCATATGGTATACATAATGCATGCAGGCAAGAAAGACATTCAAACACATGAAAACAAACAAACAAAACACCTACCTCTTTTGGTATGTTTGTGGCAATGAGTACTTTACATGCAACTCCAGATTTCATGCCTAGCCATGACTTCCTAGAACTAACTCAAGGCTTTTGTTACGTTGAGTTCTGGCTAAGAGATAAAACAGGTAGGGAAACTGCTTTCTAAACTTCGTCACCAACAATGGGAAAGACGATACAGAAAAAGTAAGGTGAAGTCAATCACTATGTTGAAATGAGCTGTTTTTTCCGGTTCTTACAACACTTTCAAATAGATTCCGAGGCTGTAACTCTCCACCCTATAATGTCCTGTTGTCTTCCGCCAGGGAAGCACTTGGAAGAAGAAACAAAATTCCTTGTTCTTTCTCAGACCCCCAGTGAATACACAGCTGTTACAAGAACAACCCAGACAGTCACGTGCTTCCTGGGTTTGAGTGTCTGAACTTGCAGCTAGGGGCATGCAGCTCCTCAGCTGTGGATGCCATCACATGGTAGAGCAGGGAGCAGACCAGGAGACCCCTGGGCATGTCTTGCCAAGACACAGGTACTGTGAGGTGCTTACTGGGGAAAGTCATGGAGAAGATTTCCTACCAGAATGCTGTACAAACTGTAGGCTCAAGCCTGGCTCAGGTGGGAGGCTGGCAGGCCCTCCAGGAGGGCTGGGAGTAGGGCACTGCTTGGGCCCTTGGTGTCAAGGACCCAAGGAGCTGCTGGGATGGAACTCCACATAACACCCACTTCCTTGATTTAGTGCTGACAGAGAAGAAAACAGGTTGCTCTGCCAGCCCAGGCTATGCAAATGCCAGCAGGGGCACACAGCTACTGAGTATTTATGTCTGGCAAGAACAAAGTTTCCTCAAATGAAGCTTTTCCTAAAAATATTTTTCCATGAAAGATGCATAAATTGGTCAAAAATATAGAAAATTTGAAATAACCATGCTACTATCCACAGACCCGGAATGGGGCTAGGTAACAAGGAGGAACCATGGGGGGCACACTTGGATATCCCAGAGAAGGGGAAATAAAATACATTTCACAGGTATACTTGGGAGGGGTGATGATGGAAACAGGAGGGGTCTGGTGCGGGAAGGAGGGGGAGAACACTGAAACAGATGACTGGAAAGGGGCACATTTTGGTGTGAGGTAGAAACCTGGTGCAAAGGAAACTCCTGGGAATCTACAAGGATGACCCCAGCTAAGACTCCCCAGCGACAGTAGATATGCAGCCTGAGCTGCCCATTTCCTGTGACCAGGCAAGACTTCCAGGGGAGGGACTGGGACATCAACCCAGCCACATAACCTTTGACCTACAGTCTGTCCTGCCTAAAGAATGTGTTGGGGTAAGGGTGGCACAGAGACTGTGGGGGTGGCCAACCAATGACTGGTCCAGCCTGAGATGCATTCCACAAGAGTGAGCCCACCCCTGACACTGCCTCTGGCGCTAGCATCCAGAGGCTGGATAGCCTAGAGACCTAGGATAGGACCAAATACCACCTGGGTGGGGAGTGGGGATAGGGGGTGGGGGTGGGGGATGCCAATGTAATTATGGTAACAATATTCTGCTTTACTCATACAATGGCACCTAGCCCAACTATAATCAGAGAGGCTTCATCAGATGCAGAGACCCACAGTCAAATAGCAGGCCGAGCATGGGGAATCCCACTGAAGAGTGGAAGGAAGGATTGTACGAGCTGGAGGGGTCAAGGGTATCAGAAGAAAACCCACAAAATCAACTAACCTGGGCTCATAGGAGCTCACAGAGTCTAAACCAACAAGGGAGCCTACGTGGGACCAAACTAGGACCTCTACATATATGTGACAGTTGGGTAGTTAACAGTGGGAGCAGGGGCTGTCCCTAATTCTTTGGCTGGCTTTTGGGAACTTATTCCTCATACTGGGTGACTTGTCCAGCCTTAAATATAAGGGGAGGTGCTCAGTCCTACCGCAACCTCATAGACCATGCTTTGTTGCTACCCATTGGAGGCCTGCCCTTTCTGAACAGAAAGGGAGAAGAGGGAGGGGAAAAACAAAAAAAAGTTTCCACAAATGTAGCTTTCTCTAAATATATTTTTCCAAGGAGTATGTGTGAACTGGTCAAAAATATAGAAAATTAGAAATAATTTGCTTACCATCTGCACAAGGGCAGTACTATCAACGCGGTGGCCCAGTTCCTCTGGGTTTTCTACTGCCTTCCTCTTCTTTTGATTACACTCTTCTAACTCTGCTTTATCATCCTCAGTGTACACTGTTTCTCTCTGCAACACCATGTTTAACGGATTCTTACACTGGAAAACCCTTTCAGCTGGGCAGCCAATCTGGCAGGCAGACAACACTCTGTGAGGACACTGGTGCCCCTGAGTTAGGCCAGGGGGTCCCAGATTACAGCCGGAGACCTGTAAGTGACAAGATACCGTTCCCACCACCGCTCAATCCATTTGCCAAACTGGTCTGAGAGAGAGGAGATGGCTAAGGTCACTACTACTTTGTCAAAGAGATGGCTACAGTGTGGACACAATGGGGTCGGCACTTGAGAAATACACCCCAATAGGAAGTAAGACAGCTGTGTGACAGGTTTGGCAGAGAAAAAGACAGAAAGCAATTCAAGGCACAGGACTACCAATAGCTGACCCCAAGGGAGCCAGGCAGCATTTGGGAGACTTTGGATGCAAGATGGCACACACTACAAACACTTTTACTTTTCTCTATTTCTGAAAGCCTCTAACACAGCTTCAAAGAACAACAAAGGAAAAGCAGGCATGGTGGCTCACATCTGTCATACCAGAACTCAAGAGGCAGGAGGATCAGCACAAATTTGAGACCAGTCTGGTATACACAGTAAGCTCCCATCAAGCCAGGGGTACCTACCTACTGAGAGTCCACATCAAACAAACTAGGCCAGTGAGATGTCTCAGCAGGTAAAGGCATCTGTGGCAAGCCTGAAGACCTGAGTTGGATCCCCCAGGCCTACATGGCGGGTTCCCTCCATGGACTCCTTCATGCAAAGTGTCCTCTGACAAAAATGAGAAGTAGGAAAGAAAGAGCATACACAGGGCATCCATTTCTTTATAAACATAGTGGGAAGTCAAGAGGTTCTGCCTTAAAGGAGGGACCAGAAAGGAGAAGTCAGGTATACTGTTTACTTTTAAAAACTACATTCTAGTACAACTAAAAAGAAAACATAACCCAGAAATGAGTAGGAGGTTAATAAAGCTGGTAAATGAATAATGAATAAGATGCTGTTGATAGTATGGCAGTCAACAGGAAACAAAACAAACGCCTCACAAGCACGGGAAGAAGTGAAGGTCAAGTTCTGCTCTCCGCTTACATCCCCTGGTATTGCTTAATGCTCTCCGTGCTGTTTGCATTTGCTGGAAAAGATTAGGGTTCAACAATTTGGAGGAGAGCAGAGGAAGAGAATAGTGTTTCGAATATAAGGGTTGAAGACTAAAGGTTAGAGCTTGAGAAGAAGTACTTTTTTTTTTTTTAACTCTCAATACCAAAGCATGGTTATCCACAATAGGAAGAATCCTTTACCTTGAAAGCAAGCAAGAGTAGGCCAAGCATACAAGGGCTAAGGCCTCTGTGTACCCGACCACCCCTACCCAAGCTACCTCTCAGTACAAGCAGGCTACAGTTCCAGAAGTTAAAGAGCCTCCTCTTGACATCTGCTCTGAAACGTAAGTAAAGAGAACTGTTTGCACATCTTTTGAAGGACTATGTTTAAAGGTGTGGGGGAGAGTAAATTGAGATTACATCTATAAGTGTAAAGTCATAATCACTGGCTCCACGGATTCTAATGGAGTGGACAGAATCTTGCCTTTTCTTTCTCTTTTGTTCTGATGAATCATCCATAGCTTATTAATATGTAAAATGCTACTGGAGAACCTGAGTGCTAAAATCGAAGTAGAAATCTTGTCAATTATTTAGGTCATCAATTAATGGAAACAAACCAATAATATGTTTTGGCCAAGCAAAGGCACCGAGACAATCTGTACACAGAAGAGTCAGTCCCTCAGTCACACAACCCCAGGGAGCTCAATACAAACCATTAGGACATGAGTGCACTATTGTTGAAGGCTTGTGGAGCTCCCTGGATGGAGACTGTAAAGAAAAGTACAAATGACAGAGGGGACTGTCAATAATGCCAAAGACAGTGAGCTGTGGGGAAGCACTCTGGCCTGCGAGTGAGCTGTGCTCACCAGCTCTGGAGAGAGGAACGGGGAAGTTGGCTCATGGGGCCTAGAGGCAGCCACTGTCTGGAAGGGGTTCCAGCAGCTTGGAAACAAAGATCCCCCCTCTTTTCCTGCTTCTCCACCCAAGGTGGTTTGGCATTCTTCAGTAACACCTGGGTACTGTACAGTGTGTGCTAAGTAGCAAGGAGTCCGGGATTAAATCTGTGCTTTGGGAAAGATGCTTCTTCTTTCCAAATTAATTTTCTCTTTTATAAAATGAGGACAATATCCCACTAAGCACTTTGTATTCAGACAGTATATGAAAGTGCTGGAATACTACTTAGCAAATAATATCTTGTTTTCTACCCTGTGGCCAAGGTGCTCACAGGATTCATGCTCCCGTAAGAAGTGGTGGTCCGGGCACACCAGAGTAGAGAGGATGCTTTTGTCCCCAGTGGCATGTGACTAGAAGGAATGCATACTGTACAAGCCAGAGCTTCTTAGAACCAGCCGTCCCTTCTCTTTCTGCTTCCATGACCTGTATTTCCTAGATGCAGAAGACAGTGATGAGCCCCCAAACAATGATGAACCCACAAGAAGGGGCCACTTGACAAGCAGGAACACCCATGTGGACTGTTAATCACACTGTTACATGAAGCCAGTTAAAGACTGAAGCTTATTTGTTATAGCCCTGAATGTGAACTTCACCATAAAACACGCTGTGTGGTAACTACTCTAATAGCAGTGCTGATGGTGTTGAACACTCAGTCTAACACACTATCATCAATGGCAGTAAGAAATCATGGACCAGCTGCATAGTTCAGTGGGAGCAACTGCCTAGCGGAATTCTGGCAACCAACCAACCAATCAGCCACAAAGGCAGACATTAGAAAAGAAATTATAGCCAAGTAAGCATTGGAAAAGATGCTCAGCAGCATCAGCCATGCAAATCAAAGCCTCAGGGGGCCCAATTCAGTGCCCCCAGGCCTGACTGTGGCTCACAAGACTTGTAAGAATGGGAAACTGGTCCTTCTCATGCAAAGTGGCTCAGCAGTTCTTCAAAGAGCTACAGGCAGTTACTCTAACAGCAGTGCTGATGGTGTGGAGTCCAACACCATCATTGATGCCATCAAGAAATGTCATGCAGCAATTTTGCTCCTAGGTATACATCCAAGAATACTTAGAGTATGTCCACACACTCTCCTGTAAGGAATATGCAAAGCAGTCTTATTCATTAAAGCTAAAGAGGAAAAACCAATTCAAGTATCTGTCAGGATGAACAACCGAAGAAAATAAGGTCACACATAGAATATTATTCACCCAGACAAAAGAAAATCTTCCCACACGACACAATTCATCTCCAGAATGAACTGGAGAACATGCTACGGAGAAGAAACCGAGGACAAAAGGTCATTCAGCACATGATTCCATTTACATAGGCTTCCCATCATCTGAAAATTGAGAGACAAAGGAAATTTCTAGATGCTGGAACAGCTGGAGGGAAGTAGATTTATCTAGGGGAGGGCATATTGAAACTGTTGCAGAACATCAGATAGTGAGTGATGGTTGCACAATCCTGAGAATGCACTAAAAACCACTGTTATACACTTTGTGAGTGTGAACTTAGAGCACATAAAGGTGTTATCATTTGGATGTAAAATGCTACTTGAAGGCCCATGCTAAAGGCTGGTTTGGTCACCAGTGTGTTGTGGTCCTGGGAGGTGGTAGCCAGAGGCATGGCCTGGAAGGTAATGCTAGGGTTCCAGCGCCTCCTTTCCTCCAGCTCCCCAGAGGCCCCTTGGAAAGCTCATGACCATGGGCAGAAACCTCTGAAACAGGAGCCCAAATAAACCTTTCATCTGTATAAGTCGTTTCTCAGTGCTGTGTCGTGGGGATGGAGATCTGACTAGTACAGGATTGTAATTTCATTATGAAAGATGAGATCTCGCTTTGCTGTTTTGTCTCCCAGAAGAAACTCTCCTCCAATAGGCACCAAGCTCTCTTCGTGCATCATGGTTAAAGACTGGCCAGAACCCACAGACCCCTTCCTTTCTAGGTGTTCCCACAGCCAGGCAAGCTCAAATAGACACCCAGTCCTGAAGTCCATGAAGAGCCTAAGGCTCATGGCTTTCCTTAGTTTAGGGCTGGATGAGGTAGGTCTGCTGTGAGGAATGGCACTAGGTGAGGAGTAAGACAGAGCCCCACACTAACCACTGAAGTTAAGTTCTCTGAGGAAGTAAAGTTCCTAAAAGGATAGTGTGGGACTTGGAGGATGGAGGTCAGACTGCACAGGAGTCTCTTACATTCCTGTTTGGACATGTCAGTCATTTTCAAGTTCAGTTCACAGGTAAAGCTTATTTGGACATGGCAAGCAAACTCTCATTTAAATTCTTAACAGTCAAAACTGAAACAAAGAACATGGGGATGTACTTCAGCTCCCTGGTGGCGGCATCAATCTTCTCAGGGGCCTCTGAGCACACAGAGCGCTGCCCTTGTAGTGAGCGGAGGAGACGTTACTTACTTGCAGGACACTTTGGTTCTGTCAGCCACCGTGGTCCACTGCTGCTGATTGGTGGAAACCTCAATGTAGTAACTGTAGCTTCGATCGTCACAGTCCCAGAGTAACAACCTGAACAAAGAGAAAACACGACATTGTCTTTGAGTCCTAACATGGGGCTGTGTCATCCCTCCCCTGACCCCTGTCCCCTGTGCCCCATCTAGCAACCTGGCTGTAGGAGAGTGAATCCCAATGAAAATGTAGGAAAAGAGCTGGGGTCAGCTCTTTGGAAGTCTGCTTGATTTACCACCCAATCCCAGGGAACCTCTGTCCCTTTAGCAGCAAGGTTTGGACTGACTCTGGAGGGAGAACGTCCCATGGCATCTTTTCCGGTTCTCCAGCTGTCATTTGTAGCCTCTGAGCCAGCTGAGGGTAACATCCCAAAAGCGCTGCTCAGGGACTCGGCGCTTTCTAACTGGTGCTATCAAGCACTCACCATGCTTTGCTTCTTCTTCTCGTTTTTTTTTTTTTTTTTTTTTTTTACATTGTTTCCACACGACTGTGGTAAGAGCACCTGGTGTGGAGATACAGCTATCCCTTAATGTCTAATGTCTAGCACCCCCAGTCCATCTGTAACATATCACATATATTTCATTATACAAAATCTGTGCAATCATATATATTCATATACCTCTGACACACCTGAATACAAATTCATATAGGTAGATAGATACATACACATACAAAGATGTGTGTCTATGTACAGGTGCACATTCTCCACAGACAAGGTCTTGTGGTGTAGGTTAGGCCAATGAGCCCACAATCCTGCTTCACCTTCTCAAGTGCTGTGATTACAATGTCATGTGGTGATATCTTTCTTGCACAAATAAAGCCTATCTGGGGGTCTAGCTAACCATAGAGGTCTGGAGGTCTGTACAGACAGGCAGGAACAGTATATAAAGCAAGGACAAACAGGTAATTGCTCCACTTCTCTGCGGAGACGCTTAGGAGGTAAGGTGTGCTGTGGCTGCTCCTTCTCTCTGATCTCTCAGCATTTCCCTCTATAGCTGACTCCTGCCTTTTATTATCTAGACCAATTAAGAACTCCTTTTACAGAGTTATTAACAGCCTACCTGGCCTCCTCATAATTCAAATTATCCTCAAGTTACTTATAATACCCAATATAAAGCAAATGTGATACAAATGGTTTTGTTCTGTATTTTTAAAGGAATTGACAAGAAAACAAAATCTGTGTCCTTTTATGCAAACAAAAAAAATTTAAATCAATGTTCAACTATGTGTACCCCAAGTGTGTGAGGGCCAAGTGTACCAGAAAACATAGTCATTATCTGGGAATTTACTATCTCGGTTCTGCTCTGAGCCCTCTTTTTGCTCAGCTGAGAACTTCAATGGACTATGAGTCCACTTACATGAAGTTCAAAGCAGAATACACTTACCTACCAGTTTCAGAATACCTTCTAAGGAAGGTGCTGATTAGAAAATGGGATGAGGGCAACTTCTAGAAGGCCAAAGATGTGCTACTTTGATCTCAGTGGTAGTTAATGCCTGCAGGAGCATATAAATACTCATCAAGCTATGCACAAAAGATGTGTGACCCACACACTCTACATATGTGCTTCTTCAATTAAAAACGGAACCTGAGCCTCTCAATGTGGGATCTGTAACGGTCTCAGCCTACACACAGTATGAACTATCAGACTGCTGAACAGGAAGTCATATGCATGTACTTCACAGCCGTGAGGACCCTGAATGTAGCGCCCACATCTAAATAGTCTGTCTGCAACAGCTTCTCACTTGGAGCCAGTGCTCAGTGGATGTCAGCTGGGCAAACATAGCAGTAACAATGATGGCCATGAGCGCCCACATTTCTTTAAGGCTTATGTGGGTCAGGCCCCAGGTCAAGAGCTCTGCAGTCTGGTCTGTTATACCCACCTGAATATCCTCTTAGTAAGCATGATGCCACTCCTCACGTTATATGGATGGTAGAAGTGAACCTGTGGTTTTAAGTACCTTATCTAAGCTCATTGTCAGCACGTGAGTGATGCAAGATTCCAACCTGGTATCCTGATCAAAACCCAGGTCTGTCAATCCCACTTATTTATTTATGGTTTTTCAAGACAGGCTTTCTCTGTGTAGCTTCCGTAGGCCAGGCTGGCCTCAAACTCACAGAGATCCATCTGCCTCTGTTTCGAGAGTGCTGGGATTAAAGGCATGGGCCACCAACCAGCTCTGTTATTCCCATTTTATGTATCTAGGTTGTATTTCTACTCCATAACCCCATTCCTAGGGTCTTCTTTAATCCCGAAATTACAGTCAATAAAAATCCTTGCATAAGTTTTGTGTCATGTGTAAGGTTACTGTGGAGAATTACTGCTGCTGTGATTGCTTCTGGATATTTAACCTAGAGCTAGGCAAGTGTTGTACCACTAAGCTATGTTCACAGTGCTCTTACTGTGCCTTTTGAGGCAGATCTAAGTTGCCAAGGCAGGCCTTGAACTCTCACTTGGTAACCTTGAATTTTCTGAATCCCTGGCTTTTCAGGTCTCTGAGCAGTTAAGATGACAGGCCTATCCCCAAGGTCCAGTCCCTGTCCCTTTGGTTCTTTGTACCATAGTTCTGCTTGCTATCAAATAATAGTCATTTTCTATTACACATAAGGGGAAATCTCTGAAGACAATCGTCACTAGTATTCTTGGGAATTTTTGTTTTGTTTTGTTTTGTTTTGAGACAGGGTTTCTGTGTTGCCCTGGCTGTCACAGAACTCACTTTGTAGACCAGGCTGACCTTGAACTCAGAGATCTGCTTCCTGAGTGCTGAGACTAAAGGCCTGTACCACCAACACCTGGTTCTCTCACCAGGACTCGGAATTATTAGTGGAGAACCAGAACATCACAACCACCTATCCTTCCAGGTAACTATGAGTATGTGTCTGATAGGGTACCCAAATAAAAACACTCGGTCCCTGTGGGATGGAATCTAACACACAATGTTTCATGGAAAGAGATCACCTTGAGGATACCAGACATGGAGAAGATACAGAAAGATGAGCAGTTGAGTATGATAACTGTCTTCGGACTCCTGGAGTGACGGTGGTACTAGAAGAATCTGTAAACTGATTGGTGGTGGCACATGACTTTAATTCCAGTTCTTGGGAGGCAGAAGCAGGTGGATCTCTGAGTTGAAGGTCAGCCTGGTCTACAGATTAAGTTCCAGGACAGCCAGGTCTGTTACACAGAGAAGTCATGCCTCAGTCATCTATAGCATAGGCACTGACATCACAGCATTTCATTCTATGGATGCCCCACAATATAATGGTAAGTCTCTTAGTACTCACCATTTAGGTAGTTAGTAATATTTCACTGTTAGGAAATTCTTTAATAGTAGACATTCTCAGTTAGATCCACTAGTTCCCTTGAAAGTTTGTATTAAAAAAATTCTCATTCTGTGGCTGTGGTATGTAGTATAAACTAGCAATTGACCTCTTTTCTCCCATACCCCAAAAGAAATCTGTAACAGGTTGAACTGCCAGCAGCTTCTAGCCAGTGCCTGTTCTGTTCATCTCACTGATAATCTTAGAAACACTGCTGCTGTTATAGATGAAACACATTTCATTGATCTGCAGGTTTTTTAAACTTATCATTGAACTTGAACATTCTGTGCATTTTCTATATTTATCCCATTTGTTAATGACTTACAAAATGTCCTCTACATCTAAAGGATATTAATTCACTGCCTATCATAGTTGACATGCTAAAGATATTAATTTTTATTAGCCCAGTCCATCGATCTTTACCTCAATAATTTCTCCTAGCCTAAATCTTTTCTTTCCTGAATAGCAGCCAAGAGCACACACTGGTTAAGACATCTCCTTCCTAGTCTTCTATTAAGAGTCCCTGGGGAATGCAGGGTCACGGTGACTCTTGAGTGGAAAGGGACACTGATGGATGGCAGGTTATCAAGTGTAGGGCTATCTTCTCCATGTGCAGTTTTAGAGGAATTCCAATTTGTGTACCAGGATGCCTATTTGCTTGGAACTTAGGCTTCATCAGGAATAAAATCCTTTTGTTGATTCAACTGAAAAAGCAAGTACAGTTTAAAACCCTGAAAGAAAAGCTGGCCCAATCTCCTTTCTTCCTACGGGTTAGAATTCAGCTCTCGTTAGGCATAGTGTAAAGCCCCACCACCTTCTCCTCACTTCTTTGTCTGCCTGCAAAGTCTGTTCTTAAGTATTTGCACTGACAGCATAGAGACATTTCTGGCTTGTAATCTGGCTGGGAATGTTTGCAGAGTGTGATCACCCAGCACAGACACTCCTCATGACCTTAAAGGAGATGAGCTCCTTAAACACACCCCTCCCTCCCCACCCCACTATCAGAAGCCAATTTCAAAGAGGCTGACTTTATCCCACCAGACATTCACCGGTGCAGATCAGGTCTGTGAATGGTTGCCACAGACTCCCCATCTAACGAGCCTGGTGACATTACATCCCGGGTCCTCCATCTCCCCTTGTTCTTACAGTGGAGTCTCCCTAAAAGCAGTAAAGTGCTGGTTTAAAAAAAAAAAAATTGATTAGCAGATGTGATTCTGCTTACATCTTCCATAAACGCTCTGGCTGGTTGCATATCATTGATTACCCGGGGCTCAGTTTACAGCAACTAATTGCTCTCCTTGCTGGTGTTTTGATACAAAATTCAATAGTGAATATGATTTCAAAACTCTTGTCTTTGTGGCCTGAGTCAGAAGTGACTGGAGGCAAACCCAGTGGACTGAGTTTTCCCTTCTTAGAATAATTGCTCTCTCATCAGTCTGTGAAGAAAGTTTCCAAATTGTAGCATTCTAATTGGAAAGCCTGCATTATGCATGCAATGACAAACTGTGTTGTGCTGGATGGCTTCCCCCCCCCCCATCCCTTTTTTAAGGGATTAATTCCATGCCAGACCGTGAACAATGGCTGAAACCTAACACAAGAGATCAACAGTTTTTCCACTGAATGGGAGCCTTAGGACAGGAGCAGGGCCTGGTTTGCTTGAACCTAATTGCCCACCTTTTGTGGCAGCTTTGCTGGAAGACACAGGGACACAACACACTGCTGCTGTTGCTTAAAGCTTTCTCATCTGGGGGAAACCACCAACCAAAGCAAGAGCCACTACCTGGGCATTAGCAATGTAATAACTTAGAGAATTCATTTATAAACTTTCTGTCAAGTATATTCATAACCTCAAAAATGTGTATGTAATATTTGTAAAGAACCCTTGGTTCCTCAGAAATAGTTCAAAGGTTATTTACCAGTCACCAAGCACCATTAACTAAGACCTTGAACCTACTCATCTTCAAGTTCACCCCATGAACTTCAATCTCTGCCTCTGGTGGTTTCCCGAGGCTCTTGTGGTTCAAACATAACCCTCTGTGTAGGCACTGGAGGGTTTGGTGTGGCTGTACATGGCATTCTCTTTGAGAACAGTTTGTAGCCCCATTTCCAAGAAGGTGTGGGAGTTCTTGGGCTCAGTTTGTCCTGCAGACCTGGCTGCATCCTGGGAAGCAGACCCATGCTGGGCTAATCACATTTCATTTCTCAAAACCGGAGGATGTAGTGAGCGTCTAGCTTAATTGGCCCTGCTCACTTAAATGAGATAATGAGGAGGCAGACATTCCAGGGTGGCCCTCTTTCATCACAGGCACTGGGAAGGATGGAGTCATGGATGTGAGAAGCAGAATCAGGACACAGTGAGACCAAGCTGGGCTGCTCCTGACAGACAGATCCCTGTGTCTGGTTTCACTCCCATGACCTGCCACAATAAAGCCACCTTCATGGCTTAGGTCATCTTTACTTGGTTGCTGTCACTTGGAACCAAAGGGGCCTGCACTCCCTGGCAGATGACACTGGCAGCAAAGGTGTGTGACAGTGAGGAGATGCTGTGAGTGGCGGGATACCCTCCAAGGGAGTTAGAAAGAGTGGGCCTGCTCAGGGCTAAGTGTCGCTCAGGCTCATGGGGGTTTGGTGTCTGTAGTTGGTATTTAGGCACTGAGGCCCAAGATGAAATAAAGGGAAGTGGCAGTTGGGCTGCCTGTGGAGGCCATCTCATTAGGACAAATGGCAGTAAAATCAGGCTGCATCTCTAGCTCCAGCTTACACGGCGTACACCATAATCCAGGGAACTATAAAAGTGGGGAGTAGGCCTTTGGGGTGCAGTGCAGAACTGCTGACAAGAAAGAGCTTTCCCAACTCTCAGACAAGACAGAACCAGCCACCTTTAGCAGCTGCTGGGGCATGGTTCTTTGCCTTGGGGACAGTAAGGTGTGTGTGTGGGGGGATAGTTGAAAAGACAGAGAGAGGACAAAAGAGAAGAGAGAGACAGGGTTCCTCTTTTCTCCCCCCTCCCCCCCCCCCGCCTTCCCTCCCCTTTCTAAGAAAACTTCTCACCCTGTTTCTGTCAACCTTGCCCGCCATGGAATCCGCCAAGGTTCCCCTCTTGATTTATAACACTTCCATTCTATGCTTTCCATGTGAATACAAGAAAACTATGTCTAGGCCAACGGCCTCAGAAGAAAAGCTCTTTCTTGTATTTTGAAGGTGGCTGTTTTGCAATGTAGCCTTTCCTTAAGCAAAAAGGTGGCATGAATGGTCACTGGCTAGCTGGCCTTGTGGTATGTGACAAGGTGAATCCCCGTGTTGCTGCAGGCAGCTTTTACAGCTCTTTCCTAGTGTTTAAATTTGGCATTACCAGGTTCCTTCTCTGCAGAAGGGCCATCTGCCCTGATCCCAGAAGCTTCCTCACCCAGTGTGGACACACAGTGAGATGGGCTCTCCCGGCAGGCACAGAAAAGGACCACCAGGAGGCGGAGTTAGGGCATGGCTTCCTAGACATATTCCGCCAGCTTACTTCTGGCTTCATTGGTTGGGGTAGTATTAGGTGCCACTGTGACTTTAAAAGGCCAGAGTCAGTATGTCTAAGAGCTAAAGGCAGCAATATGAGTGTGAACTTTTCTGCCTCCCTCCCCTCGATTCTATGAAGTTATAGGGAGAGTAAGACAGACAGACCTGACAAAGAGCTCAGGACTCACTTTATGAGCTAAGTGTTAGGGGTTTGACTTCTTCAGTCTTTAATATATATGGCTCTTACAGGGTGAAATGGTCCCACCATGGGCCTCCATCCAACAGGCGGGGGGAGCAGACTCAATTGGCTCCACATTTCCTGCTCCCTGCGTAACAACACCCAAAGGATGCTTCCTAAGGAGGGGCACCTGTCCCTGGCATATAACCCTCAAAACTGGCTTAGACTTTAGGGGATGTGTAGAGGAGAACTACAGAGGATGGGGGAAGAGCATGGATTACGGATAAACTGCACTTCTAAGAGCTCACAGCTTTCTCCCTCCCATCCCTGCTCCTGCTTTTTTGGCAATGCTGGGGCCTGAACACAGGGCTAGGCAAGTGCTGTACCAACTGAGCTGCAGCTCCAGCCCACTCTCTGCTGTTTGATCTCTCACTTTATTACTTTGCTCTTCCTCTGACTATACACTAACATGTGCGCATATGCATACAACCTACACAAAGAACCAAGAAACAGAGTCAGAAAGAAATTTAATAAGCTCCACAGCTCCTCTCTACTCCCTTGGGTCAAGTGTTCACAGGGATTTGTGTCTGGGGGAGAACTCAAAATTTAGCTATAGGCAGACCTTTGTATTCTCTTAACCTGGTGAGCAAGAAAGAGAATGGAAGGGCAAAACAAGGTAGGAAGGTTTGACTCAATGTTACAGGCAAGAGAATATTCCAGCAGAGACTAAGTATAAGGCAAAACCCTTCCTATTCAATCATGTCCTGTCTCTATTTTTGCCCTTAGCAAACCTCTTTTCTGTCTCTCTAAACACAGCCAGCACCATTTTCCCACATCTCTTCCTTTTTCTTACCAGCCTGACCTCTTCACCTGAGTCAGATCTGGGTCCCCACCTCTGCCCTGGCTGTGTCCTACCTCTTCCCCACAGATACAATCTACAAAGTCCTGGGCACCTGCTGAGTGACTTTAAAACAGTTCAGGCTGGGATCTCTCACTACCGCCTGTGCTGGCTCTGCCTTCCTGCCCCCACCGCCTGTAGCCTCAAACGGCCTACATAGTCGATATCTGGGGCTGGCTGGCTGGCTGGCTAGCTGTCATATTTACTTGTCTTAAAATTTCCTCCCCACATATCCATTTTCTGAACTTCTTTCATGAAGTCCACATGAAAGCCACTCTCGAAAACATAAGACCAAAGCAGCAAGTCGAAAGTGCTATACATTGTGAGGTCTTAGAGGAAAGGTAGTTTATTCTGTTCCAAGGCTGAGGTGTGATAAATCATGACTCCCCATGTGGTACATGACTTACCATTAAAATAAAGACATTAATGAGAACAATATAGCAACATCTTCTCCACAGCACACAAAGGTGAAAATCTGAACTAACTGTAAATTCTTATAAACAAAAGATAATTAATCAATTTAATATGTTGCTGTGAGATTAATCTTTTGAAGAATGGCAAGAAGCCAGAAAGTAAGCAACATTTTATGTGATTTCTTTTTTGTAATGGCTAGAGGAAAAATGGCTCATTATGGTTTTCAATAGGATTCTTTTGATCACTGGCCACTCAGTACAGTTTTCTTGATCCAGACCATCAAAGCTGGATCACAAATTTTAATTCAAACATTTTCAGATGAACATTCACAACTTTAACTTTCCTAACTACTTCACAGCCATAATTAAACCAAACTGGTGTGGGTTACAGGACCAAAGGCTAAGCAAGCAGTTGCTTTTCCCCCTCTAGAATCGCCTATACTGACCTGCCCAGAGCTGGAGCCCAGGCCAAGGCTGGCGGGGAAGGGGTCTGGTCCCCCTCACTGCTGCAAATGAGCAAAGCAGTCTCCAATTCCTGCCCTCACTCCTCCCACGTTTGCCTGGAGGAGGGGTCCTAGGACAAGAGGAAAGTACTCCCTCTTTAGAATGTATTCTGCCTGAGCTGCCTTTTAAGAAATAACCCTTCCATGTGTCAGCATGAATATTCACCAGTGTGTGCTGGGCATAGGGGCCAGTCTCCATGCCATGTACACTAATCCTTCAAAATGTATTCCAGGCAAGCCACTAGGGTAAACTCCCATATAAAAAGCAGGGTTTTCAGTGATGGATATTGGGAGGCTGAAAGAAGAAATCACAGTGAAGGATGCAGATGAATAAATCACTCTGGAGGCTCTGCGACAGCAAGACCACCGCCACCACCACCCCCATCCCCCCTCACCCCCTGCCACACTGACTGGCGCTGCAGAAGGCGTCACTAGAATACTGTACTCTGGGAATTAAATGCTGTCTCGTTCATTCAGTTGCCTCACCCTTCCTCATTTCCCCTCTGCCCCACCATCCTCTTGCTACAGCCCTATAACTTTCCTGCTTGGGTTAAGAGGACCCACAAGGACTCGCTGAGAGCACCTGCCCTGCTACCAGGCCCACGCCCTGTGCTCCGCACTTGCAGAAAACACACAAGAAAGGACTTGGGGCCTAAGAAAGATTTGGGTTCAAAGGTGAGATTTCACCTTTTCTTGGGATCCTCCCTCTCTAGCGCTGAGCCCCCCAAGAGCCAATACAAAATTTATGATGGGCAGAAGAGGCTCTGGCTAATGTACCCTGAGTGAGTTACACACAAGACTACTCTCCAAGGATCTATGCTGGGGCCATCTCCAGTCAACTTCCAAAGAGCTAGTGGCAGCTCTAATGGCCCGGGAACGTTCAGGAGATGGAAGCTGCCACCTAAGGGAAGAAGCAGGCGTCACATCCTTAGCTCAGGTGGATCACAAAAGGTCAAGAATGCTCAATGTGACAACATGGTCTATGGCCTTACCAGATGGAAGGCAAGAGCCCCAACTCTGTCTCTAGCTTTCTCTACAACTACAGTCTCATTTAATCTCTTAAGTGGAAGGAGAGTGTGAGCGGGACAAAAGAGAGATGGATTTTAATTTACAATGATTTGTGGTTGTATTTTTTAATCTGTTTTTTTCCCCCTTTCAATTCAAAACAATAGATGAGAGCCAGGCATGGTGGCACACACCTTTGATCCCAGCACTTGTGAGGTAGAGGCCAGCCTGGTCTACAGAGTGAGTTCCAGGACAGCCAGGGCTGCACACAGAGAAACCCTGTCTTGAAAAAAACAAACAAAAACCCCAATAGATGATACATCCTTGGTAGTCCACAAGACAGATAATTAGTTGGGGAAGAAAAAGTATTCTTGAGGGGCTGGAGAGATGACTCGATGATTAAGAGCACGGACGGCTCTTCCAGAGAACTCCAGCACCCACAACTCACAACTGTCTGTGACTCCAGTTCCAGGGATCTAACAACCTCACACAGACAAGACACACATGTAAGCAAAACAGGAATACACATAAAATAAAAAGAATTTAATAAACCAAAACAAGTATTCTTGAGAAGTGGAGCTCTTTCACAAACATTGTCTTCAAAGATCCTCATGGCTAAAAGAGAACAGAGCAGAGCTCGGGGAACGGGAGACCATCTGCCTGGCACGCACAGAGCCCTGGGCTCCACCTCATACACCATAAGGAGAAAGCGCAACAGGTCAAAGCTAAAGCGTTGTGGACGCCTCTCCTTGGAGCAGTCCAAAGGCTTGTTCCCCACAACACACAGTAGGAGAACCCACTGGGTCACGGCATGTGCTCTGCTCCCAAACCAGATGCTTTTAATAGGAGGTGTACAAGTATTCTTATTTTCCCATTTTGGAATGTAGAAGGCATATGAACCCTCTGACTCTGCTCTTCCTGGGGGGGGTCAATGAGGAAAGGGTCTGGTTAGATGACACGAGGGTCATCTGCACTTGCCTTGTGAAGCCTTTACTGGAGCACGGCAGTGCCCCTAGAGGGGGAGTATGGCAGTGCACTGCTCGTCTCTACAGGAAATCTGGCAAAGCCCAAGAACTGAAGCCAGTCTCACTGAATAGCACAGAGCCGAAGAATAAAGGCATGGTTTAAAATAAACTTGAGCTTAACCTAGAAATGTCTACAGTCTCTTTCACTGAATGTTTCAAAATATGCTTTTTTAATGTGGCGAATTCCACATGGAGTTAAGATTCTGCTTTAGTCACAATTCCATCTTTGTTACTGTGACAACTGCACTGACAATTCTTGGCTTGCCTTTCACACCAAATTTCTAGTATTTTCCCCCCAACAGCTACAGAGTTAGAAAGGTTGGGAGGAAGAGAGTGAGGGAGAGTGCAGGACAGAGGAAGACAGGAAGGGAGGGACAGAGAGTGAGAGAAGGGAGTAAAGGAGGAAGAGAGGGGAAGGAAGCAGAGGGAGGGGAGAGGAAGTGAAGGAGGGAAAGAGCGGGAGGGAACCGAGAGGGGGAAAGAGGAAGGGAGGGAGACAGGAGGGAGAGAGGCAGTTACTTAAAATAAACCACTCCCAAGTAGTCCTTATTCCCTGAACTGATTATAAACGCCCAAGATGAACATTCTCAGGTTGAAGACACACAGAAAGGATGTCAGTGGCCACCACCCTCCAAATCCCAGTAAAAAGGAAAGGGTCAGGCAGATGAACAAGTTACAGAGAAACTTCAAGTCCATATATAATACTCTTTAAAAACGTTATATAGTCATCAACAGGGCAATGAATTTACAGCAGCTTGAGAGGAAGATGACCCCAAAGACCAAACCCTACTAGCTAAGCAGAGTGTGTGTAGTTGCTTGTTGAGGGCCAGGAAAGAATTTGTATAGATCTTTTCCTTGCCATCTCCCTAATGCTGCCTTCTGTGATCATAAAATGCAATTGGCAAGATAGCTGGCCAGAGTAGTTCAGGTCCAAAGATCAACAAGACCTTACAGAACTTGGTGTTTTAACTGAACTCCTCCATCTGGCATCTGTAATGACACCAATTTTACATGCAGTGAGTCTTGACCATGTTCTTCCCCTGCTAACTCTCTACTGGCTTCTGAGTCAACGTGGGCAGCTGAGATGTGACTATAGTAACAAGCATGACATTTTTCTATCTTTCTAGGAAGGGTATTACCAATAAGACATTACTTACCTGGTTACCACTAATTATCTATAGATAATACCTTCTCAAATTCTTAAGAAGGTTACAATGAATTATCCAGTAAACAGTATTTTACTGCATTTCTTATTTTTTTTAAACCTCACAGAAATGAACACAGAAAGGTCAGTATTAGAAAGGTAAGGGACGAGGTTTTGTAGTAGATTTTAGTGGACATTCAAACACTTGGGAATGAGATCTATCATCCTAGACTCAATCAACACCTATCCCAAGGCTGTGAAGGTGTGGATAAGAAATGCCCCCTTACAGACTCAAGTATTGGAACACTTGGTCCCTAGTTGGTAGTGCTATTTGTCGAGGAGTGGAAGATGCTACCTTACTAGAGGAAATATGTCACTGGGTGGGGGTGGGGGGAGAGGTGGAGGGTGGGGTGGGGGAATGGGAGGTGTGATGTTGAGATTACATAAACTTACATTTCACTCTCTGCTCATGCTTGATGTGATCCCTCAGCTTCCTGCTTTGGCCCCCATGACTGCCTACTGCCATGCCTCTCTGACGTGACTGACTCAATTCCCTGGAACTATAAGCCCAAATAAACTCTTTTTGTCAATTGCCTTGGTCATGGCATTATTTCACTGCAACAGCTAAGTAAACGCCAAGGAAAATTCCGTAAAATGAGAAGCAAAGTAGTACTGTTTATTAATAGAACACTCACCTCAAAACCCTCAAGCAAAAGGCAAAGAGCACATCCTATTCCTGGGTCGAGGCCCTACTGGGATCCTTCTTCAGCCCCCAAATTTATTACTAATTCTCACCCCAAATTTATTATTAGTTCTCACCACTAACATTTAAAGAAGCTGCAACCCAATACAGTCTTGTACTAGAGAAACAGGGTGATTATGACAGAACACTGCAGAATGGCCTAGCTGCCCCTGAGCTGAATCTTATGTAGCTGCCCTTAAAAATACTGTGTTGTCTCCAAGGTGAGAGCATGATGGTCTGCCCCTTACTGCTCTGTGTGAGGAAGAGACGAGAGGAGGAAGGAAGAGGGTAAGCAGAGCCATTGCAAGTATACAAGCCGACTGTAACAGTCACCAAAGGACTCCAGACTGGCCAGCTCACACTGGGAAAGGAGCCAAGGGGCCCAAACCATCCTTTACTGAAGGTGGGTGTGGGGTCAGCAGAAGGAAGGTCAAGGGGAAAGCTGAGGGCATCCGAATGATGCAGCTCTAGGGTGTCCTCGATGGCTGTACAGCCACACCCACTACACACAACACAGGACACTGCCTCATTTGGAGAGAGGTGAGAGAAAGACGGGAGGCAGACAGTCAGTGGCCACCTTCGTAGAAAGTGCAGTCTCATTTACGGTTCT
This sequence comes from Cricetulus griseus, assembly GCF_003668045.3. Taxonomy (NCBI): domain Eukaryota; kingdom Metazoa; phylum Chordata; class Mammalia; order Rodentia; family Cricetidae; genus Cricetulus; species Cricetulus griseus. The sequence goes on from NW_023276806.1 coordinate 258,707,702, forward strand.
GTTCTGGGGAGGTGGACATGACTTGATTTTTTAGGCAAGGTATTGCCACGTAATCTTGACTAGCCTGGAATTCACTGTGAAGTTCAACCTTCAACCTTGCAGCAATCCTGCATCTGTGCTACCATGCCCAGGGGGGCACGGTTTTTAAACTCCAGATTTAAATAGTGTAGATGTTATTTCTCTACTACTTTTTTGTGTGTGGTTCTGGGTTTGAACTTGGAGGCTGTGCATGACGGACAAGCCCTTTAGCACTGAGCCACATCCCAGCGCCTGTTCTCCTTTAACTGGAAGTCAGCTAGAATCTTGCCTGCCTCCCAAACTTTATTATGTGCATGATTTATCACTATGCTGGCAAAACACAGGGCCCAGTTACAGACAACCTGATTAAATATTTGTAACAGAAACACAGTTTTTCTTAAGAAGTAAATTTCATGAATAAGAAATCAAACATACATAATCAGCAATGCCTCTCATTCTGGATCAGAACTGTACTTTAAGCAGACAGCTTTTTTAATTTACAGAAAAATTTTGAAGCTGAGACTAATATAAAGCACAATTATTACAGTACTGTTGTAGACACATCCAGAAGCTGTGGCCTCAAAGGACAGCTTTTAAAAATAAATGTAGCTGGGCATGGTGTCCTATGCCTATGATCCCAGCACTCTGGAGGCAGAGGCGAGAAGATGGAGAGTTTGAGGCCAGCCTGGACTATGCAGTGAGAAGTGAATAAATAAAAGCAAACCGACGGCTGGGAGTGTAGCTCAGTCGCAGAGTGCTTACTTAGCATGTTCAAGGTCCTGGGTTTACTCCTCAGTGCCAGCAGAAGAGTCTTCTCACTGTTTCCTTATTTTAAATGGGTCAACTACGTCTCAATAAAGCTGCTTTAAAGGTAAGAAAGCACCACAGCACACAGAATATGCGGGTTTATAAAAATATCAATGCATGATGAGTCTGGCACAGTGCTAGGGCTAGGGAACAATTCCATCACTCTGGCCCTCAATTTCCTAGCCAGCGCTGCTCCAGTTAACCTGATGACCGCATCCCACCTAATAAGCTCACACGGGCTTCATCCCAGGGCAAGGACATAAGGACTCTGAGCAAGGCAAAGGCTCTTCCTTATGAGAAGGAGCAGGCTTGTCTGGGAGGCTCAAATTGTGTTCTCTCTTTGCCCTTTTCCTCATTCCTGTCTAAACACAGACTTGCAATTAAAGCTCAAACAGTTGTCTTGTTTCTGTGGGGCAAAAATGCAAGTAGGAAAGGAAAAAAAATGTATAGTTCGTTGAATTGTAGGACCTCACCTGTATAGATTAAAAAGAGAGAGATACCAATAGAATGAAAACAAAATAAAAATAAACTGAAAAAGAATTTAGCTCTCTCTCTGTTAATTGCAGCCAAATAAAATCCAAATATAAGCTTCTTTGGAGTAAATGAGTACTAGCAATTACTACAAATGCTAAGTCTTAGTTGCCACATTTAACTGATTTTCAGCAACTTACAGCCTTAGGGAACAAAAGAAGGCTGACCCAAATGTAAGGTGCTGTCTCTCCTCTCTTTTCTTTTTAGAGCTAAAGAAGTTGTATGAGGAGAAGTCTTAGTACCAGCCTCACCTTGCTTATGGTGGCAAGAACAAGGAGCCCAAGCAGCACCTTGGTGTCTCTACTGTCAAATGACAGTGAGCACAGGCTGTACCCCAGAACTACTAGGGGGAGAAGAGAGGAGAGGTCTCAGCACTTAAGAGCATCAGCTGCTCTTCCAGAGAACCTGGGTTCGATTCCCAGCAACCACATGGTGTGTCACAGCAGTTGAATAATAAGTTCCAGGGGACCCAACACCCTCTTCTGGGCTCTGCTGGCACCAGGCACACACACACACATAGTACACAGACATGCACACACATTAAACACCCACACACATTAAATCTAAATAAAAAGAACTACTGGTAGGCACAGCAAGCAGAACTATTAGCCAGTGCTCAACAGTAAACTAAGGAAACCGAAGCCATCCTGAGGGGTGCTGGGTTACAGGAAAAGAACCATGACTTGAGACCTGCAATGTCATCATTGATGGACGTATCATCAGAAGGGAGAAAGACAATCCTTCCACTAGGACTCAAGGGCAGCAAGGAAAGAAGACCCTGGTGGACATAAGAGCAGAGTGTGCATTTGTGTAACTGATCCCTCTTATACTGGATCTGATACATCTCTGAAAGAGGTAGCCCAGCAGAAAAAAAAGACTCCTCAGCAGGAATGAAGCCCACATGTCCTGGCAGGCAGTTGAGGAGGGTCCTGGGGAACCAGGCAACCTTCCCAGCCATTGCTGTTCACCATAAGGATGTGGGGTGCAGACAGAGGGGCCAGGCAAGGGGAGCCAATGCAGGACTTAGGACTTGCTTGGTCTCAGTGACTCGTTTCTTGCATTCGTTGTCTCACAAATGATGACATTTGTGAGAATGCTCCTGGCAAGTCCTCTATGGCTATGCCTTTACAAAGGGCTAAAGTTAAAATATAAAAATAAAACAGCAAGCAGAGGGGAGGCCTGTGAGTGCACACCACAATACTTGAGAGCCCCTAAGAGATAGCAAAACAAAAAAGGTTGAAGTTGAGCTCCCTCCCGGAGGGGGAAAAGTTTTCTCTTCTTTGTTTTAAATTTAAAGGTACTTGGGAAATGTGAAGACTTCCGAAGATAGACTGACTTCTTTGGATTGCCTTAAGGGTTGGGTTTAAGTAGCTGTGACCCTCATGACTTTCAGAACAGATTTATTCACTTAGTACTCAGAAGATGCACTAAGAACATCTGGTCTACTAAGTCTGTAGACATTTCCATCCACCTTCTCAAAGTTCTTCCACCAGCCCTCCCAACAGCAGCCATGCTTCTATGACACTGTACGGCTCACTCTAAAGTAGCCGCAGCCATCAGCCAGAGCAGGACACAGTGGGGTTCCCAGAACCCAAAGTCAATGCCCTGTACTCACTCTTCTGAAGCACATGAGTGACGGTTAACTTGGTGCTTTAGATAATTAACAAAGCATGTGTTTGTGTATCAAATACTAGGTCAAATGGGGTTAATCTTGTGTAAAAATGTCTTCCTGTTTGGCTAGTCTTTGAAAACTAATAGACTTTTCACAATATCTAGCTGTGTGTGTGATCACTAGCTGTCAAGTTCCTTGGAGAATCAAGAGAGATAAATGGCTGACATGTGAGGTAAATCTTTCTCTGTCTCTCTCGCACGTGCATACAAACATGCACATGCGTGAGTGTGCTCTCTCTCTCTCTCTCTCTCTCTCTCTCTCTCTCTCTCACACACACACACATACACACACACACACACACACACACACACACACACACACAGGCACACACACATACACACTCTCTCTCTTTTGGGGGGGGATTTAACCTTTCTTGCATTTCCAAAGACCATCTGAATCTGTCACCCCTCTTGTATTTCTCACACACAACTTAGTTGCCATAGTAATTCATTCTCATCTTGAAACTCCTGCCACAGAAAACGGCTGGGGTCTATTTGCCATGCCCCCACACTCTATCTGTTGCCAGGCTCCAACATTCCTGGCCTTTACATGTTCACACAGTTCAGACTCTAGCATCTGTTGGGAAACCACAGATACAATTCTTTGTGATTTTTCTGGAAACCAGAGTGTGGAGGTCTGTGGGTGAGCAGGAGACGTCAGCATGATGCAGATGGGCTCAGGGAGAAACAGCACTTAGTAAATAAATCACGGACCAGCAAGACAAGGAAGAATTCCTCAGTTCAGGTCTGTGACAGACGGTTCTCAGCATGACTGATATGAAGCAAATTTGGTAAAATATCTTTCCAATTTCAACTAGAATTATAGGCAATCTTAATCCAAAGCAGAGGAGTCATATATTTAGATGCTTGCTGTATTCTTTAGACTATAAAAAGGAAATTTCTAGCTCTCTAGGTTGCACAGAAGGCTGTCTTAATGTAAACAGATGTGCTGCTGCCCCAGTAGCACTCAGACAGGAGGAAATGGAAGCGAAGTGGGAAGAGGCTGCCGGTGCCCTTCCCTGTGCTGGTGCTGGCGCCTGCCTCCTGAGTGAGCCCCTTCTCAGTCATCTGCCGGCCCACGTCTTTAGCAGTTTGCTCACATACGCTTAGATCAGCCACACTGAGCAAATATGATGTCCAATTTAGTTGACAGATGGAGCTCCCGTTAGCTGCACTAACACAGTATAGTCAATGAGTGTTTACCGTCTACACACAGCACACAGTGCCATACCAGGCACTTGGAATTTGCTCCAGAGACCAAGTCCATCACAATATTAAAAAAAAAAAAAAAAAAAAAAAAAAAATCACTATCTTCAATTTGAGATTTTCTGGGATCCTCCAGGAAACAATGGGCTCACACACATAGAAAATATTTGAATAATTATAAATTAGTATTTGAACCATGAACTTCAATTCCTTTCCATCACCCTTGTTGAATAAACCTTAATTTAGAGCTATTAAGTAGGAGACAAAAATGGAACGGCCTCCAATTCCTCCTCCTCTCTGTGCCGGTCCCTCAGGATAGGAGTAGATGAGCAACACTCTGGCAAGGTGGGCAGCAGCAGGAAGAAGGAAAAACAGCAGTCAATCGGGGTCCTTGGAACTCACAACCTGAAGAGGTAACCTACAGTTGGCAGAGCTGCTCATCACTGAAAGGGCAGCTGACCTCGGTGTGGACCTAGCTGTTCACAGAAAAAAAAAAAAAAAAAAAAAAAAAAAAAAAAAAAAAAAAAAAAAAAAAAACAGGCTCAAAGAGGGGGCCACGAGTGAGCCCTTTCTTTCTACATTCCCTTCTCTTTTGGTATTACTTTTTACCTATGTCTGTAATGATGGGACACCAACCGATTTGTGCTTCAGTCACTCCGTGCCAGATTATTTTATACAGGAGGCAGACCTGTAGGTGGTTTTCTCCCTATTGAAATATAAAACCCTCATCACCTCAGACCAAAGAGATGATGAATACCCATCAAGAATATCCTTTGGGCTAGACCCATTCAGTATGTACACGTGTATATTCCAACCAACGACTCAGACTCAAAGTGTTCTTGTATCATTAACATCTTAATCTACATTTATTTAGCGCTGTCTATTGACACTAGACCTCCTTGGGCAGCCTATTTACTTACAATTATGTCTGTTATTTAAAGCAGTATGGGCATTTTACTTACATGATTGCATGTATCAATAACAAAACCCTTCTTTCCAAGCTAATGTAAAATTTGTTAATTTAATTGATCATCTTACAGTTGGGGTTTAGGTAAGGTCTGTCCTCTATCAGCTGGGAAGGGCGGGCAGGTGTTCAGAGAGCTCATTACACAGCATGCTTGGCTTCCCCTCCCAGACTTGAGGGTCCTTAACAGGATATCTCCATCAGCAAGCAGAAAGATAATCAGTCTTAAACTCAGGTGACAGGGGGACTATAACTAAGACATAACAGATCTGCTTAGTTATTATGACTCTTGCCTGGTCTTTTTATGTGGTCAGGCCTCTGAAGATTCCCTGTTATTTAAATTTTAGTGTTTTTAGAATGCCAGGGAAATGATATAATTACCACTCAATTACCTACTTTTAATGCACATTCCTGGAAATCTCTCTTTCTTCCTAAAAGTGAGTAAAGTCTGCTGTGCCTGTAAACCTAGCAACAAGGACCAGCTGCTGTATTTCCAGTCCCGCCCAAGGGGGAAGCTGGAGCATGGAGGCAGGGCAAAAGGGGCCCTCAAGCAAGGGCATGTTGTCAGGCTCCTTCCTCTTCCTCTGCTCCCATTCGGCACTCATAAAAGCCTGTGATGGACTGTGTGGGGAGGAGGTGGTTTGCGGAAAGGGTGTGCAGACGATGGTAACACAACCCCTCTTGGCTGTCACCCTCCAAATCGCCCCATCTTGCCTCTTGCACTCCTTCCCTCCTCCACTCCTTGGCACCTTGTCTATGGTACTCACCCTGGGTCTCCAGGGTGCTTGCTTTTTCACTTGAGCACACATGTCCCCTTCTCAGACCGCCCGCCCTAAAACTGAACTGTTCCCCTCCTTTCTGTTGAATTTAGCATACAATAAACGTGCTTGTTTCTTTCATTCTTGTATCTCTGCCCTGAATGTCAGCTCCAAGAACATGCCAGTGTTTGGCTAGTCCAATGTTGTATCCTAAGTGCCTACCACCATATTTGACACACAGGAAAAAGCCAAGTGTCTGTTGAATGAATGAAAGAAAATGAAGGGATACAGAGATGATCAGAGATCATGTTCCAGCCACCCTCCCCCGGATACCAGAGGGTACTTACTCATGTCAGACACACTAGCAGGACTGGGCTCTGCTGACCGTGGAGCCCAAGAACTCTCTCTGCCTAGCCATTTGGCAAGCTCTCAGGAAGACAAAGATCTTATCCATAGCACACTGTGTATCGTACGAGGGATAAAGAACATCAACCATTGGGACTTTAGCCTAAGAAGTCACCAACGGTAAAGAAATCGTATTTTCAAAGCTAGTGTGACAGTCCCAGAAAGTGAGTTCCCAGGTTCCCAGCTCTGCCACCACTGTGCTGGGCATAATGAATCTCAGCTCTGTAGCATTTGCCCTGTAGGTGTGGATGCCGAATCCCTGGGTGGCTACGGATGCAGTGACCAGGAAAGCAAGTCAGTCATCATGAGCAACAGAAACTGTGGGCCAAATGCTACTGACAAATCAGCCCATTGCTGGTCAATTGCCTTCCCCAGGAGAAGGTGCCACTGACCTGGTTCCTGTCAATAAATGTCTATCTGGGCGCATTACCTGCTGCAGCCTACTAAGACACCCAGTGCTGTCCACGGGCACTGGTGGCCAGGAAACCTCACTCCCTCCCCCTTAATAATGTCACAGAAGAGGCAAATGCAGTGCTGACAACATAATGACAGCTTCACCAAGACGTGTCTCTCTGAATGCCTAGCTAGTTACCCGGCGCTCCAGCTGAATGGATTTTCTTACTGAAGAAACAATAGTGGGCTTCAGGAAGTTAGAGGCGCCACACTGTGATGAGAGATACAATTCTGCCTCAGGTTGTGTGCCTGCTCATCGTCTCTCCTCTGAGTCAGGAAAAAAGAAATTGTTTGAAGGAACCATTTTCATTCCACACTTAGATAAAACCAGGTGGGCCCATTCTATCTGCCCAGGGCCCCAGCAACACTTTCCTCAGTCAGAGTCAGAATTCAGGTCTTTGGTAGAGCTACAGGCCAAGGTGGCCTAGCCCTAGGACAAGCCCTTGTTTGAGCTATCACCCTGGCAACCATCTCATAGGGCCTCTGCTAGATTTAAAACAGTAAATTTCCTCTTAAACCTGTTGTAATTCTCAGTCTGTCCACAAAGACTACTTTGGGGGCACATTCAATCTGGCCTGAGAAGCTGATTATGAGCTATCTCAGGCCTCAAGTAGCAAGCAAGGCTGGGAGGAGTCAATAACTGGTCCCAAGGACAGGAGTTCTACAGCCAGTGCAGGTGCCTGACAAAGGTGTTTCTGTCAAATTTACACAGACCCAGACATACCTGGGTAGAGGAAATCTTAACCAAGAAAATGCCTCCAAAAGACTGGCCTGTGGGTATGCCTTTGGGATGTTTTCTTAATTATTGATTGATGTGGGAGGGCCCAGACAGGCAGGACCACACTTGGGCAGGTAGGTAGTCCTGAGTTCTCTAAGAAAACAGGCTGAGCAAGGAGGAGGAGCAAGCCAGTAAGCAGCGCTCCTCCATGGTGTCTTTTCTAGCTCTGCATCCAGGTTCCTGCTTTGACTCTGCCCAGACTTCCCTCAGTGATAGGGTGTGGCCCAAGAGTTTTAAGCTGAAATAAACCCTTTAACCCACAAGTTTCTTTGAGTCATTGGCGTTTTATCACACCAATAGAACCCTAACTAAGACAGCGGGTGTCTCAGTAAGCTCAGACGATGATGGGAGGATAGCCAGTATTCCCTCGTAGATTCAGCAACACCAAAGAGAGAGTTAGAGGGAGTATGACCCAAGACTCACAAGCATGGCGTAAAGGAGCACAGTACCTACAGACAGACTGATACAGCAGCTTGGGTGGCTGAAGACACAAGAGACCCGGCTGTAACAGAAGTCACTAACACCATTTTTCTCTGTATTTACTACTCCATTGCTTTGGGCAAAGGGAGTCAGGAATGGTGTGGTGGGCTTGAAGAGAGAATCAAATGGTGGACTGTGTAGATAAGCACCACACCAGGGTTTCACTTGGTTACACAGTGGAGAGTGGAGGAGGGAGAACTCTTGGAGCTGTTTAGGAGGCAGCACAGAACCTTATCCACCCTGGGCATCAAGGGTGGATAAATGAGGGGGACAAATTTAGGAAGGGCCTTGTGGTTTTGGCTTGGTCCAAAGATGTGTGGAATCACCAAACCAATGGCGAATAGTGACACTGAGGTAAGGTGGCTGGGATGGGAAGCGGAAGGACAACAGGATTCCGTTTTAGCTGGCCTGGTGTAAGACACACATGGACACAGTTAGACGGTGTGGTGAAGGGAAGGAAGGGTACCCAGTACTAGGTGAGAGAATGGGAGTCAGAGCCATTAAAGGAGACTGGACAGAGGTGCAAAGCTGCCCGCTTGCTTCAATCTTCATTGGAAAGAAGACTGGCCCTCAAATTAGAAATGGCAGAACAAACATAATAAAGAGAAAATTGAAGTCCCAAATAGGTGAAGTGAAAGAGAGTGTCTAGTCAATTTAAATGATTTCAAGTCTTCTGGCTCAGATGAGTTACACCCCAAGCCTCCTGCAAGAAATTGCAGATGTAATCTCAGAGACACGATTGGTAATCTTCAAGAAATTGTAGGGGAGACAGTGCCAGAAGACAAAAGAAAGACAACTGTTAGCACATTTGTGAGGAGGCAAACACAGACACAGTTAACATCATCCATGACAAAAGTCCTAAGAAGGCAGAGCATGAACACAGCTCAGAAGAGTAAGGCTCGTGGGGTCATCCATCCCCAGTGCTCAGCCCCATACTTCATCCCTGTGATATTTGGCCTAGGAGGTGGCTCTGGATGAAATGGGGTTAACTAAAATGAAGAAATCCAACCGTCCCAATCCAAGACCTCCAGCACTGGCACCTCAGCATATGTGGGAAACACAGAGCTCCACTAAGCCTGTGTCTGCTACACTGCCTCCCTCTGCTTTCTTCCTATAGAATGTCTACAATGAGAGCCTCGAGGAGTAAGCCAAGTGTACAACAGTACCATGAAGAGGCAGTCCCGACCTGCCAACACCTCCACCCTCAGCGGACTGGGGTAGACAGACATTTATTTTTTCCTCTATGAGGAGCCTTCAAAGGCCTCCTTAGAACCAAGAAAGAAGAGGACAGGAGGGGAGGGGAAAAGACGGGCGGAGAGGGGAAAGCAGACAAATGAAAAAGAATAGTACCAGCCTTTAAGAACTGACCTTCTAGGGGATGTCACCAGTCTCACGCTTAAAAACTGGTAACATCCTGTAAGTCAAGCAAAGTCAAAGCTCCCTTCTTAAAACAAAATGGATCAAGAAGAGACTCAAACTCAATGCCACTAAAAAGACTGTCTAGAGCCAGGCTTCTTATCTGGGTCTCTGGTTCACATACAAAGGTGTTTATGGAAGCTGAACACAGCTTTTTACCCACACCAACCCTTGATGTCACCCTATAGATCTCTAAACTCACACATGGCAAGACTGCAATAGTGAGATCCTCAGAGGGAGGCTTCCCATCCAGGTCCCTCCCTCCCAGCTGACTTGAGGTCCACTTTCAGCGTTGCTCCCTACTAAACAATCGAAATGGACAGCTGGTGTCTCCCTGTCTGTCTCCAATCTTTATAATAAATAGAACTTCTTCTCTGAAATTGAAGATTGGTGATTACGTGTATCTGCACTCTTTGAACTAACAAATGCAAAGAAATCTTACCGTATTGATCCAATCATGTATGGCTGTGCCAGCTGAACCACAATTGCACCACTTCCCAGCTGGTGACACGTATAGCCAGAATCCCAGTCATAATTCTTAGTGTCCCCATTCAGCAAGGCATTTCGGCTGCGACTGACTCCTTCAATCACGCTGGCACAATCGGCAATTGTTGCAACATTCTCCATAGGAACTGTGAATCCAAAGCACAAGATCCGGCATCAGGATAAGAGAAGCCAACTATATCCCTATAGCATGCTCAGAACAAAATTAATTAATTAGCATCTCAAATCAACAATAAAAAGGAAACTAGAAGATTCTGATTATCTTCAGATAAGAGTTTCCATGCTAAATAATTAAACAAATAAAAACTGAACCTTCAGGTTGGAATATCCACACCATACGTAGCAATTAATTCTTTTTTTAAAGATTTTATTTATTATGTATACAGTTATCTGCATGCATGCTTGCACACCAGAAGAGGGCACCAGATCTCATCACGGATGGTTGTGAGCCACCATATGGTTGCTGGGAATCAAACTCAGGACCTCTGGAAGAGCAGTCAGCGCTCCCAACCTCTGAACCATCTCTCTAGCCCCCGATATGTAGCAAATAATTCTTAAGTATTTCATTATAAGAGCACAATAACAGAATATAGAAATACATTGTAAGACATAACTCAATGGGAAACTTTTCATCAGTCTGGATGAATTTTAATGTGCTCCTGGTGGTTAAATCCAGGGCCTTGCACATTCTAAACAAGCTGTGCCCTGGCCAGTAACTGGGTCTAATGAGCTACAGCTACATACATGTTGAGTAGAAAACTTATACATCCAGCAGCTCAAACTCTGTAGTGCAGAAAAGAGGCCGCAGACACAAGGTATCAGAACACACAGCTGGTTTCACCCCACTCACTCTACTGTGCTTGTTGTTCAGTGAGTGGGCAGACAGGGGCTCTCCTTTGCTCAGGAGCTGCTAGATCTTAAGAAAACAGCTGTGTTTTGATTCTGAGTCTCTGTACTTCAAGTCCACATCAACCTGTTCATTTATAAAAGTCAAGGGCTCCCACAAAGCTATAGCTGCTCAGTATGATAAAGACTCTCCAAATACGAAGATACCAATGAGTATTCATGGTATACAATCAAAACCTAAAATCTTCTTTGAACATTTAAGCCATTTAACCCAAATCTACTGTTATCCGCTCAGAAAAGATAGACTGAGTAATGCCACCACCACCCACCGCACTAAAACATTCTAACATCATAGTGGTGCAGAGTAAATAACTTCACGTCATCTTCTAAACAATGAGTTTATTTTCAAAGTGGGACAAGCCTGTACACTGAAGTCTTTGCCAACTAATTGCTCCACTCTCCACAGATAAGGAAGACCACCCACAGACAAGGAAAACAGGGAGGAAGGGGAGGGTGGACAGGTTTGTCGTGATGAACCCCTTATTCCAAAGCAAGAAAAACAAAACAACAACAACAACAAAACCACTGGAGTATTCCTGATGAGGACAGATTCCTGGCAGAAAGAGGGCACCTTTTTAAGATGATTCTTAAAACAGGTGAATGCTAGCCTTGGAGGGTAAACCCTGATGCCTCTGTTTCCTGGGAAAAGGGAGCCTTCTGCTATTTGGGAGGCAGGGTTTAAGGAAGCAGAAGACAGAGGAAGAGCCTGGGAGCAAGACTCAGACACTGGGAAGTAGCCTGGCAGGAGCGCACACCCCTGGCCCTCAGACACTTGGGGCAGCAGGCATCATCCACCATGCTCTTCAGCCCATCAGCCAGTGGCTCTGCTAACTATACCTCCAGTACAACAGCAGCTCTTAAAATGTTCTTCCTAAAGGGGCATATCCCTTTACTCACATTTCATTGGCCAATTCAAGTCACATGACCTTACTTGGGGT